>NC_143013.1:53844727-54144727 GCF_055824585.1 Amblyomma mixtum | reverse complement strand
TCTCAAAGCGGTGGGTTTTAGGCGACAAAACTGCAAGCATAGAGAGCAGTGTTAGCTAAAGCACATTCTGGCTCAAGACAAACCTTTCTGCAACAGAATGTGAATGCTACAGGTGCCTTAACCTCTTTATGCAGTACGCATCCCAGACGATATTCTCAAAGCAGTGGGTTTTAGGCGACAAAAGTGCAAGCATAGAGCAGTGTTAGCTAAAGCACATTCTGGCTCAAGACAAACATTTCTGCAACAGAATGTGAATGCTACAGGTGCCTTAACCTCTTTATGCAGTACGCATCCCAGACGACATTCTCAAAGCAGTGGGTTTTAGGTGACAAAACTGCAAGCATAGAGCAGTGTTAGCTAAAGCACATTCTGGCTCAAGACAAACCTTTCTGCAACAGAATGTGAATGCTACAGGTGCCTTAACCTCTTTATGCAGTACGCAGCCCAGACGATATTCTCAAAGCAGTGGGTTTTAGGCGACAAAACTGCAAGCATAGAGCAGTGTTAGCTAAAGCACATTCTGGCTCAAGACAAACATTTCTGCAACAGAATGTGAATGCTACAGGTGCCTTAACCTCTTTATGCAGTACGCATCCCAGACGATATTCTCAAAGCAGTGGGTTTTAGGCGACAAAACTGCAAGCATAGAGCAGTGTTAGCTAAAGCACATTCTGGCTCAAGACAAACCTTTCTGCAACAGAATGTGAATGCTACAAGTGCCTTAACCTCTTTATGCAGTACGCATCCCAGACGATATTCTCAAAGCAGTGGGTTTTAGGCGACAAAACTGCAAGCATAGAGCAGTGTTAGCTAAAGCACATTCTGGCTCAAGACAAACCTTTCTGCAACAGAATGTGAATGCTACAGGTGCCTTAACCTCTTTATGCAGTACGCATCCCAGACGATATTCTCAAAGCAGTGGGTTTTAGGCGACAAAACTGCAAGCATAGAGCAGTGTTAGCTAAAGCACATTCTGGCTATAGACAAACATTTCTGCAACAGAATGTGAATGCTACAGGTGCCTTAACCTCTTTATGCAGTATGCATCCCAGACGATATTCTCAAAGCAGTGGGTTTTAGGCGACAAAACTGCAAGCATAGAGCAGTGTTAGCTAAAGCACATTCTGGCTCAAGACAAACCTTTCTGCAACAGAATGTGAATGCTACAAGTGCCTTAACCTCTTTATGCAGTACGCATCCCAGACGATATTCTCAAAGCAGTGGGTTTTAGGCGATAAAACTGCAAGCATAGAGCAGTGTTAGCTAAAGCACATTCTGGCTCAAGACAAACATTTCTGCAACAGAATGTGAATGCTACAGGTGCCTTAACCTCTTTATGCAGTACGCATCCCAGACGATATTCTCAAAGCAGTGGGTTTTAGGCGACAAAACTGCAAGCATAGCTAAAGCACATTCTGGCTCAAGGCAAACATTTCTGCAACAGAATGTGAATGCTACAGGTGCCTTAACCTCTTTATGCAGTACGCATCCCATACGATATTCTCAAAGCAGTGGGTTTTAGGCGACAAAACTGCAAGCATAGAGCAGTGTTAGCTAAAGCACATTCTGGCTCAAGACAAACATTTCTGCAACAGAATGTAGATGCTACAGGTGCCTTAACCCCTTTATGCAGTACGCATCACAGGCAGTGTTCTCAAAGCAGCAGGTCTTAGGTGACTGCTTTTAAACTAAAACAACAGGTGACATCCAATCTGCATAGCATGCTTATTTCCAATCATTAGGTTCTCCTTGTGATTACCACTTTGTTGAAGCAATGTCCCCAACCCTCCTGTCTGATCGTTTATTGCCTCCAGAGATGAAGTATTTGTTATGTCATTATGACAAAGCACTGAGGCTTTGACAATGCAATAGTGCAACGCATCAAATTAATTATGACCACACAGTAGTGGCTAATTAATGCAGATCCAAACTTCAGCATGCAGGTGTTTCTACATGTTGCCTCGATTGCAATGCACACCGAATGGCCATATAACACAATCTTCAACCCATATTCAGCAGCAAGACAGTGCAGCCACTAAGTTCCTGCAGCCAGTATACAGCCAACATACAGGTACAGCTGGAGATCAACATGGGTAAACAACAGTCTTTCCCACCACAGGCAAACACCACAAGCCTCTCACTACAGAAATCACCTAATGCGAATTTGCAAGCAGAAAGATGCATGTGTGCAGCTTCCTCACTTCAGCACGTCCTCGACAGTGCAGAGGTAGAGGCCAACGCACTCGGCTCGGCACTCCTCGTAGGACGAGCCCATGGCCCCAAAGACGGAGTCGTACGTCTCGCCGTCCTTGTACCAGCTGGTCACCTGGTGAGACACAGACAAGTACAGACAGGAATTCAAGCCACTGACAAAAAGGGGCCTCTAACCCCCAAGACGTCATCCTTCCCTGGGAAAAAGAAGTGTACAACTGCAGCCTAGCGCGAGACTGTGATCACATACTGGAGCCACAGAATGAGAACCAGCAGGAGTGTGGAATGCCCCATTATTAGTGAAGCACAGGCTCACAAATTGTAATGCAAGAGGATGGCACTATACACTTACACCAGTTGCAACTGGTGTCAAGAAATTAACTACCACGGGGCATCTACTGGCGGCAGCTGCAGCTGATCACATACCCTGGCACGTTCGATAAACATCTCCACACATGTCGAAAAACCTCTAATAAATTCTCTAAAAATTAGCGCTGCAAAGCCCGTGACAAGTGCACAGAGGCAATGGTCTCTCTAGCCATAACGTTGCACAGTACCAGCATGGTATCATAGTAGCATGGGGCATAGCACTGGCCTTGGTTCAAATGGGGCTAGGTTTATCTTTGTAGTGTCTGATGACATTGTGCATGCTCATAGCTGCTCTTGATAGAGGGACAAACTGGCATCTTTTACTGCGACAGCTGTTATCTTTTACTGCGACAGCTGTTAAGGGCACTTTTCCCAGTTCTGTGGTGTTGTTGGCGTAACATGGAGGAGAAACAAAGAGCAGAGGGAGCTGATGCCATTCACAGCAGCACGAATCTGTGGCATCCGTTGTGTGCAGCGGCGTGAAATAGTGCTTGCACCATTCAAGCTTCTGTGCAGAGAAGACGCTACCGTGTGGGCTAGTGAAGCAAAACATCTGCCTCAGGATGTCGCATTACACAGATGCGGTAATCTTTGGAGAGCTTTTTTTTGTCTCTTTGATGAATTGAAGAAAAAGGGAGCCTGCCTTAGCCTCAGGGTCTGGTCCCAGTCCGACGTGGGGCAGCCGCACTTTCTCCTGGTCGAAATTGAAGCTGCCGTCCTTGTGCTGTGCGAGCAGCTTGCCGCTGCCATGGCCCAACAGTTCGTGCAGCCCCACCTGAACCTCAAAGCTGGCGTTTTTCAACTTGTTGAAGATCTCCTGCAATGGCCGTGCGTCCCCAGACAGAATCGTGAGACGGCACTGTTCAAGGCCAACCCCACATGTAGAAGAAACACACCAAGCAGAGCTTACATTGTCTTCTTCAGTCATGAAGTTGGCCTTTGATGATTTGTCATCCGCGTTGATGACGTTGCCAAGCGAAACATTCTTGAAGCCTTCGTCCTGTCGGATGCTGTCATCTGCAGGCCCCAAAGTCACTCAAAATGTTACATGCGTAGCAAATTGGAACAGGCTACATTCACCATGCAATCATAATGGTAGGGTTTATTTATGAGCTGTTGACTAGAGGCAGCCCAGAAGGAACAAGACGCCACAGGAGACAACCTAACTGCGACATATCATAGTGCACTTTCTTTAAGAATATGCTGTGCCAGGTTCTTAACAACAAAACGCTGCCACACAGCAAGATTTATTCCCGGCATTTCCAGCGAACCTTTACAGAAGACAGCCCCACAAGGAGCGCACTTATACTGTCAAATTTCAACAAAAATAGCCACACCAATTTGGTAGCTATTTTTTTTCTACTGTCCTACATGTTGCTTTTCGCAATACTTTCCTCCATGTCTTTCTCCATACTACCAAGTGCAACAGTAAGCAAAGGTAGGCAATTGGTTCTTGAAAGCAGCAGCAAAATTCAATTTTGCTGTAAAAGGCCATTCACATCTCCATCTGTATCATGCCACAGCATGGCATGGCATGGTATGGTATGGTAACGGTACGGTACGGTATGCTGTGTAGGGTTTAATGTCTCAAAACGACACACAGGCTATGAGGAATGCTGCAGTGAGAGCTTCTAATTAACTTAGGCCATGTGGGGTTCTTTAATGTGCACTGACATTGCACAGGAGCATTTTTGAATTTTGCTTTCATTGAAATACAGCCACCACGGCCAGGATTCGATACCGTGACCTTGGCATCAGCTGCCAAATGCCAAAGCCACTGAGCCGCCATGGCGGGTCCCTCCTTCTGTATGAAGGCACGTGCTGTCGAGTGGTAGTGTGCTATTTTTCGGGGCAACAGGTTGGAAGGGCTACTCACAGTTGGGAATGTTGATGCCTGCAGGGATGCCACTTCCGGCAAAGGCCAACACATCAAGCGAGGTGAAGTCGGGCCGCAGGAAGCGGTCCTTCTCAAAGCTCCGTGGCCAGGGCAGCAGCTGCAGCAGAGTCTCTGCCCGCTCCACCAGTGCACCAAACTTCTCACTCTGCGGCCGGTTCACCATGGCCACAAAGCCTGTGTGGACACAAAGTTCATACCAATTGTTAAATGCAGTTTTGTGCAGTATGGAACAACGTTCGAGTAAAGTTCTCGCAACAGAGTCCCACCTAAATTTCGACCACACTCTAATGGGAGGTACTTGGCTTCCGATGGAAGTTAAAAAATTTACATCCAAGGTCAAATCTAAAACAACAGTGTGATTGGCAATGATCAAGGGTTTTCCTGTGTAACAATGCCACAGCTGAAGCGTGTATGAATGATTGCAAGGTGAAGTGATAACAGTGGCAATCAAGAAAAAGGGCGAGCTTTTATTGGTGCACTAATTTCGAAGTTCGTATACCACACTTCTTACTCACATATGGCCGGTAATGACAACTCGCACCATTAGACTACATTCATGCTGCTGACTCCAGTGTCAACCATGACACTAGGACAACAGTGAGTCAGACAGAAGCAATCTCTCTATGGACATGCACATTCTAAAGATGCTTTAAGCTAGCATCTACATTTCAGTTTTGCTTCAAAACAAAATATATATACTGCGGTACCTTCAAATTCCCCACGAATGCCAGCTGGATCCCTGTAAGTCTCTATAAAACCTATGTATCTGCAAAGAAGAAGAAGCAGAAAGGAGGAGAAATTAACGCAAGCTTAAAAATTACATTCCTCTTAAATACCTGCTGGCACTGAAGGCAACACCAATAATTTAAACAACACACGGAATTCAGGAAAGTTTGCAATGTACGTTACATGCAGCTTTCTCACAATGTCTCGAAAAAACAACGCAGGACGGAAATAAAAATGAAAAATAAATGCAGCTGAAATGGCCATGCAAAAATTTGCTGCAAATTCACATTGCCTGAAATCATAAACCCGGGGAAACATTTTGTGACTAACTGATTTTTCGGCCTTTTTCGCGGTCCATGGAGAGTTCGAAAAATCATTCGTCGACTGTAACCCAGTCCTGTGTCAGCTGCGCCCATCTTAAGTGTTTCATAAAAACTACTCTCCATGATGCTTCGCGCCTGTCTCTTGTGTTCACATACACTCTCCAGTGTAAGGGCACGCGAATATCCGACGATTTCGAATACTTAGTCGAACAGTAAGGTATTCGGTACTAGATTCGATCCAAATGTTTGGTATTCAAAATCTCAAAGTATTCGTCGCAAGCGAATAACATTCCCGGAATGCTTGCTTCATGTGGTTTCAGTTCAGTGTTCCCCTTCCAGCGCGGCAATGTGGCGTGCATACAGTCAAAGCCGCCATTCCATGGACACCTGCTAGGAGTACGTACTGTATGCCTGTGCGCCCGAATGTATGCCTGAGCCAGTCTGTACATGTGCATGGCAGCAGACGCGAGAAAGCGCAAGCACAGTGCATGAAATTCGCTAATCAAGCACGACAACGCAAGCACGAAGGGAAGCTGGTACGAGACACATGAAGACAGCTGCACCTTTCTGATGCCTAACGTCATGGGGAGGCGCTGGGCATGTGGTGTGCACGCCTAGCAGGTGGCCATGGAGTCATCACCGAAAAGCAAGAGCTGTGCAATGACACGACTGCAATCAAGAGAAGCAGTTGGAGGTCCCACAAATAGGTCTCGCACCCCACAATACATCGCTACAACATGTAGGACGACTCCCTCAATTTCCGATAGCCATTTTGCAAAACCGACACAGCTTCGAAGAGTTTTACAAAGCTTCTGTGCACTCTTCATTCTTTTCATGTAATGGCACTGTGTGTTCGAAAATGCTTACTGTGCTGTTCAACCTTTTATATACGCAACAAGCATTCGAAATATTCACTTCGAAGCACACCCCAACTGCAGTCCCTTATGCCTTTAAGAGTACAATAAATGCTGATGTTGATGATCGCAAGTACAACAACCTTAGTATAAAACACCTGTACTTGAAGTCATCCACTGATACACAGCAATACAGTGCTCACTACAAAGCGATTCCTCCGTCTTAATAAGCTCAGTTATTAAATCGAGGTTCAACCGTCACAAGGGTGGGCAGACAAGACGTCCACACAATGGCACTCACGACTCGACGCCGGGGCTCTTGTCGCGGATCCAGAAGCGGGAGCCGTCCTTGTGGGCGTCCAGGCTGCCCACCGTGAAGCTGTCGATGTACTTGCCCAGCATTTGCCGCTGGTTGTCGTTGGCTGCATTTTCCTGCAACGAGGCCCGCAGACGGTCCACTTGGCTTTCCATGTTGCACGTTATCTCGAGTTAAAATGCACGTGCGCAGGCTTCCTCTCAGAGCTGTACAAATGCTACACTTATTCACTCTGAATGATTCTTAGGAGTTCGCAAGTTAACCCCACATATTTAGGGTTTGGCTTCAAGGCCTAAGGTGCTGGTGGGATGCTAGCTGGCGCCACACACCTGAGCTAGCCGAAGGTTGTCTACGACGAGCTTGAGCAAGGGGGAGTAGTCGCCCCGGGTGAAGGTCACCCGGCTTTTGTCCAGCACGTCGCTGCCCAGGAATTCCGCCTGCTCCTTGTCCTCTGTGAGAAAAGGGCCAACACAACAACAAGCAACAAGTTCAACTTGATAGTTACCACGGCTGCACTTTGGTGTGGTATGGTATGGTATGTGGGGTTTAACGTCCCAAAGCCACATATGGGCTACGAGAGATGCCACAGTGGAAGGCTCAAGATCAATTCAGAAAACCTGGGGTTCTTTAACATGCGCTGACATCGCACAGCATATGGACATTTTTGTATCTCACCTGCATCAAAATGTAGGTGCCGCAGCCGGGATCGAACATGTGACAATGGAATTACCAGCCCAGTGCAACAGCCACTCAATGACCGCAGCAGTTGGAGAGCTATGACTTCTAAACAAACTGTCACAGAATAATGCAACATCCTGAGGATTACGTCAGCTTCTTGTTTGAAAAACGAGCTTTCAAAAGAGAAAATTTTGTGCAAAATGGAAGCATCCACAAAAACGTTTACACTGTGAGGGGAGCCCCCTCAAGAATTCCTAGTCACTCCTCTTCAAACGCCGCCAAGGTGAGCGAGCATACTGTTGAACACTAATGATGAATTAGGACTGTGGCTACAGCTGTCGACATATATAGGCACAGGCCTCACCACTATGTCCTGTGTATGTCAGTTTTGTCTCCCTCTGTTCGTCCTGTTCCTCCACATAACTCAATACTTCAAGGATGAAATACCGACTAGAATTTATCCCTAGCATAGCAACAAGTTTTTAACGATTACTTTCTAATGTGCCACGAAACAAAATTAGACGCAACATTTTCTTGCCCAAATCGGCCTTTCCAGTAACCAAATAGCCTCTTTCACACTAGGGTGCACTAGGCTCAACGCCAACTGGTGGTAACCACAAAGGCTTCCCCTATTTGCTGCTAAGCACTGATCTGACAAAAAAAAAAAAAATGAGGGGTGGGGGGCAACAAAGAATCTCGCACAGTGTAGGCAGGTCAGTGCCAGTATCACGGCTTCCTATGACTTCTGACAAAGGAAGCGCGAGGATGGAGGCCCTGACTGGAGAGACCAACTTGCAGAGTTTGAATTGGTTACGATTCTAAATACCAGGCGTGTGGAAGTCAAATCAAATTATACCAGTGCTTGCCACCAATGGGCAACTTCAAGAAAAGGCAGCAGGGCGACTGCAGTCAAACCCAATTATAATATTGAACTCTGCTAGATAAAACTATCCTTCATATCAATTAATTTATGAGTGCAGTAAAGCTACAATGTGAATGCATAAGGTTAGACGTCAACTTCGAGCAACTCTGGTCGACTCAAGAAGCTGGCTTCCCCTCACCACATCTTCGGAGGTTAGTTTTCCCGCATGGACCTGCGGGTGATACTGGAACTATGGTGCTATGCAGCGTGTGCAGACCAATGATGGCGCGGATTTTCCATGACATAGGCGGTAGGAACATACCCAGCCAACTAGAATATGTGTTTTTTTGCGTTTTTTTTGCATACAGTGCCAGTTATGCCCATGTTGTCGTGCAATTCGCATGTATGGTACATCATGCTGCCATCGGCAATTTCACTTGGTATTCCTTGTCTCTGTGTGTGCACAGTAGAAGCCGCGCGACAGAACCTCCCCTTTTCCATGAAACTGGAAATTATCAAGCGAGCTGAAAGAAGTGTAAAGAAATCCGAAGTCGTCGGAGCGTGCGAGATTCCGAGAAGCACGTTAAGCACCATTCTGAAGAACAAGGCTGACACATGGTCTAACGTAGAGAAGAGACCCAGCGAAAAAACCAAGTCTCTGGAATGCTTGTAAAGCATTATTTTTGTTCCAGTGATCGAAAGGTCCAACTGAAGAGCATGGATGACCTGTCAACTTTTCACCAAGTGGCTGAAAGCCTTGAAACGATTACCTGGTAGGCCAAGATCGCAATGTCTGCCTCATCGTAGACAACGGCTGAGCTCATTACCACAGTGCTAGTTTCAGCAACATTGCACTTTGCTTTCTGCTGCCGAATGCTATGTTGCTGCTTCAACCCTTGGACCAGGGGATATTTCGCACACGGTGAAGGCTGGTTGTAGAAAACGTCTGACCAAACGGATCCTGTGGAACCAGAGGACTGGAAAAGACTTAAAAATCAACCTCTTAGGCGCCCTGTTTATGATGAGTGGGTCGTGGAATGATGTCACAAATCGAACTACTATACAGAACTGCTTCCGACATTCTGGTCGCTTCTTTCCCAGCGAAGACGGACCAAATTCTTTGTCGGGTGAGCTCGACGAAGCTGTAGCGGGTCTTGACGATTTGTGGAACCAATTGTTCAAATTTCCTGATACCATTTGTGATGGAGCAGCCAAAGGCAACTTTGCCTCCGCGAACGACGGCGTTAAGACCGCGGGAGAGTTTGCCGATGAAGACATTGTCACCGACGTCAAAGATAACCAGGATGCCATCAATGCAAACTGTGACAAGGAGTTTGACGTGCTCCAAGCATGGTTTGTTGCTACTGCACATCGATACAAGGCAGCGGTCGCATCCGTTCTGGGTCCATCAATAACATTTAAAAATGTGTTCTCTCCGAGGCAATGAAAATGAAGAAACATGAAAAAATTCACAACTATTTCGCTCGGTAAGTGGTTGTAAATGAAATAAATTTTTTTCCATTTCAGTGTGCCTGTATGTAGTTAAATTTACTGCTACTACTTTAATACCAGATTACACGTTATATCGAACTTGTAGGCATATGTGAATTCGACTGTACCTCAGCCCTTTCCACTGGGATTTTCCGTGGGAATACAGTCAAGTCCACTTATAACAATATTCAAGTGCCATGGAAATACCATTGTTATAACCAATAATTGTTATAACAGGGTTGTGCCAAAAAAAAAGAAAGGATGACAAACTTCAGAGCATTTATTGACAGTAAATACCCAGAGGGGTATGATTGTTCTAATGCCTGTAAAAGCTCGTTAAATCGAACTTCAGGGAACCGGAACAATGTTCACCGTTCACCGATGACCAAAGCACCGCCATCACTGCGCCACCGGGAGCTTTGCGCACCTCCACGTCACAGTAATCAAGCCGGCTTTTTGGAAGCTATTCTTATGGGAAATTCAAGAAGCACGCAGAACCAAGGGTGCGGTGGCAGCTGACAAGAGAAAAACCGCGCTGGCCGCATGCACGCGCGCTGCACTGACTGATTAGGGGTACGCATGGCGTGTGTAGCCAATGCAGCAATGCAGCAGCTCTCCTGACGCAATGACGCCTGCCTCTTTTGCTTTCGTGGCGTTGCTGCGCCAGCTTAGTCCATTGGTCTGCTCCACACATGCACGCTTTTGTGTTGTAAGCATGGTTTTGCTGGTGTGGTTGTAGCATTTCTTTTCTTTTTCTGTAATAGTTGACACTCAATTACCAGATTTAATTGTTATAACCAATAATGTGCCTTGACAGCATTGCTATAAGCAGTTTATTTTACCATAGAACACATGGCAAAGCTGATGGTGCCATGACCGACCATTGTTATATCCGATATATTGTTATAACCAGTATTGTTATAAGTGGACTTGACTGTACCACACTGACTCCCGGTTATTGTGCAACTAATACTCCCCACTGTATCACAACCAAAACGCCCACTCCAAGCACTACTGACAAACTGACCCCTGTTGTTATAAGCTACAAATTCTAAATCAATTGATGCTTGCAATCACTTCCTAAAAACAGTTCTAGGTGCTCGACAGAAGGCAGGACACAAGGTGCGATGGATCTAAGTTCGGAGCTCTACAAGTTTAAACTACTAATCAATAAACGAATGCAGCAGCAAAAGCTCTAAAAAGAGAGCCCCAGGTACACCAAATATGGTAGAAGTTCCTTCGCATAAAACCCGATGGTGTTAAACAATCTATGGCAAAGCATTTCACTTCTACATCCACCACAACAAGACAGGCCAATCCACAGCAGTATGGATAACAAAATAACAGAGAAAAGGGCTTAAAAACTCTCTATTACATCAGCGTACCTGAGGACAGGACAGATGCGTATCGGATCTCGTAGCAGTCTTGGTCACCCGCTTCTGTAGCCTGCTTCTTGAACAGCCTTGTGATGTAGCCTTCGATGCCCTGCAAATGTGTGTTACATATGAATGAACTGAGAAGTTTGTTTCGTAAAGGCAAAAATTTTCAAACCTTTTTTTTTTCATGCAATTAGCAAAAGTGACATTTTTTTACAGAACACAAAAACAAATTCATTACTTCCTTGAAACACAGCACAAGAAGTAACCGTTGAATTATGCTTTAAATAAGCATTTGGGCTGGCTATCTGAGATGGCACAACGGAGGGCTCCAAAATTAATGAAGCTGCCTGGCTGGCACAGAGGAAATGAAGGAAGGCAAAATTGTAAGGTCGCAACTCCACACTACAATGTTCAAACGAACTTTTGTTTCGGACATGATGGTGAACTCGAGGCATGCACTGTTTCATGAGAAGTAAATAAACGATTACCCCCTGCAAGCAAAAAGCAAATGCAAGGTCCGCTATTTACTATAATAATTTTTACATATCATAACCAAGAACTTGGTTGGGAGGCATACCGTAACTGAAGCCTAGAGGATCATTCCAGTCACCTGTAGTTAACGTGCTCTCAAATCACAGTGCAATAGCATTTTTGCACTTCGCCTCATCAAAATAGTTGGGAATTGAACCCGGCACCTCATACTTCATTGTAGTGCTCCATAGCCACTAGCCCACCATACAAGGTAGAAACTCTGTGCCGAGACCAACGCTCTCCAAGCACAAAACTTTGTGCAATGCATTGCGACACCTTTGCATATGAAGAAACCCAGCATGAAGCCTCGCAGTTCAGCGATCCTTGCAGTCAGCTAGACCAGGTGCTTCCAAAGAAAGCACCGGTGTTCATTCCACCCAGGTCCTTTTTCAAGAAAAGGAACAAAGGACTCACCTTCTGCTTCATGAAGGTGGACACCAGCTCTGCGTCTTTCTCTGTGCAGTTCTTAGAGAAGTAGGTGGTGGTTGCCTGCAGTGACGGAAACAAAATGTTAGCGGTGGCTCAAACACATCGTCAATCAAAGCCGCTTGACGCACTCTTCCTCCGGCTACTGCTTTCCGCAAAATGTGGTCGAGACATCAAAAGCCTGTGAGGGCAGTTCAGAATGAGGATCTCACTACACTTAGCATCATGCTGTTACACTCATGTCACATGAACTGAATTTGTAATTTCATCACAAAATTGCACCCATGCTGCACAGACACTGGCAAAACATTTTAGCCAAGTAACATTAGAATGAAATGACATCTGGCTGCAACAGGCTTTTGTTTTGCTCCTCGGCCACTTCAAAAGGCATTCGAAAGTTCAAACATTCACTTGCCATTGCAGTGGCACTGTGGCCATCAAGCTTAGGTCACAAACTTTAGTTGAACCTTCACTGGTTACGCTTTGCTTTGCTAGTTCAGTTAGTTAAGTAACTGAACTCCACAAGAAATGCTGTTCACATAAACAAAACACTGTCATAAACATGATTCGGCCTTCCTTCTGCATTTTTTTTTTGCTAGACACAAGCTGTTATTAAAAGCCTTCCTGTGAGCTAGGCGCACATCATTCTTTATTCTACTCCCTCAGAATACAAATTTTTAATCATGGTGGCTTCGCTTCCTTGTCCAATCATTTTTATCGCATGTTTGTCTCCTGTTTAATGGTTATACATGAAGATAAAAGTGGCATTCTTATTGAAGGCTTTCAGTTAGCTATGAGCACAGCTACTATAATGCAGCAAGACTCTGAAACCAGAACAGCAAAAACTGAAGAAAATGCGATCAAAGATTACCTCCGGACTTGTCATGATGAGCAGCAGTATGTTGTCAAGTAAATATTAATGACTACTATGTGGCGTGTGTGATTAATTTGCTAAGTTAACGCACCTATTTACTCGTAAATTTCTTGTTTCCCAAATGATGGCATCCTGTCGCTGTGCGAGCGTACATACACTCACGTTCCAAAGGCATTTGAAAGTCTCAAATGTATATCTTCGGAGCTCCATCAACTCGTAAGACATTTTAACTAAATGCAAATTAAAAACCTTGCACAGCTACTTCAACTAGCCCGGCAGCATGCTCTCTTGAACAAGACTGACAGTTGAGTTAAACGATATCTGATGTGAAGTCATCTGAAGCCCTCATGTAGCACTCATATTAATCACCAGACTACACACAGCACATTAAACACATAAGAATTAAGTTCTAATTAATGAGCCAATACCTCAAAGAAAAGCACAGGGGTATGTCAGGATCACTGAACAAGGCTGAAGTGGAGCAAAAGGCCGGTAGACATTAATCATCATCATCATCAGACTACGCCCACTGCAGGGCAAAGGCCTCTCCCATGTCTCACCAATTAACCCTGTCCTTCGCCAGTTGCAGTCACCGTATTCCTGCAAACTTCTTAATCTACTCCGCCCACCTAACTTTCTTCCGCCCCCAGCTACGCTTGCCTTCTCTTGGAATCCACTCCGTTACCCTTAAGGGCCAGCGGTTATCTTGCCTTCGCATTACATGCCCTGCCCAAGCCCGTTTCTTCCTCTTGATTTCAGATAGGATGTCATTAACCTGCATTTGTTCCCTCACCCACTCCGCCTGCTTCGGATCTCTTAACGTTACAACAATCATTTTTCTATTCATAGCCCGCTGCGTTGTCCTTAACTTAAGCTGAACCCTCTTCGTTAGCCTCCACGTTTCTGCCCCATAGGTGAGTACCAGTAAGACACAGTTGTTGTATACTTTTCTCTTGAGAGGTATTGGTAAACTGCCATTCATGATCTGGGAGAACCTGCCAAATGCGCTCCACCCTCTTCTTATTCTTCTAGTTATTTCCCTCTCAATATCCAGATCAACGGTCACTACCTGCCCTAAGCAGACATATTCTCTTACTACTTGCAGCACCTCGCTACCAATTGCGAACTGCTGTTCCCTTGCTAGACAAACCGGTAGACATCAACTCACAACGCAACCACAGTTTGAAGTTAATATACAAGCATCTCACCTTAGGTGGGAACCCGAGGTGTTTCTCGCTGTCTCGGAGTGAGTACAGTGGGTCGGACACCTCGGACCAGAGGTGCTCCAGAGCAGCGGAGTCCGCCTGCCATGCCTTGCTTAGCCTGAGCAGCTTCTCTAACTTGTCCTGTGGGCAGCGAACGATGCATCACCTTCTGCGTGCCATGACACTAAACATCTGGTAGTTACTACGTAGCAGCAAGTGAGACAAGTTGTCCTGAACTGAGGATTTGTGGGCCCCCTTTTTTTTCATTTATTTATACTGTCAGTCCTGATCACAGGCTATAACAGGAGTGGGTAATGTGGTACAAAAAATACCAATGACACAAACATTGAAACGGCAGCAGTTGAGATGCTTCTTGAAGCCCATCGAGTATCAAAAGGAAAAGAGGAAAAATGAGGATTGCTTATGTGTAAAACAAATGTACTCTGCCTAAAAAATACACAGTACAGGGCTGAACACTGTGGGGGTGCAGACTTAAGAGAATATGGTAATGCCAATTACAACACTGCAGATAAAGTAAGATGGTCCACCGAAGAGGAAATGAGCTTGTTCTGAAAGCTGCTGGTCCAACGTGACAAGCACAGGAATGGAATTTGCGGCCAATAACTCTACCTTTGCCACGCCAGGGATGAACTTGTTGTCTCCAAAACCCTTGTAGTTGCCCATGTTGGAGTAGAAGGCAGCAGTATAGACTAGTAGAGACTGAAAGACAGAAGAAATGGAGCATCACTTATCCAGGCAATAATGAAACATTAAAACCACTCCATAATCTAGACCCTACAAGACCGGAATGACCTAAGAAGCACGGGAGCGAGGTCCACAGCAATCCCATTCCTTTACCCCATTTTCCCAACCAAGAGGCTTCAGGCCTTCCTTTTGAGAAATAAATTCATTCACTTATTCGATACTGTGGAAACTTAAAGGTGCACTGAAGAGGATTCTGAACTTGTCTTTTTACCGCGGGAACTCGGTCTACACGTTCCTAGCATTCTTAGAAACAGTGAATTATTGCCCTGTGTGGCCGATTTCCCCAATTAAATTGAATTAACGTCCGGCTCCCGCCTTTTTTTTTTAATTCTCCCTCGCACGGTGGGCGGAGTCGACCAACGCGTGGAGCGCCTTTCACCCAGTCCCGTGGAGGCTTTGCTTTCGCTTTATTTTGTTTTTTAGGTTTCCATGAATAAATAGTTTCATTCGCAGATAATATAGCCGCAAAATAAGCCCGAAGAAATAAAAATACGGGCGGACTATTTGCTACTATGGACTACTACGTATTACTCCGCTGATGGCAGAGCGGCAAGCCGCCACGGGACTGGGTGAAAGGCGCTCCAAGCGTTGGTCGACTCCGCCCACCGTACGAGGGAGAATTAAAAAAAAAAAGGCGGGAGCCGGACGTTAATTCGATTTAATTAGGGAAATCGGCCACACAGGGCAATAAATCATGGTTTCTAAGAAAGCTCGGAACGTGTAGATCGAGTTCCCGCGGCAAAAAGACAAGTTCAGATTCCTCTTCAGTGCACCTTTAAGGGTTCTGCTTTTTGACTTGAACAATTTGGGTAAAGTCTTAATTTAAATAAACCAAGTTATTTACTGCACTGTGAGTCACTAGTTTCTGTTATACAAAGAGAAAGCCAAAGTCTGCTTTTCTCTGTAGTGGTGCTACTTAGTCATTTCTTTCACAGTGGTTTTACGTCATGTCTTCAATTGCGCTTACTGTTAAGTTCTTTTTTCTTTTCTTCTTGCTCAGTTAGCAGTCATTGTTCCTTCTGTAGGCACATAGCATCAAGAGCCAAGGTGTGCAGGTGACTACAAATAATTTTGTTTTGGCACACAATGCAAGTACAGGCAAGTCTGCCAACCTTAAAGTCCTCCTCGTCAAAGCCGGCCTGTTCCAGGGCCAAGGCCTTGAGTGAATCCAAGTCCTGGGTGCGGAATAGGCGCTCGAGTAGGAGGAAGATGAGCGGGCTCTCCCGGGACGTCTGCAACAAACATGCACAAATGATTGGCAGCAAGCACTTCTAAAAGTGACGTCATTTATTTGCATCACTCAATGATCAGCGCATGCCTGTGAGCTAGTGAGACTCCCACAACAGTTAGGGCTAACTCCTGAAACAACAGAAAATATGTTTGCTACAAGTATTGATGCAATTTTCAAAAATTTTCAGCCATCCAGTCTTTCTTGTTCCTCTCAGACACATCCTAAAGAGACAGAGAGCATCTCATCATCATCATCATCAGCCTAACTACACCCACTGCAGGGCAAAGGCCTCTCCCAAGTCTCTCCAATTAACCCTCTCCTTCGCCAGTTGTAGCCACCTTATCCCCGAAATCTTCTTAACTCATCCACCCACCTAACTTTCTGCCGTCCCCTGCTACGCTTGCCTTCTCTTGGAATCCACTCCATTACCCTTAAGGACCAGCGGTTATCTTGCCTTCGCATTACATGCCCTGCCCAAGCCCACTTCTTCCTCTAGATTTCAACTAGGATATCATTAACGCGCGTTTGTTTTCACCCACTCCGCCCGCTTCCAATCTCTTAACGTTACACCTTTCATTTTTCTTTCCATAGCTCGCTGCGTTGTCCTTAAATTAAGCTGAACCCTCTTTGATAGCCTCCACGTTTCTGCCCCATAGGTGAGTACCGGTAAGATACAGTTGTTGTATACTTTTCTCTTAAGGGATATTGGTAAACTGCCATTCATGATCTTAGAGAACCTGTCATATGCACTCCGCCCCATTCTTAATCTTCTAGTTATTTTCCTCTCATGATCCGGATCAGCGGTCACTGCCTGCCCTAAATAGACATATTCTCTTACTACTTCCAGCACCTCGCTACCAACTGCGAACTGCCGTTCTCTTGCTAGACAGTTGAATATCACTTTGGTTTTCTGCATGTTAATTTTCAGCCCCATCGTTCTGCTCTGCCTGTCTAACTCATTGATCATGCTTTGCAGTTCATGTCCTGAGTGACTTAGCAAGGCAATGTCATCAGCGAATTGCAGATTACTTAAGTATTCTCCATTAGCTCTTATCCCCAACTGCTCCTATTTCAGGCCCCGGAATACCTCCTGTAAACAGTGTCGCGACACCGGACGGTGGGCCGAGTCGAGGGTAGCGAAGACCAGCGAGGCGTCGAGTAACCTCGGAGGCGAGGAGCTCTCGTAGGCGAATTAGAATTTATTTACATCTTTACAGATGGAGATTTCAGAGAATTTTGCCTCCTACGAGGTGGAAACACTGGGTTTTAAGCCTTGTAATGATCCTAGGTCCCTAGGCAGGGAATTTGTTGTCCTTGGGCACGCACCAATCGAAGAGCACAAACTGCCATTCTTTTCACACGGCACCATAAAGGCCCGCCCTTGAATTCCTGCACGCAAGCCACAGCACGTGAGCACACGCACCACCAGCCTTCCGCAGGCAACCGCTGTTTCTCACGCTGCGAACTTGGAAGATCGTGTTCTCGCCATGTCCGCTCGTCCTGTAAGCTTCCTTCTCAGCGATGTGTACGTTTCTCCAAACAGGGGGTTTCGGTTTCCAGCGTTATGCCCACGCCGTCGCACATGGGCGAGGTTGCCGTTCTCGGGTAGCCTTGTGTATCTTCTGCCTCATCCGGACACTCGAAACGATGCGAACTTGAGCTCCGTGTACGGCCACGCGCTACGGCAACCCTGTCGACGCGTGCTTGTTTCCAGGCCATGGTTGCTATCCGCCTTTATGCGCTCCACGGTATACTTGTCATCAACGAGACGCACCGGCGCCTTCGTAGACAGTTCAGACATTACAACAGGCAGTGAATAGCATAGGTGAGATCGTGTCTCCCTGCCTGACACCTTTCTTTATTGGAATTTTACTGCTGACTTTATGGACAACTATGGTAGATGTGCAATCATTATAAATATCTTCCAATATTTTCACATAACACTCTTCTACACTGCATGACTGCTGAGGTTTCTACTGAGTCTAATGCTTTCTCGTAAACAATGAACGCTATATATAGGGGCTGGTTATATTCTACGCATTTCTCTATCACCTATAAAATGGCATCAGGCCTATAGCAGCCCAAACAAGACCTGGTTCATGTTGCACAGCAAGAGAGCACTCCAACTTGACTTGCAATGCACCTTTCACTGGGTATTTGCACACACACGAAGCAAAGCACTGAAAATGCGAATTTGAGTATAAAGTTCTTTTTTCTCAGACGGGCACACAGAGAACATCATCATCCTTTGCGATGCACTAATAAAGTAATGTGCAGAGTTTCAAAGGCTATTATTTTCTATCATCACATTACAGCCAGCAGAGTCAATAACCACAGTGTTTGTCCAACAACACAACACAGGGTTCGCAAGAAAGGAACAGTATGCGTCATTCCTTTCCTGTGCTGCCGTTGGTGTTTTCACATTACACACTGCGAGCTGGAGAGAAGAAATAAGTCTGCTGCATAAACAAACAAAGGGCAACTAGAAAAGGTAACTAAAGCAGTTAAACCAAGCTAGTACTAGCGCTTCAATCATTTTAACAACCCCTGCAACACAACACATGATATTCACACTGCCACCCATGGCCAGGACTGTTAAAAGCGATTTGTTGAACAGAAACAAGAGTTAAGGTCAAAGGATGGCCATGCCTGAAAGAGCACGATGAGGCCCCCGAACCAGGACGCCTGGGACAGGTGGTGGGCATACTTCTTCTCTTTCTCACTGAGCCCCTCAAATGCGACGCGGCAGTCGAGCTTCAGGAAAGGGGTCTCATTCGAATACACTTCGTCCGACATGTCTCCTGCAGCAACGAAAAGGAACTGTTGAGTGGTGGAGAAAATATGCGAGGACGCATGAAGCGAAACGAAGAAAGGTAAAGGTGAATCTGGCAATCACACACAAAAACAGGCTCGGCTCCTGCAGATGCATTGATCTCATCAAGGATTCAGCGAAGAAGAATCGAAGGCTGCATGCACATTTATCTTATCTTGTTATCACAAGTGGAGCTCCTTTATGATGTCTGTGGGCAAAGACACAAGCAATTGTGCATTTCCAGTTGGTTTCTTTCAGTATTCGTTAAAAACGGGAAGTTTGAAACCAAAAAAAAAAAAAACAGATGAAAGGCTATTGAATAACACACTCGGCACATTCGTAACAAACGCTTTTATCGCCAAAGCAGCTCACTGTCAACAAGCGCTGACTCGTGCTTCAAGGATGCTTCCGCTGTTCACAGCTGCTAAGCTTTTCTAAACACCATTCCTCGCTTGCACAGAGCTGTGATAAGAGACAGGATACAGAGAGCATTTTTCTCTTATTGTATTTGCGCACTCCAGAGACTACAAAGCAATGGCTAAGAGATGGAGGGCTGGTAGTTGAGAGCCAAATAGAAGATGAGCCTTTCTCCTAGAAAAAATACGACCGGTAGTGAGCTTTAACTTCACCGAATAAGATCATTTCTCGATTCGTCAGCATTTTTGGTAGTCCAAATAGGCTCCGTTTTACCCACTCGACTAGTCGCAGATAAATTTTTTACCTGGTGCGACGTCGTTCCAAGTTCCTCGAAACTAGGGGAACCTTGAACAGCAATCGATCTTTGATTTTGTAAGTAAACGTGACCGCTCGTCAGCGAAAATGCGCACTTTTGTCCCCTTGTTACTTAACGATCAACAAATGTCAATCCCTGAATACCGTTACGCAACGGGCCATGGCCACGACATGACTGAATACCACCGCCAGCGCTCAGCTCGCAAATGACAAAGCAGATTTCGCGTTCGGTTTTGACAAGGGTAGTGAACCGGCCGCCGGGCTCGATCATCATGCGACTCACCTAGGTGCGACAGCTGCGGCGATCCGGCCCCAGGAAAATGACGGTTACTACGCAGGCACTCGCTAAGGACGGCGACAATGTGCAGCTACGCTGCTCCGCGAGGATCCCCGCACGAGCAGCGAAAGCGACAAAATATTCGCAAACGTTAGCTTGGCAAGGACCACAACGCAGCGCAGGCTGTGCTGTGCAACGATGCCGGCTAAAACAACGGGACGGTAGACGGAGGGTGAGGAGGAAGAGGCGCGATGAAAATCCGGCGCGCTAAACTTGGCTCGGCTAAGGATTTGACTTGGATTAGTACAAGAAAAAAGCCGCTTCACTGCAACTAATTTGTTGCAAACAACTTGCTAGTTGTATATTAACTCCAGTTTCTCAATAAAATTTATTCTCTCTCTAAACATTACAGTTTGTTCGTTAAGCTTCAAGGGGATTGCGGGAGCGGACACAAAAGTTGGCTGGCTACTTGTTGATGTCACTTGCTAACGCGCGAGTTTTGATGAGTTTTGACTTCTCACAAGTGTGCCTCACCGTAAGACGTCCCTATTTCACTATCCTTCCTGTGTTTCACCTCCCTATCTATTCCCCAGTTGCTTTTGTGTCCTTAGGCCCCAGAGGTAGCAGACGTCACAGCCAGCACCCACCGTTTCATTTTATTTTTAATAAAATCACTACAATATTTGCAAATGATCACGTGTATTTGCTGAAGTTACTCGTTTGAACACTTTGCGAATGAACTGTAATCGAATGAAATCAAATGACTGTGAAAGGAAACACTACTGTCGTGGCGAAAATTCAAATATAAATTTGTATTGCCTTCGTGCTTTCTTGTATATGCTGTATAGGTCCTCTATTAGTCTGATACGAGTTTGTTTTGGTCTAATGCATTCTTGAATTTTGCTGTAATATGTCCCCTATTAGTCTGATATGAGTTCGTGTAAAACTAAGAGGAACCAACATGAACAGTCTAGAACAAGAACAGCCCTAATTTCTTTACACATCAGCAAAGATCTTCAGTTAACAAACTGTTACTGAAAAACCAGCTCAGTTATGCACAACACATAATGACTATTTATTCATTTATTTCAGTAACCTCATGGCCCGAGGGAATTAAAGAGGGGAGTGGGGTACAATAGACAAAATAAGAAAAAAAGAACAGCAGTCACTATTAATACAAAATGTGAACAAAAATTTGGCTCGCACAAATCAGTAGGTTACAGCAATGCAGTGATGACTCACCTCATATATAACGCACAATATTTATTTAGGTAGCTTCGCTGATAAACAAATTGCAACCAGCACATATGGCTGCACCGTTCAAGCGGGCAATAAATCCTATTGAAGGCTGCCTATTTATATACAGTAGGTGCAGAGGATATGTAGTCTGCATATCCTTATGACGTTGTACTGTTCTCAGAGGACTTTAGTGTACAGTCAGGCCGGAATGAAACGCGAACAGCGCATGTCAAGGAAACAAAATATTTTACCTGCCTACTTTCAGCTGTAGTGTGCAGCTAGCCTGATTCATGTGTCTGGATAAAGGGTCTGCCGAAAGGCATAATCGTAAATAGGTTGTAAAGGAATATTTCGCTGCAAAGTAGAAATGTATGACATATGCGTGTTCGCGTTTCATTCCGGCCTGACTGTACATGTGCTTCATATGGAGACCGATCATGATGACAGGCCTGCACACTGTACCTCCCTAAGACACAGCATTTAATAGCCTATCAGATTCAAACCCAAATAGCCTATTTGCTTATCGACAACTACCAGGTAGTTAGCCTAATAATAGGAATAGGCTATCAGATTTTCTGTTTGATATAATCCTTATTAAACTAATTGCCTATTAGCTGTTGATAAGCAAATAAGCAATTATTATCCTATTATAATTTTCACTAGGGTGGTGGGTTCAAGTGGAGTCCCATGTTCCTGAAAAACTAATGCAAAATGCATGCATCCTAGGTGCACTAGGTCGCTTTACTCCCAATCCCTCATAAGAAATATTCAGTACGCAGCTCATCATAACAACTTATCTGCCGTAATATGCATGCGTCCTAGATGCACTAGGTCACCTTACTCACAATCCCTCTTCATGGAACCAGTTTTCCCAGTAATATATGACTCACCTCAGATGCGTGAAACGAGAAAGCAGGGATCAGGAGAATTCCGCACCATGCTTTTTTGTTTTTTATTACTGAAATCAGAAAGACACTTTTCCCATCGCGATTCTAGTAGCTGGGCGATACGCGACCGGGGAACAACTGGCGTCTATGTTTTGAAGGACAGTATATGTGAAAATGAGTAGCTGTATCACAACTATACATACATTTCCCAAGCAGAATGAGCACTTTCAAGCCATTAATTTTTAAACTGAACTCATAAAAGGGCCTTTGTAAGCTGGGAAAATGAACACTGCCACTTTAGTGTATATTAATTGTGATCTTCACAATACAATTACACGAAGCTGTTCAATGCATCTCTAGTCTCACCTTGCTTTTGCATGTACTGAGGCCGCAGAGTTGACAATGATGCATAATGCTTTGTCAATGCACCCATCAGCAGTTGAAAGTATGTCCGTAAATTCTAGCTCTTTTCCTGCACAACTCGTGGAAAAGAAACTTCTAGCACGCCACTGATGTATTCCTAACTGTACATGAATAGAGAGAAGCAAAACAATAGATTTAAGTGCCCTGCAGTGGGAGTAGTCAGTCTGATGATGATGATGATGATGATGTCATGAAAGATGCTTAAGCATCTGCCCAACAAAGCAAGTGAAGTTAGAGAATTGCTACAGAACTTTCTAATCTTGACATCCACTACGGCACCTCTTCCTTCCTTTCTTCTTTCACTCCCACCTTCCTCCCTTCCTTACCGCGTGGTTGAGTTGTCCACCAAGTTATATGAGACAGATACTGCGCCATTTCCTTTCCCAAAAAGACCGAAAACACAATGCATATTGGAACAATTGAATGAAAGCAAACGAATCTCGCTGGAATACGACACAACAAAAAACACAACTAAACTGAGTAGACATGCAAAAGCATGTGTTTAGCCTGGTTGGCTCATGGTTTTGCTTTGCTGGGTCGTCGGCACATCTGGCAATGCTATTGTAGTTTGACAGTAGCATTAGTTGATGAAGACGACGACATACAATGCACAGCGCGAGTGTGTGTATATTAGTCCAAAAGTGGTATTAGTTGAAGAAGACGGTATGCAATGCGCAGTGCGAGAGTGCGTTGCAGTTTAACACGAGGCATGATTGGCTGCTACGATAGCAGAGTGCTCTCATGCAGTGGCCAGTGAAGCCGATTTGTTCGCACCACCACGGGTTCGAACCACCATTGGTTTCGCCAAGGTCATCCTCAAGGTCAAGCTTCACACAAACTCTGTGAGCTGGCTAGACCTCGTGAAGTAGTGCTTTCACACTAAAAATGGGAAGGCAGGTTGTTGGATTTTTGAATGGATAATTGCAGTGAGGCACTCCGCTGTCGCCAGTTTTTATAAACCAAGCCAAAGCCTCCATAAGGAACGTTGCACACATACAAACTGTACCAGGAATGTTCTTCCTGCTACAGTAGCCAGGCAGTGTTTTGGATGCAGGAAGCAGTAACACCACCTTTTACCTGTGGGTGTTGTTCATCACAGCTTGCTGTGTCGTTTGTTTTACTCCAAGGATGCACACTCCAAGGACACACACTAAAAGCGCACTGACAATCTTACCAAAAATGTTTTCAGCAACCAAAAGCCTTTTGATGCAGTAAGTGAGGGTTGCCAGTTTCTCTACACCCCAATCAAGCAAGACAAGTCCCACCACAGATGAGTGAATCTAGGTATGAAATTGTAGCTTAGGGGTAAACTACTGGACCCACTTACATAGACCCACTTACACAGGAGGTATGGTGTAGAAGCCCTAGAACCCGATGGTGACTGCTACAGTGTGCTGTGCCCATGGACACATATCGCAATTAGAACATAGAATTTTATGAAAGTTGCACTGAAAAATTTAAGACTAGCCCTGACGTTTCAAAGAAAGAGCAACATCACTCATTACAAGGTCATTGGGAATCCTGTTGTAGTGACGGTACTACATCAGTGCTCATTACAGATTGTCTCACGTCATCTTTGTATTGTTACAAAAAGCTAGTCCTATGACACAAGAATAGTGCAGCAAGGTTTTATGTGTGACATCTAAAATAATAAACTTGTTCTTCCAAATGAATAAAAATTACTGACTCTGCTATAGCACATTAAACAGATCCGTAAGGACATACCGTATTGTGCGATTTTATCGTAAAGACTTTCAAAATTTTTCTTACCTCAACCGCTGGCTCGTTTGCGGTGAAACTGCACACAAAGCTTGTGTATTATGGTAACTTTTGTATCGTAGCAAGTTTTACAACAGTACTTACTTAGTTGAGCCGTGCATGATGCAAAAGCGTAATCGTCTGCGTCGAGATCGGCGTACCGAAACCCAAAACACAGAGTTTTTGCTGAAGGGCGGCAGTAGCGCCATCTGTCTTCCACAACGAAATTAAACAAGAAAAACACAGCTCAGGACTTCGCGATGTCGTCCTCTGACGCTTTAGGAGACCCACGAAAGCAGACGATATAAGCTGAATTGGATAAAGTCATTGGACGAAAAAAAGACGTCAGACAATATTCTTTCAACGGCACAGCCTCGTTGAAATAGTGGTTTCTGGCATTTTTTCCGCTCAGTTGGCCGGAAATGTTCGAAGCGCTTCAGTTGAAGCAGATGAAAAGGTCGGAACGGCGTATTCAAAGGGCCCGCGCTCCTTGCAATGCTTGCCATGGCGCCTTGTGACGCTTTCCACTGCAGAAGACAGATGGCGCTACTGCCGCCCTTCCACAAAAACTTGGTGTTTTGGGTTTCGGTACGCCGACCTCGACGCAGACGATTACGCTTTTGCATCATGCACGGCCCAACTAAGTAAGTACCGTTTCAAAACTTGCTACGATACAAAAGTTACCATAATACGCAAGCTCTGTGCGCAGTTTCACCGCAAACAAGCCAGCGGTTGAGGTAAGAAAAATTTTGAAAGTCTTTACGATAAAAACGCACAATACGGTACAAGAGCGTATGGGGGTGTTAAAGAAGAAACCAACCTTCCCAGATAGCACGCAGATAGCATAACCCACGTATAGTTATGTATCTAACAGCAGCTAGTGGCAGGCCTTGTATGTTGTTATTACTTTCCACCTTGTTAGTCACCGAGATGAAACCACTGTACTGAGCTGTCACAGGAGAAACTGATCAGGTTTCAAAGAGGACGAAACAGCTTTTTTTTTTTTTTAATTTTCGATCACCTTATGTAGAGGAAAGCAGCTTCTGTCTGAGTCAGATATGGCAATCTTTCTGGTCATTAGTTAACACACGAGGCACTAATATCATAGAAAAAAATGTATCCTAACGTTCCTGAAATTTAAGAGCACAATCCCTCCATCCAGTTAACACTTCAACAGGCAAGGTCACCCTTCACAACGTGGATTATGACATGAACCTTCAGATACAATTTTGGTTTGCCGATGCAGAAAGTCGTCGAAGCATGGTGTTACCACCGTCCAAGGATTTCTTTTCTCTGATATATCTGAACTACTCCCATGGGCCTGCGTTAGGCTCATACAGCCAGTCTGCAGAATTTTTTCTGAGCACAATTTCAAGCAAACCCTTCAGTCTTTCAACTCCTTCATTCTCAATTCATCAAAAACCCAATGCTTCCTACATGCATCCGTCCAGCAGTTTCCACTAGGTAACTTATGATCACAGCAGAATGGTGACAGTATCAAGTTACAGCGTCTGTAAGCCTGTAAGCATCAATGTTTTATTTAAAAAGCTGCTTCTTTTGAATAGTGGTTGTATACATACGGTCCTTCTTTTTCAAATATTTTCCGAATTTAAAGGGAAGCGGGGAGCAAAAAAAAAAACACAATATATTTTTAGTTCAAAACTTCGTACAAATTCAGTGTTTCTGCCATCTGATGATAAAGGATGTTTTCGATTATCCCAATGAACACTAACTGGGCATTTTATTCAAGAACATGAAATATATTTTTGTCTGTTATTCGTGCAAACTATAAATAAAAGTTGCAGCACAAAAATGTTTGCTGAACCAGTTTTCATATATTTCCATCCATTAAATTTGCTCATCACATGTCCTATAAGCCTGCTTGCCTCAGCAAATATTTAAAAATAATTTTTCAATGTCACGGCCCCATAGCTGCCTTTTAAAAGTATAACTGCATTTAGCACAGTTCTGTTTGTCCGACATATGAATCCTGGAAAAATGTCAGGTCAGTGGCCATGTTCTCGGGGCATGCTCCTAACATCTAAACTAACCTTTCAAACTAATCCTGAAAAAAAAAAAAAACACACACTTTAGATGATAAGGATTAAAAGAGTTGTGCTCTTAGCAGACATGCGTCCGCGAAGCCATATTACTTCACCCCGTATCATTCACTCTTCTCGAAACCTCAGTGAGTGTTGAAACTAAATAGTGGCATATAATGAAGCGGTAGCATTGAAAATCACCGGTTTTCGAGCCTTCTGGCTACAATTCACACTGGGTGTGAACCACTTTTTAGCCCTTCCAGGCGCGATTTTTTGTTTTGAGTGAAATCAATTATTTTTTCACCTAAGTAGCATATTCAGGCCTCAGGAAAGGGAATTTGTTAGTTTTCAAATGTGAAAGACCAGCAGGTAAGTTTTTACAACGATGTGGAGAATTCCGTACGAAGTGTCAGATTTGTTAGAAATAGTAACATCGAAATGTTCTTGCGTGTCAGGTAAACACCCTGGAGATCGTGGAATCACTTCGTGCTTTGAAGATTCACTTTACGCTCGAAACTGAGCAAAAGCAATCGATGTTTTCGCTCGCGGCAAAATCTATCTGCACAAAAACGGCGGACAAAGTGCTACCAAGGTCACTCCTATGTGAAATATTATTTACTGCATTTGCTACATAGTACAAAAAAAAGCAACTTATTTGCAACAAGAAGGGTGCTCAATATGACTGAAATAATGAAATCACTGTTAAGTGCTCCAGTTTCTCAGAAAAGCTGTCAGTTTGCCATTTAGGCAATTGTGTACAAAGCACCTGAAAGGGTTAAGCGCAGATTGAGTAAGACCTATTCGCCCTACCAGCCCCGTATCATACCGCCATACGCAATTCTTACTTCCAAAGAAATATGCCTGCGTTCACTTTGGTTATAAGACAGACTGCTTTTTGGGCGCAGACTTAACCTGCGTAAATAGGCGCACTAGCTTCGGCAGCATAGGATGCCATGTACGAAATGGAGTATAGTATAGTTTTCAATGTCTTCCAAAGAACAAACATAACTGCTTCACAAAAATCTCCACTGTTAATGAATTCAGACAAGACTGATAAGTGTCTGTAGAAAGGGAACTCAAGAGATGGCACTACATACCTAGCAAAAGAAAAAAAAAGAACGGGGGGGGAAGGAATTTTTTCGAGATTGCACGAATGAAACAGCTTCTAAGATGTTGCCAGACACGTAACCAGCACAATCATTCCTTGATTTCAGAATAGGCTCTGCAAAGGGTCATAATATCTATCAGCTTCTAATTGGTATGCCAGGGGGCGGCAGAAAGTTAGGTGGGCGGATTAGATTAAGAAGTTTGCGGGGATACGGTGGCCGCAACTGGCAAAGCACGGGGTTAATTGGAGAGACATGGGAGAGGCCTTTGCCCTGCAGTGGGCTTAGTCAGGCCGATGATGATGATAATGTCTGCACAGGCATTTACATTTTTGTAAGCATCTTTTTGTTTCTTTAGGGTGGCTTTTCAGGTAGAAATCAGATCTAACATTCACAAACTTGCCTTGGGTGTGAAAATAAGAAGCAAATCAGGTTTACCCAAAACACGATGGGCCCTTATACACAGCATGAAAGCCAGTGAACAGACTGCCCCACACCTCAGAGCCAAGAACAATGCAAAACTCGCAGAGAAAAAAAAGAGAGGGGGTGCACGTGAGAGGGGATTATGGAGAGACACAGGAGGAAAGAAGAGATATAAAAAGGGCTGCAGGTATACATACTATATGGACATTGGTATTCCCTCTCCTCATGGCCATCATCACCATTGCCACTGCCCTCTAGTTCATTGACCTTCAACCCTAACCTTGAGCTGCCACCAACGGGCTGAAAGAACAAACGAGCACCAGTGGCTGGTGTCAGAAACGCCACTCACAACAGCACAAGCTACTCACAAATTTCCAGAAACAGCAATTAAACAAGCAGAAGTGAAACAAAGAAATAAATAAGGCATAAGAAGGCAACAAAAACATAGGGTCCAACAAAAGTTGAACAACAGTGTTCAACAAAAGGTCCAACAACAACAAAATAAACGAACAAAGAAGAGGCATGCATTTCGTTGACTGCAACTTACTCGGTTAGGTCCCACTACAACCACCGATCAAAGTAACTGCGTTTGCAAGCCTCCTCTGCACTAAATGAGTGAGCAAGTAAGAAAATCGACACAACAGACAGCAAGCAAAAGAGAAATACACCTCCGAATTCCAGCTCACTCGCAATGACTAGAGGAAGTTTACACTATCTAAGGGCCGCCTATTACTTGGCTCTTGGCACAAGCCTGTATACCAGCTTCGCATATTGACACAGAAAGTGGAAGAGAACTGCACCAGAGGCTCACCAACAAGAAAACACTGACGAAGCATCAGTTATCTCTAAACCAATACCAAATCCATTCAGTTCGTTTCTGTTGTAAGTGGATACAGCAAATAATAAAGAGCTTTCTACGAACAAAGTTCACAACTTACTCTGTGTACATGCATTAAGGATAGTTGCCGGGCCAGTTGGTACATGATCACACCGTAAGCATCGTCCCGTGTAAGCGCGCTGTTTTACGGTGTGAACTGTGTACATGCACTAGCAGGTTTGCCTTAGTTATTCTTACTGGTGCCTGAAGTTATTGAAAACAGCCACAAATTACCTCGCCACTTTTTCATTTGCAAATAACAGCCGCTGCCAAGTATAGCTAGAGTCCCATTATCCATCTACATTATCTTCCCTTAAATTTGTGGCCTCCCTCAATCGTGTTCCAGGTACCTACTCAATAGGAACTGAAACTCCCTTGGACGTACCATGGACGTCCACAGGACGTCTAAGGGAGTTTCAGTGTCCATTGGGTACGACTTCAACTCTGCTCAGTAGACACTGCGTGATCCCATGGAATCAAAACTCTTTGGTACGTTAAGCAAGCTAGTCCTGGCATGCTCTTTTTCTTGCCCGCTCACATTTTTCGCACAATCTTTGTTATTGGCAAGCCCCTTGCTGAACTGCTGTCCAGACTCCAGAAGAATAGTGCGTGAACAGTGCATGGACATTGCATTCCAGCTATTATTTGCCAAAGATGCCATAGGCCGGAAAAAGCAAGTGCCACCTTCTACTTGCATACACTAAATGGGTACAAACGTGGAAGGAACGATGTGTTTGGGTACAATGACAATGCTGTGGGAGGAACCATTCCGGGGTGGTCATCTACACATATGTTGCTTTGCGGAAATAAACGCGCCCCGTAAAATGATTCTTTCAGCTAAATGGGCGCATTGTTCGAGCTCAAATTTCGCACAGAAATGGTATTTGGTCGGCAGAATTGTTTTATACCAAGTTTGCTTGGGGTGCTTACCTGATTCGAACAGAATAAGTCGGATATTCACATTATCTGCGGCGACGACGAAGGAAATCAAGCAGCTCTGTCAGCGATTGCACCGGTGGCGCCATCTCGCGTGTTGGTGGTGAAGATTCGGCAAAGGAGGGGGGCTCAGGAGGTTTGAAGACGCTCTTTCAACAGGTTTTTTAATGGTCACAGAAAACTTAGCATGGCCAAACTAAGTTTTCAGCAAGTTAAGTTTTCTGTGACCATTAAAAGATCAGTTGAAAGAGCGTCTTCAAACCTCCCGAACCTCGCTCCATTACTGTTGCTGAATCTTCACGGCCAACAAACGAGATGGCGCCACCGGTGCAATCGCTGACAGAGCGGCTTGATTTCCTTCGTCGTCGCCGCAGACGATGTGACTATCCGACTTATTCTGTTCGAATCAGGTAAGTACCCCAAGCAAACGTGGTATAAAACAATTCTGCCGACCAAATACCATTTCTGCGCGAAATTTGAGCTCGAACAATGCGCCCGTTTAGCTGAAAGAATCATTTTATGGGGCGCGTTTATTTCCGCAACACGCGATATAGCGGGGAGTGGAAGAAGTTCTTTGTGACTGACTAAATAGCCAAGACAGGTGCACAAGCACCGGAACGACAATGCAGAAGGCTAGTTCAAGTAAAAAGTCGCCTACTCCACACTCTGCATAGACCAGTCCACCTAACTATCATCAAATGACTCAGCTGACAGTACATCTGAGAGATGCAAGATCTTAACATCCCAGTTCGCAAATCCTGCCGCTCAGTGGCTGTCGGGCCCACAATATAGGAAAACAGATTCGCTGCACACAACAAGGATCTATTGCACATTTATAAAGCCACCCATACAGGATGTGCAGACTGTGGAGGCAAGCCTGCATGATATCGTAAGCAAAACTATGGCTGCAAGTGCAGAATCACTCAGAATAATAGAACTCGATTCTCACCTTTGTACTGTTTTCAGCAAAGTGAACAATACCCATTATACAACAATAATAATAAAATGAAGCATTAGTCTCATTTGGACAGAACTTTTATGAGTGACATCGATAGAGCAGAGGCAAGTAAGAGAGTATTTTCATCCTCATCAGCAAGACATTGCAGCGTTCAGAAAAGATATACAGATGAACAGATTCATGCGACATAGTTAAACTTCAACTAAATGCCAAAAATCACATTAATTTTAGCTATATATGGCTACACATTTCACTTCAACAAGCACATAAGTACGCCCTACCAGTCATCACAATACCACCCATTGCGTGTCCTGGTTCTCTTCTTGCACGATCTGCCATTGTAGCCTTACCAACCTGTGACTACCGATACCTAAGAGCTGTATGCTGAACCAAGTGCTGTAATGCCTAACACATGACATTTGAGCAGAGGCTACCAAGACGAACAGATGCACAAAAGCTGAGGCAATGTAGAGATTCTGGGGCAAGAATTCAGAGACCTGAGTTGAGTTGAGATGCTGTAAGCTACAGGTGGGGTTAGCCTTGTGGTTTCTGCCAGCAATTGCTCCACCGTTTCAGAGACCTCTCTGATGAATGATGAATGTGTGCCAAGGCTTAAGTCATGGTGTGGTATTCAGAGACCTCTCTGATGAATACCACACCATGATTTAAAGGTGCACTGAAGAGGAATCTGAACTCGTCTTTTTGCTCCGGGAACTCGATCTGCACGTTCCGAACAATCTTAGAAACTTCCGATTTATTGCCCTGTGTGGCTGATTTTCCTAATTAAATCGAATTAACGTACGGCTCCCGACTTTTTTTTTAAATTCTCCCTCGTACGGTAGGCGGAGTCGACCAACGCGTGGAGTGCCTTTCAGCCAGTCCCTCGGCGGCTTGCCGCTCTGCCATCGGCGGAGTAATACGTAGTAGTCCGTAGAAGCAAATAGTCCGCGCGTATTTTTATTTCTGCGGGCTTATTTTGCGGCTATATTATCTGTGAATGAAACTATTTATTCACGGAAACCTAAAAAACAAAATAAAGCGAAAGCAAAGCCTCCACGGAGCTGGCTGCAAGGCACTCCACGCGTTGGTCGACTCCGCCCACCGTACGAGGGAGAATTAAAAAAAAGGGCAGGAGCCGGACGTTAATTCGACTTAATTAGGAAAATCAGCCACATAGGGCAATAAATCGAAGTTTCTAAGAATGCTCAGAACGTGTAGATCGAGTTCCCGCGGCAAAAAGACGAGTTCAGATTCGTCTTTCGTGCACCTTTAAGCCTTGGCAGACAGGTAGCAATTACGATTATGCGGTGTAAGATTTGGACAGCACAGACTTCCACATGATGCCTGTTCACTTTGATAATGGCCTCTTGGTGCCATGCACCTAGATCTTCATGTCCATTAACACCAACTAGGAATTGTGTAAGGACAGGGGCTACATTGGGGTGAATGACGTGTGTTACAAAACTGCTGCTCCAGCAAAAAACGTGGCAAGAACCAGAAGACAAAAGGTAATCCCTATATAGCAAGCTGGCGGTCAGGAGGGCAATTCTTGATGTCACTGCCGTACTGCTGGGCAATATTATTTCTTTTTTGAGTGCCCACACTAATTTACATCATTGCTTTACTCAACTAAATGAACAGCATACGGACAACTACACCATGCAAGGTCAAGAACAGACAAGACTGTGAGAAGAGATGGCACACAATGATCGGCTACGGGTGTGAAAATACTTCTCTTTATTGTACCTTTCTGGACCAGACAACAGATACTAACAGACAATTTTTCTACAGTCAGAAAGGGGGGCACAGGTAGTACGCACTACACGGGTAAACGTCCATCTGGTCACCAGCTAGAAGCCCTTGCTATAGAGCCACTCCTTTACCTCTTCCACGTAGGCACCCTTGTAGCCCACATAGGAGCCCAGTTCGTGCACCTGCGAGAGCACCTCTTTGCCAGCCAAGCTCTCCAGGTACTCCTTCAGCTCATTGTGGAACGCCTGCACCAAGGAACCCAATCACAACCCACTTAGCATGTTTCCTGAAGATTACACCTTCAAACACATTCACCCTGAATAGGTACAGGCCCCAACTCAATCAATCAATAACTTATGAGGCGAACTGAAAGATTTGTACTGCATGCTTCTGGCATGTTCACTTCCAGAGAGAGAGACTGTCATCTATTTTGTTCATTCAAAATAAAAGGAATGTTTACAGCATGATGAAGCAGAATTGGAATTCATACTTGAATCAACAGCCAGCCTGCTTATTGAAATAAGTTGAAGCGAGCACATATAAACAACCATCAAAAAGCATTTTCAACCTTCAAATACTTAAGCAACTTGGCAGCAGCTAACAAAGAAAAAGAGACAAAGCAACAGTTCAGAACACTTCCCAACTTCGCACAAAACAACTGAAAGAGGCTACACTGAAACCCCTTGAAGCAAATTCATATCAGCTATTACTTGTACAACTAAAAAATTAAAGAAGCAAAAAACAGACAGACGCATTGGCCAGCACTGCCATCTGCAAGGAAGAAATGGGACAAGTAAAGTTGCCATTCGTCACTGTCACACCAGTTTTGCTTTCTTTCCAGCAGATGGCAACACCTGGCCACACAAAGGGCTGTGCATATTTTTTTTTTGCAGCTGAACCTACGTGCAACAGTGTCTTTTCCAGCACCTTTTACTGAATCAAGCCGTTAATGGTGCGTCATGCCTTATTAAACCGAATATGACGCAAATATCTTGGCCCTCTCCTGGCCCATGCAGACATGGAAAAGTACAGCAAGCGAAATCTTCCTTGCTGCCTTCTTTGCATGGCTACAAACAAGAGGAATCCTTATTAGAGCGCTGATGCTTTGGATGTCAGATGCGCTGAGGTGTGTGTGTGCTGTAAGTCCATGTATCCGTGTATATTGCTGCCTTAGTTTAGATGTGACAGAAACTGTTCCCCTTTGTACTTTCTCCCTTACTAGGCAAGTACAGTCGAGCCGACTTATAACGGTCCCACTTACAATGAACACTCGCTTAGTACGAACAAGGATGACGCGACCGTCACAATTTACATTAGGGCCAAGGTGCAAAAGATCGGATAAAGCGAATGTCTACGAACATAAAATTCGGTTACAGCAAAAACAAGCGAACGCCAGGAACTTGCTTGCTGGGACAAGCTCCGTCGTCTTTATCGCGGTCCTACATTAACACCGATGGTACTTTCGCTTTTCATGCAAAGGCCACATAAGCAAAAAAAAGAAGTCCGCCGCTGGTGCACATCACCTCAATTTCCGCGCACTCATTTTCCCCCAAAGCTTCCCCGCTTCGAGAAACAACCCTATGACAGAGGAGCGGCGCTCCCATGGATTGTCAGCGATACATATTTTGCCCTGCAATCGCGGGACCCCGTGAATCTCTTTACAGTGGGTCATAAAAAAAAAAAGAAACCTTATCACACCTGAAGGGAGATAAGACAGGAAGAGACACCATCTCATCTTACACTGGAAGCACGTAGGTCAGTTGTGCCAGTTACTGCCGAAGCCGCGTGCACTGATCACCGATTCCTCAGAAACAAGATTAAATGTTACAGGCTGAAAGAGCTTGAGTCTGCATACTTGTATGGCTCCCGGCCAAGAGCAGATAGGCAAGTCCCCCTTGGGGTTGTCATCTGAATTATGGCCACTCACTTATGGCGAACATCCAGACATAATGAACGAATGGTGCATGGCAATAATATCTGTTGTAGGCAGGCTGGATTGTATCAGTACTTAGCTTCAAGGTTTATTTATGACACAGTTCAGAAAGACTAACAAAATTGATATACAGCTGAACCTCGACATACAAGGTCATACTTGCAGCCAAAAAATTTCTTAAATTGCGAATTTCATTAACTCAAGACTCCTATGTTTCAGCAGTCCAAATAAAGCTAGATTCTTGAACACTCCTAGAGGATGGCACCTTGTAAATACAGTACATCTCATGACACGATTGCGGCTAATGTGAATTTTGCGATGACACGAATTTTAAAAATGACCTGGACAGAGTATGTTATATACACTATGTTACGGTGCGGGGTTATGCAAACAATTTCTCAACCCGCGACGAATGATATGAACATGTGAGCAACCGGGTGCCTGCCAACGGGCGCCCAGCGATGATGATGCCATTCAAAGTGACTACTTGGTAACATATCAAGAAAAAAATGGTCCAAACAAACATTGCGGTCTTTTCTGGGAGAAAATAACTGAGCCAAAAAAAATGAAATGGATATACCAAACCCCCAGCAACAACTAATATCAAATCCTCCGTTGGTTTACCTTCCTTGGCATCCCGTCGTAAGATAGCAAGGCTCTGTCTATTTCATAAACTTTATTATAATTTTCCCCAACTGCGTGAGAACCTAATTTTGCCCCCTTTAAGATCATTGCGACGTTTGTTTAATTGCCGTAGTATTCAACGCATTCATGGTTCAACCAATGCGTTCAATTCCTCGTTCTTGCCAGCTGCCATAGCCGAGTGGAATGTCCTTCCAGACAGTGTTGTGAATGAAGTTAATTCCCTAAAATTTAAACAGATGTTAATTGATTTATTCCCCAAATGATTCCTGTTGAAGGCCCTTTTTCTTTTTCTTTTCTTTTTTTTCTTGTGTTTACCTACTTACTCGCTTGTTTTTCTTTTGAAGTGTTCACTTTGTTCTTTGTGACTTGATTACTGTTCGCCCCCCCCCCTTATGTAATGCCCCCTGGGGCCCTTAAGGGTAAATAAATGATGATGATGATAACAGTGCTCGCACTGAAGACAAGCAGCAGGCTTCGCCTCACTACACACGTGGCTGGTGGTGGAGTGTGACTGCTGCGGGTTTCATATGCACAGGTGCCATCAGAAGTAAATGGAAGGCAATATTAACGAAAAAATTTAATCATTGCCCCCCCCCCCCCAATTCACGCATCCTTGAGTACACATGTGCAGCCTAATTGTGACTGTGCGAATTGCACTGTGCACCAATAAACATGAGCCATTATGCTTTAGCTTTAAAGAAATTAAATTTTTTTGACGAAGTCGCCTTCCATTTACTTTTGACGGCGAGTGTACATGAGAGATGGCAAAGCGGTGCGTTCTACTCTTGTTCTGCGCACCGAAGCCCATCGGCAACATTTTTGCATAAAAGGGCAAAATGCAGTCCATCTCAGCTAAAGTTTTCATTTTCATCTAGTCAAGGAGGCTCCTTGCACATACTATCGGGGACAAAAGTGGTATACTCCACGCAGCGGGCACCGGAACAGCGGAAACTGCGGCATTTTGGTGAGCTAAAGCACGAAACATTGAAACGAGCCAAACGACATGCTTGCTGATAACAAAGGTCACACACTGACTGTCTCGATTCTAGATGTCGCCTGTAGATGGAGTTGCAACACAGTTTTCCGATGCTCCGGCTCCCGCCGATCGGAGTATACCACTTTTGTCTCCAATAGTACATGTGATGTGCAAGGACTTCGTTAAGTCGAAAGTGTGGTATAAAATTACTTCGTTAAATCCCGAAAAAAAAAAAATATGTGGCTATCAATAGAGCAGAGCTTAGGAAATGAAAAAAAAAAAATGCATGGCTTTATGAATTTCGTTACTCTGAGGTTCGTTATATTCAGAGGTTGGACTGTACAAATGGATAAGCCTTGATCTCTCAATCGGGAGCAACTGGGACCACTTGTATGGCAAATAGGGACTATAAAATGCAGAGAAAACGATGGACACAGATAAGAGTGCTGAGCATGACTGCATCCCATGTCTCTCATCCTTGAATCCTCGCCTCATTACAGGCAATTAACACAGGTCTTGTTCACTGAGCTGGAAAGCGTCCGCTGCACGTCTTAATACAGTCGACGACCGAAAATTCGGACGCCTGATTTTTCGGACATGCTTGATTATTCGGACTTTTTCGCGGCACTGCGACATGGCCCATAGAGCCAATGTGTAAGAGCGCTTGAAATTTCGGACGCACCGCAACTGACCACTCGATTTTTCGGACCTCGTTCGCACTCGCCGCCAGTTCCCAAGCCGCCATATAATGTGTAGTACAGTGGAACCTCATTAATTCAAACTGCAGGAGAGATCGAAAACTTGATCAAACAAAACGAAATTCAAGCTTAAAGAGAGCCTCTTAACTTGCGACGCTGAAATTCTGCACGAGTCAGCACATTGAGCTCGCGTGTTTTCAAATTCATACTGTTCTTGAATGTCTTCCGCCGCACAAACTCGAACCGTAGTCTGAGTTCACAGAACTCACCTGCGCCGAGTCTTTCGTCCCGAATACGGAACACGAATACGATCGCGGAAGCTACGCGCACGCCGTGGTCTCTGCGATAGAAGCTCGCTTTGGGCACAACGGCGGAGCAGATCGCGGCGGCCACGGCGCGCACCGTGGCCTCCGCGATCTGCTCCGGCGCTTCGCCGTTCGTGGAGGCCACGCGCGCGCACAGGAGTTTGCCACCTATGGATGGCGCCCAAGGCCGTGATCATCATCAACATCAACTTCTTTCTCCGCCGCGATTTTCTGCTATTCACATCGGCATCAGTATCGCCAGCTCCAGCGTTTTGTGGCGTGTTAGCGCGTTTTCCGTAATAGTTGTGATTGTGGCTTTTGCGCACTGCCGCCGAGCTTCGCAGTTTTAGCGCGATGGGCAAGCACCTTAAGCTACACGGCTGGAAGTTAGCTCTCGAACACAGTAAGCGTGCGGTGGGCAGGAAATTTGACGCGGCCGAGAAGTGCGTCCGATGATGATGCAACCAAAAGAGAAACACAAGCTGCAAAAAGCGCGCTTTCCGAGGCAATCCGTGCAAGTTTCCCAGACTGGAAGAAGAGCTGCTCCTCTATGTGATAGAATTTCGGATCAACGGCTACGCATTGACAGCGGACATGCTGCGCGGCTTCTTGAGCGTGCGCCGGAGCACAGCACCAGCTCAGAATCGAATTACTCCGTGAGTGACGATTGAACGTAGAATAAATGTCGCTCATTCCCTGGTTGGGGTGTTCTTACTTAAAAAAATTTTTTTTTCGCACATCGCATGTATGGGCCGCACCCCAGAAATTGGCCCTCGAATCTGGAAAAAAAAGTGCGGCCCTTATACGCGTTTATACTGTATGTCGCGCGACGAAATATAGTAATGAGGAGCTTTAGAACATGTGCAATACAAATGGCCGCTTTCTCCGGCATACTGAAAATAAGTTCGTGATTTTTTCGGTGAAATTTGATTTTCCTGACAGCCCGATTTTTCGGTCATTTTCGCGGTCCCTAGAGAGTCCAAAAAATCGGTCGTCGACTGTATAACAGAAAAATTAATGGTGCATCAGATTTCCACTCTGTCTTATCTTGTCTGCACAAGAGTGTTCTTGAGGGAAAGTACCGTATATACTCGTGTAAGGGCCGCACTTTTTTTCCGCGGTTCTCACGGGGTGCGGCCACAAGTACGCACAAGCTCTCAGGGAAAGCAACACCCCCCCCAGCAGGCCCAAAGGCAGAGTCTCACTCACCCAGAGATCACCTTCGATGTGCTTTACGTGGGTGATGAAACGGGGCCCACGGATCTCCTTTTTGAGGTACACGGGCAGCATGTGGTTACGTGTCCGTGGGACAAAGTACGGCAGCGGGGGAGGCTCAGCTGAAAGACAAATACACCACGGCATTACTAGGAAGGTTTCCCACAAAATGTGCCCTTGTTGGAAAGTTAGTCACTTCCACCCTATTAACAGCTTCCCTGCGCACGGTTACTGGAATATGCAGAAAGCGTTTAGTTAGAACTTCAGAAAGCAACTTAAGCTTATATTAAAGAAATCTGGAAGAGATAGGTGAATAGCCTGCAACAAAAACACAGCAGAAGCTCAATGTTGCTGGTAGTCCTAAATTACCAAACAACTGCCCTCCTCAGAACAGTGCTCATTTGAAGAATAATTAATGCAAATTTAGAAACTAAAATTTTATTTTTCAAGTTGCTAGATTAACCTTGCACACTAATTGTTATCATGTATGCAAAACCATCGGCGATGACAGTGTCACCATATCGTGCCACTGGCTGTGTCACAGCAACACACATCGAGCTCAATGAAGTTTAAGAAGACCAAAGACCATCGGCTCATCAGCCTGCGGACAGTGACTGAATGGCACTATAATCCTTAGAATGCTTTCAGCCGCACCCTTTCTTTACAATGAGGCAGGTTAACGAAATATGCTCAAATAATTCAAATTCTGACAGTTTAAAAAGCAACGATTCAACTGAGAGTTCATAAATTTTGTCACAACAAAAAACGCAAGGGTAAGGCAATCTGAGGGGACAACTATGTATTTTCAGTTGCTTTCAATGCCTTACCACTGCGCTCTTAACCTAATTAAGGCAACAAAATGATGCCAACTCCTAGGTGAGATCAGCCTAACTCCGGTGACTAGTGCAGTGACTAGTGCAGCTGTCAAGATTATGCGGCTTGGTGCAAATGACCATCACCAAATTAATATGCTGTTGGTGATGCTGTGATGCCTAGCACTGGAGGGTACAGGGAAAGGCCTCGTATGATGTGTGCAATTTCTACAGAACTTCACAGTTATACATTAGTCCGCAACGTCTTGTTAAACTTCCTTTTTATCAATGCAGCCACTGTACAAAATCAGTGACTTTTGATTTTCTAGTTGCATAAGCAGCCATTGGCTCACAATATGGAAGGTCCAGTGCTCCAGGGTATAGTCCATAATGGCTCATTATCGTCATATGTTGTTGTGACCCATTTTGGTTTAATTCATAAAAGACTCTGAGCTCGCTATGATGTCACAGGGTACCCTAGGAAATGCAGCTGAGTGTACAGTAAGCTCAAAAACCTTTGATGTACTACAGACAAACCAACCAAAGAACAACACCCCTAACGAGCTAACTTCCACCATGAGCACTTGTCACTATATGTCACAGACGCTTGCATATGTCATGTTTTATGGATATTCATGCGAAGCCATTTCATCCTGTCGATGTCCATGTCACAAGGTGCCCTGCTCATGAGTTGGCTGCATGCGCAAGTTTTCAGATCAAATTAGAAATTATTGTGTAGTCACAATCAATGCTTGGTGTTAGCTATCTGCAAATGTGCAGAGATCAAGGCAAACAAGGGCCATCTCGTCTTCCATGACATTTTGTATCATGCCAAACTCTATATTTCAAGAGAATGAGCTCCTCAACAAGTTCCCCTTCCACGAACCATGCCGATGCATGCCCTCCTTCAAATAGACCAGACTTGGCAAGTGAATTCTCTGAGTGGCACTCACGAGCTGGTGGCTTCCAGCCAGACGGTGCTCGGCCTTCGTGTTTGGGTGGTTCGGGCACTGTCTTCATTGGGAGTAAGTACTCGACGTATTGCCACCGCCCTGGAACCTCTTCCACCCGGGTGTACTTGTCCGAGGCCTCCGATGCCCACCGGTCCTTGTGGGCCTCATGATCCGCAGGGGGTGTAGGCAGAAACTTCTCCGCTGACACATTTGTACTGTCCGACTGTGCACAGGCAGGTGAAAAATGAGAACAGTTATTGCAAGGTTGAAAATAATCATGAAGCAGCAAAAACCTGCAAGCAATGAATTCTATACTTATGTAGCCGCAACTACACAAGGACTTCACACAAAGACAAAGTTAGCTTTTTGTTTTTGAACTTCCTTATTACAGGCCTTCAAAGAACTACCTCAATTCCGTAAAAGTGCTTTAAGACCTGTGTCATGGAGGAATATGTGGAATGACCTGCAGTACTTCCTGTCATGCAGCCAGCAATAAAGCCAGGAACCGCTAAACAAAACACCAGCCTAACCATGTTAGAGGTACTACATACAGTTGAGTTAAGTAGTCAGTGCCTCAGTCACTGCATAGAATAGAATGCTGCAACATACAACGACAACCTCACATTTGGCCAACTAGGCTAATAAACCTGTTTACCAACGTTTTCACAATATTTTTCACAGAAGTTTTTCACAAAAATTGGATTCAAGAGAAGAGAGGAGATAGCTTGAGAAATTAAAAGGAAAAGTAATCGTCCCCACCTATGTTATGTTATGCACCACCGCAAGGCGCCTCGATATGCGCGGGAGAAGAGCATATTGAGGAACCCTACCCAACCCTAGGAGCCTCTAAGGGTGAATAATTTATGACTATTATGACATATCCCAAGAAGTTCAAAAAGGTCGAGGAGATTCACTTTCCCTTGCAAATAGGAAAATCAGCTAACCTAGACAAGAGCAACCAAGCTCGATACCACTGAGCTAGAGACACAGCCGAGGATCGGTAGTACAGCCTCACATCCGCAATTTAGGATAGTTCGTAAACAGTGAACAACGATCAGGAAGGATGTAATTTGAACATCGATGTCCACATGTCCGAGTAGCTCGTAGTCACTGTCCACTATCCGTGTCATTAACACGCACAATCACACGGAAGTAAAGAAGAGTAACGAATGAATGTACTTTGATTTTCATTCGAAGTCTCGAAGGTTGAGAACGACTCGTGTGATTTTTCGACACTAAACAGCGAACTGAAACTCCTTTGCGCGCATGACTAAAAGTCTTCACACACGTCTCAAAGCGACCCCTCACCCCCTTTTTTTCTATTCTTTTTCCCGTTTTTTCATCTTAGTGCACGTGCACGGGCCAGCAAATGAGAAGGGAGTTGTGTGGAACCAACACGGCATTCGCTACTCACCCGACATATGAACAGGGCAGGTGCCTTCGTTTTTAAGCTCCGGCCTAACCTGCATATCCTCTGCAACGACATTGTTTACTACGGGCGGCACAGGTAGTTAACCAGGTCCAAGGGACCTGCTTTAAAACAAGAAAGCCCCAAGGGTTTGAACCTCCAAAATAGACTACGCGCACATGGTCAACATGCCCCACCGCGCGAGCGCAGAGACTCGTACCTCGTGATCACCTTCACTCCGTCTGTAGCAATGACTCAAAACTATGCCGACAATGGGGGCGAGTATGTATTATGTACAGCGCCACTACGTCAAGAGGTGAAATATACGTCCAGGAACACCGGCGCTGCCGGCGCTGCTGTAGTCATATGATCAAGCAATCATGGCGGTGGTCCGCTTCGGCCGGCAGCTTGCTGTCTTGGTTTTAACAGCGTTTAATATTTATTTACCTGTACTTACTGCGAATGTCGAAGTTCCAGCTTACATCTGGGGTTCCGAAAGGCAAGCTTGTTTTGTTTCGTAGTTGTTCAGCTGCCGTGTGGAGCATCCATCGTGCTCCGTAGCGGGGGTGTGCCGCAATCTGCTAGTCACATGAATTGATGGGCACTGTGCTTGCTTTGCTAGCTAGCGTACCAAAACGTTAATTTATTTTGTAGCTCTCCTCACGCAGCATAGTTTGACGAGTGTAAAGCTGACTCCGGACAAAAGCCTCGTTTTGTGTCTCCAAAAGATGTTTGTTGCTTTAGAATTGCTCGAAAATGAAAGAACATGAATCCCTAGCTGCGTAACTAAACTAGCAGCATTACTTGCTGGGTTTTAAATGCATGTGCAGTAAGCTTGTTATTCGTTGAGGGGCTGTGCTAGAGATATGTTCTGTGGTGTAAGTCCTGTATCTGTTGGGGAGCTAGGAATGTATAAAATGCTGTTAGCATCAAAATAGTTTTTACTGTCGGCGACAGTTCGCGGCAGCTTCGCAAAAAAATGTGTACTTACGCTTGCAGCCGTAATTGTCATTTTCTCCCTCTGTTATTTACCTCAAGTACAACTGCTAAAAACGTGCAACTTGCGATTGCAGTGGCTTGAAGAAGATCCCTCAAGTCAGCTCATTCGACAAGGTTGAGCCGTCAACCTTCGGGAATTCAGTGGCCAAGCTGGTTGCCCAAGAAAATGCAGTGGTCGTCGCTTTTGTTCAAGATAAGGTGGGTAGTCGCTTGTAGTCCTGATGCTGTGGACTGTGGGTGTTTGATTAGGCATATTTTCTCTGGTCCTGTTCGCTTCAGTCAAATTGACAAAAAGTTGAGTTTATATCAAATCAGATCAATTTTATTCTGCTCAGCAATCATCTGGGCCCCTAACCTTCTCGGCTAGACTTTGGCCCATGCAGAACGTTCTCAAACTCAACGTGTCAGGCACATTGGACTACAACAAGTGCCTTGTACTGCAAAAATTTAACCTACTATGCAGAACTAGTGTTCGTGAAACTGACAGCTTTCAAACATGGTCAGTTCAAGCAGTGTTATTTCTCAGCTGTTAGCTCGTGCCTGACCTAATGCTAACTGATGGACGACCCTCAGTGGATATGAAAATAGCTCGTGTAACCGTGGTCCATGGAGGTCACTCTGCCTGTTTTTATTCTTTATTTGTGAAAGTTGCTACGCATGTTAGAGTTGACTTGCGTGTGTTATCAGGGATGCCATTATGGATGAACCATGTATAGTAATAGCACCCGAAGCACAGGCAAGGGCAGTTGGCAATATGCATATTATAAAAATGAGCAGGTTCTAGCTGTGCCTCTGTTTTGCCAGTATAGCAGCAGCTATGACGTCAGTGCAGTCTATATATTGACTGGTGCTTACACAAGTGTCTTGCCTGAAATATAGTAGCAAAACGGTGTACATTAAAAAGTGTGCCACATTTCATATGAGATAACAAATACTCAAGAATGTTAAAAACTTAATCCCATTGGGAATACTTCTAGATCAATAAAGGCACTTGATTCAGTCATTCACTATTCTCCTCAAAAAATTTAAATACTAAACATATGAGAGGTATGCCACTAGCCTTGTTTAACTGCTGTTATAGCAGAAAGTTTCAGTTTGCTTAAATTAATGGTGCAGAATCTCAAATTGCATAGATTATTGAAGCCTCCAAGGTTCTGCGTTAAATGTGGTGTTGTTTTTGCCTTTGTAAACAGATTAATAAACTTTTATTTATGCTGTCGTAGCTAATGTAGTCTTCAGACATCCTGGCCACAGCAGCCAAATTTCGATGGAGGTGAAATTGTAAAGGCCCGCGTACTGTGAGATGTCAGTGTACGTTAAAGATCCCCAGGCATCCTGAGCCCTTCACTACGGTGTCCCTCATAGCCTGAGTCTCTTTGGGACGTTAAACCCCATAAACCACAAACTGCAGTCTTCAGACAACCTGGAAATATTGCATAGAAGAATGAAAGGATGGCAGACAGAGTGTGCAGCTTGGCTTTTTGAATTGGAAGTTTTGAACAAAATATAGAGCAAAGCATATTCTTCAAAACCAGAATCAAGACTTTTCCTATGAGGACACTTCAACTAACACAACTGTCACGTGAATGGCCTGTAGAATTTTTGTGTAGCGTATCCGAGCAACATTTGATATGGACACAGTACATTCTATTTATATATATCTATTAGAAAATTGTCTATTTTATTGAGTTCATAACCAATACAAGCATTCTCTTGCTGAGAAAATTTTAATTGCAACTTTATGTCTATTAAAACTTTAAAAGCATAAAATACTTGTTTTCTCTTTAGATAAGAGCAGTATGGGCTATTGAAAATGTATTGTTCTGTGGGAGTATTGCATAGTTCTCTGTACGTAATCAGCTATGAATAAGACATCTTCATGATAAATTGGCAGCATATGGCATAAGCGTCTTAATAAAGGGTAAGTGTAGTTTTGAAATGTGTCTAGAAATGCCTGCACCTCGACACTTTCGGATGTTTATTGAATCATGTTTTAAAGTCTTGTATTGTGGTCCCCAAAAACAAACATTTTTGTGCCACAGGTTCTGAATGACTATTCGTTTCTTTAGTGTATGAAAGTATGTCTAAAACAAATAATAAAAAAGTGTACGTTGTGGACATCACTCATTTGAGCTGTATATAACTTTTGGTTTTTCTAAGTTGTACGTTTCGTGCGGTTTTAGTTTAGTGACTCTTGTGACATTGTTTTCGCCGTCTTTTGTTCTGTCGTTCAGTTTTACTTATGCGCACTTTTTTGCCCGTGTTTGTGCTTGCTGCATGCATGGCTGACGTGCACTAGCACAACCGGTACATTGATTTTTTTCAAGCAATTTACCTCGTTAGGAGCGAGCGTGACTGCTTTGAGTATACGAAAGAGGTGTTCTTAACCTGTGCTGTGGTTCTCTATTCCTTTTGAAGTCTTTGATTAGTCCACAAAGCATTCAAAGAAATTCTAATATTCTTTTTTTTTTTTTTGAGCGATGTGATTAGGGCTAAGTACTGGAGGAATGTAGCATGTGCGCATGTTTGTTACATTCCCCAACTGGCCTGGTGTGGCATGTATTGTTGGCGGCTTACTGTGTTGCACGAAGCTCATACTAGTAGTACTGAGTGCTAACAGCATTGTGCGCACAATTTGACTATGAAGTCCTCAAATGTTCACAATGGCTGTTGGCCACCATGTTGCTGAAAGTTCGTAACAGTCTGCAAGTTCGCACACGTTTGAAACTGAAAGTTCAGTCGATAAAAGTGTGGGCAGCAGGCACTTTTTTTTCCCTTACTACCAGTAGGCATGACTGATACATGCTTTAATTTCCCTTATCCGTTTTATCTTTCCTTCAGCTTAGTGCAGAAGATCTGTCAAGGGCTTCTAGTGACGACAGAAGCTACAAGTATCTGAAGGTAAGCTGGTTCATCAGTGTATCAAAACGAGAGCATACTTTTCATGCTAGAATGCTGAATGACAGTCACTCTGCCAACAGAACTCACTGTTCGACAGGTGGCATATGTATGGTGGGCTGAAAGGAGCAGTGCAGCAAACCAACATGCGTGATAGTTAGCATTTCTATTGGTCACTGCAACATGGGAGGTCTCATTACTTGTAGTCTTGCTTTTAACAGTAGTGTTTTTGACTTTTGGGGAGGTAGCAAGACACCGTACATTGTTTGTACTACTAGAATGCTTACCCAGCAAAATGTTTGAAGAAACAAAATTTTAAGACTTTGGTAGCCCCAGTTACACCAGTATACATCACGTGCCACGTCAGTCTGCTCCAAACATCTTGCACTCGTTTGTGCAGCTGTATTTTAGTGGAGCTCAGGGGCACATTCACAGCTGATGAGGTGTCAGTTTTTGATAAGGTGGGCCTGGTTTTTGGATGTGAGCCCAATACCCAATGCATTTTCGTACGAGAATCCACTGACAAAAAGATTGACCTCCAAATTTCCTTGTGGTGTGCTTCATTCTTATCTCAAGTCCTTAGTCTTATGCTCTGCAAGCACCTTCATTGTTCGCTGACTAGTAGAAGCAGCAGAACCAGACATGGTGCAATGAAGGTTGTGGGCAGGCATACTGTTTTTCAGCATAAATATGAAGTTGTATTGAAGTTGATGAGAGCTGTCCAGTCTTTTTGTCACTCACACAATTTCTGCAGTGACGCTGATGGAAGCTTTGGGGTGGGCCTCATTGTCAATAGTGATATGTTCATGCTGCAATAGTGATATGTTCAGCCCATTTTACATGCTTAAATGAGCTTCTTGGTGCCAATTTTGAGGCTTAAAATTTGACCTGATGCATGAATTAGAATGCGCCTGACTCATTGCATTTGGTGCGACGCATGACTGAACATGTGGTAATATATTGGAAAATGCTGAGTTCTTTCACTTGGCAGTGAAAGCGCAGGTCCCTGAAGTGGTGCTTTTCATCATTGCGCTTGGCATTCGGCATGTCTTAGTTTGCCTCTTTCTTGGCAGGATGCCTTTGGTAAGGAGCACGTGCTGGTGCTTCCCTCCGTGGAAAACCCGGTGGATGCTCTGACATCGCATGGCAGCCTTCGGGTGACCCGTCTTAACATTCCCGACGTCGGTGCGGTGCAGTCAGCTCTCGATGGGCTGCACGATGGCAGCCAAGTGCTGTTAGTAGACCTGCCTCGCACCATTGGTGTTGAGAGCCGGTCTTCTGCTCTCCAGCAAGCTGGTGAGTGGGCCACCTGTCTCTCAATTCTTTTTCCTTACCGCACTGGATTCAAGCATGAGTTTTCAAATGCTTTTGTGCCGTTCTTGAACATGGTGCATGGAAATGCGGCCAATCGTGTGATCCAGCTGCATCCACTGTTGATTTTGTTGCAAAAGCAACACTACTGGAGCCCAGCTCGGCTTGTCGCGTATGCTCGTGGCGGTACAGCTACCAAACGACCTTGAGTCGCCGTTGCCTAGCAACTGCTTCAGCTGCGCTCCAACAGGTGGCGCCGCGCCGCTGCCGCCTGTCGCCTACACACACAGAGGGCACCACCCTCGCACAGGTGCTGGGTTTCATAGCTTATGACCAAACGCTTAACCACAAGCTAACACCACAAGCGTATTGGCAAAAACGGCACGTACGATCTTGTGCCGTTGCCTAGCAACCCGAGTTACTACTCGAGCTTACTCTGGTGAGCTCGGGTAGTGACTCAGGTAAGCTCGGGTAGTAACCCGGGTAAGCTCGGTTAAGTTCGGATGAGCGCCGTGCCATCTGCGCGAGAGGTTGCTCGGGAAGAGCAACATGGGTTTCAAAATCATGACGGGTGGCTGTGACAGGAACAGCCACCTGCCAGTGCAGTGGTGCATCGCTTAACCGCTGCACCACTGCGCTGGTACAGTGGTATATGAGGACTCGCCGCCATCTATGAGTCTTAAGTAGGAGTTACAAATTTGGCATACCCGGCATTAGCCAACTAAAGATATTATGCCACACCCCTAAGGCGGAGTTTAAGTGCCCCCTCCAATTGAAGAATGAACACCTGCTTTCACAGGTCTACTCGGTTTAACAACGTTAAGCCCCTATCAATGTTTTGTTGACATTCTAAGTAGCAGGGATCCAGAGGATGCTGCCTCATCATACGACTCTAATTCAAAGAACAGAGTCCGAAGACCTGAGAAACCAGCTCAGAACATCAGTGGTAGCGCCTCAGTTAGTTTCTTATTTGGGCCTGTTTTGTTCAACTCAGCAGCAGTTTTGAAAAGGGTATTGATGTTACTGATTTTATTTGTCTCATTGGCAGGATCTCCACACTAGTTGGGCAGGATTTAATACCGCCTGTGCTGCGAAGGGTTCACCCGACTGTTTTGACAACAGCATGTGTTAAATGTTCAACATCATTGAAGCACACTGTGCGAGGGCAGTGTGCAGCAATGTGGGCGAGGATGTAAGAGAAAAAAGCCCAGCACATTCTGAGATGTTTTTTCGGTAGCAAGAATTCGAGCATGTCAAGAGCAGGGCTGAATTACAGCTTCCTTAGATGTGGGATGCGGTGAGTGCATTATTTTTTTGTGAACCCAACAGCAAGTTTTTGAGGAGTGTGAGGACTGTGAACATCTCTAGCATGCCTGAGCACCGATGCTGACAAGAGTACACAGGGCATGCCTAGCCATTTTAACCGCTTTCATGTCCTCCCTGGTAGAGAGGTAGGGAGACTGAAGGGGTGCATGGTGTGGCCATGCCAGTAGCACTAATGTGCAGAGATGCAAAACATCCTCGTTGTCGCTAGGCGCTGCATCAGTGCAGTTCAATTTCTGTAGGGTGTGCCATTTTTTTTTTTTTTCTGATCGTTTCGCAGATAAGTGAGGAAGAATGGGGCAGGAGTGATAAGAGGGAGTAGTGGGAATATTCTATTTGTTGAAAGCTGAGTAACACCGCAATTTCTTTTCAAAAGGTTAGCTCATTGCATAGACCTGAGAATCGACCACATCATCTCACTCCATTGATGAAATCATCCCATTTTCACTTTTTCTTGTCAGCATTCACATTGTGTTCCATTCGCCTTGATAAAGCGAGTTGAGATTGAGGGTAATCTTCTACTGCACATTTGTTGATGGATCGCACGGCAGTAAGGCTTGTGGGAATCTGGCTTTCCGCCGTCGCCTTTGCGCGGCTGTGCCGGCCTACCGCGTCGTTTCTCCTCTTTCCCTTGCTCCCGCCTCAGGCGGTGGAGAGGCGGCTGGGTGACTAATCACTGTCATTTAGCCACAGCTCCGCCCCGGCTCCCCAAGGGCCTTTGCCATTGGCGCCTTTTGGCGGGAATCCGGGACCCGTTTTGGCGGCCGCGCATCCCGCGACCGTCCGAGCGGGGCCCAGAGAGAGAGATCCCTCCGAGACAGCGTAAGGTGCGTACGCTACTGTTTTGTCCGGGCCGGCCTTTGCCGCTCGGACCAGTGCTTACTCGAGCTCGCCCGCACGTGTCCTCTGACCTGCAGCGGCTCGAGCCTGTCCAGCGGGGTCCAGCGACCTCTGACAGGCGTACCTTGCGTTGAATGCCCACTCTCTCTCGCAACCGGCCCAACGGTCGACACGAGAGAGAGATCACAGCACTGCCGCGGGGACATTCTCCTGCAGCGGCGTGCTAGCGGCGCACATTGCTCGAGTCGCTTCGTGCGCGCAGCGGAGCCTTGCTCCTCGCGCGCCCCCGGGACGGGGTGACGATTGAGTGCGTGTGTACTGCTGAAGGACGACGTGAATAAACGTCTCCTTGGTGAACTTGGAGGCCTATTTCTTTGCGGCGAATCGCTCTCCTCCCAGCGGAGGTTGAGTGCACCGCATCGGTGTCCCAGTGTGTGTGTGGTGACGGCTGATCGGGGCCCTTGGCTCGCGCGAAGCTCGAACCCGCGGTGGGTGGTGGCCTGTGTCCACTTAGAAACCCACAGGCTACATTGGAGTGCTAGAGTTTGTTAAGCTGCCAGTGCTTTTTTCCTGTGTCAAAGGTGTGTTCGTCCCTCTGTATGTTTCAGACACGATCATGGAGGCCACCATGCGGGCCCTTTCATCTGGCGGAAAGAAGCTGTTTGGACTCTACACTGGGCGGGACCTGGCACCAGTGAGTGTGGCCTCTCACGGGGCTGTTCTCGGGGAGAGTTCTCGTCAGAACTGAGCCACAATTTGCTGATCGATAGCATGCCACGAGAAGCCGAAGAGACAGTGCTCGCCGAGATGTCTCAAAAACCTGTTCTTATTTTTTCGTTATTCCCTAGCCACTCGTCAGTTTGGAGATTCACTTAAATGCATGCATGAATGCACACGTCTAAATTCAATCATCACTTTTTTCTAAAGTTATCATTTGTTTACATGTTATTCTAAGTAATGAATCCCCCCCCCCCAAAAAAAAGTTTCGTTAATTTAAAAGAAACACTTTCTTTGTCCCTTTTATGTGTATGCTTTAGTTCTTTGTTACTTATCAACTTTGTTCCTTAGTGCTGTCAGTGACCCACTCATCCATGCTCATTACAAACCGGTTTCTTCATTGGCTGAGTGCGTTCTGTTTCCAGTGGGTTTTGTTCATTGCCTCCTCTCCGGTGCCTGGTGCCTTTTTTCTCCTCACAGCCAATGGTGGAGGCCAGCCACCTGTCGCGCTCCCGGCGACACCTGCTGGCCGTGTCTGAAGGCGCGGCGCCGGCAGCGCCGTCCAACGAGACTTCGGGGGTAATCATGGTGCGCGGCAGCTGCCTGCTCATGTATGGCCGCTCGGTGACCCTGTCCTTCACCGAGGACCCCAAGGACTCGGCGCCCCGCTCAACGGTCACCTACAATGACACCCTCAGCCCAGCGCCCACCCCTACCTGCAGCACCGACAACATGCACGCCAAGTGAGTGCAGTGCACACCTTTGTTCGCTGAAGAAATTGCCTCTGGTGGCAGTTACAGCACCTGCTTCACTGGAGGACTGCAGCTCTGTACTAGAGCCCTCTTTATTTTGGGAGAAACATGCTGCTATGACCACCACTTACCATGCATGTCTCCAATTTGAATTGCTGCTCTTGAGCTTAAAGGGACACTGAGGAGAGCACTATTAATATTTTTTTTATAGCAAAATCCGATAGTTCGGCATGTCATGGCTTTGTTGCCACTTGGCCGGCAGCGAAAGACGCATTTATTTCTAAGAAATTTGGATTCGAAGTTGAAAAAGTTTTTCCCGCCGCTCTGATTCAAACTTGGGATTCGCCTATGACGACACAGGACTAAGAGACGTGAAACATGACGTGCGCATGACGTAGCACAGACTCCGTGATTTCTGGCGGCCAGCAGTGCGGCCTAGCAGCAGCCGAAAAGAAAGCTACCGCCGGCCGCACGTTGAAGGCATCTATCGGCTATTGCGGCCGTCGCTACAGTCGCTTCGATTACGTTTGCACTGGCGTTTTGCCAGCGTTACGATGGATCTCGTTCTCGAAGTCGTCAACGAAGTTCTCGCAAAATAGACACCTTTAGCATACCGTGTACCTTGTTACCGCTAGCGGAATACCGGGAGTCCGCCTACCGCCGGAAAACAGGCGCTGATTTGTCCCAATGCTTCAGGAGCGCGCGTAGTTGCCGGGCACGTGGCGCCATCTGGTGACGTCAAGGAGACGTGCGCATGACGTAGCGCAGACTCCGTGATTTCTGGCGGCCAGCAGTGCGGCCTAGAAGCAGCCGAAAAGAAAGCTACCGCCGGCCGCACGTTGAAGGCATCTATCGGCTATTGCGGCCGTCGCTACAGTCGCTTCGATTACGTTTGCACTGGCGTTTTGCCAGCGTTACGATGGATCTCGTTCTCGAAGTCGTCAACGAAGTTCTCGCAAATAGACACCTTTAGCATACCATGTACCTTGTTACCGCTAGCGGAATACCGGGAGCCCGCCTACCGCCGGAAAACAGGCGATGATTTGTCCCAATGCTTCAGGAGCGTGCGTAGCTGCCGGGCACGTGGCGCCATCTGGCGACGTCAAGGAGATTTGCGCATGCATTGGCTGCGCCTCAGTGATTCATGGATTCTCGGTTCCTGGTGTTGCTAGAACCATTCGTTCTAGCAACACTGTTTTGTCCTATGACCTCATCACGCTTGTACTTGCGGGTTTGGCCTGTGGCGGCGATACCTGTATTTTGGTTCTTGCTCTTTTCTACGTTACAAGAGCTTTGTTGTCAGTATGAGTGGCGTTTTTGTAATCAGGAGCTGGTATTCTGTCGATACAAGCCAACTTCAATTTCTCCTCAGTGTCCCTTTAAGGGGGGACGAGAGTCTTAAAACTAACTTTTTTATTTATGGCTAGAATCTCATGAAATTTTGCACACAGATGTGTTTTTCTCTTCTGACTCCAAATATGTATAATCATAATTGAGCTGGTGGTCTTAGATCTTACAAAGTCTAGAATGTAATTAGGTAATTTCTTACGCAGCTTTAATGAACTTTCTCATTGCATTTTGTTGCTTTTATTTACATGAATTGATAGCCAGAGAGTTTCCATACCCAATGACATTCTTCGTTTTTCTCTAAAGACAAGCCATCCTGATATACTATGTCGAGAGTAAAAGGTGGCAGTATTTTACACTGCAACTCGTTAAGCTAATTGTAAATTGCTATCTGTATTTAGGTTAAACAAAAAAAGTAAGAATGTCATCGGGTATGGAAATTTGCTGGCTATCAATTCATGTATTTAAAAGCACCAAAATGCAATGAGAAAGTTCATTTAAAGCTGAGTAAGAAATTATTTATTTACACTCTAGAATTATTTAAGATAACTTTTGATCTAAGATCACCAGCTCAATTATCATTACATTTTTTTAAATCAGAAGAGAGAAACACATCTGTGTGCAAAATTTCATCAGATTCTAGCCACAAATAAAAAGGTCAGTTTTAAGACCCTCGTCCCCCCAGCTGTATTCCAGACATCTATTCCAGACATCTGAACCAGAACCGGTTTCATATTTTTGTATTAAGGCGAAAGCCTTCAATGCCTCATCGTTGTTGACAGAAGGTTGTTAGCAGAGGTGTCGCGCTTTTTCCAGTCAGACCAGAAAAAAAATCTTTGTGCACGATGGGATTCGAACCACCATCCTTCCGTTCCGCAGCCGAGCATGCTAATGGCCACGCTACTTCCTGCCAACGCATGTGTAGTTCTCCTTGTCTCGGACGCTGGAGAGTGTTTGCAGAAAGGCGTCGAATCAGACAGATGCCTCCCAAACTCCCTCCAGTGTCTCCAGCATTTAAGATTCACAAACAGTTGTGTACAGTCAGGCCGGAATGAAACGCGAACACGCATATGTCATACATTTCTGCTTTGCAGCGAGGTATTCCTTTACAACCTATTTTCGATTATGCCTTTCAGTATGCCCTTTACCCAGGCACATGAATCAGGCTAGTTGTACACTTCAGCTGAAAGCAGGCAGGTAAAATATTTTGTTTTCTTGACATGCTCTGTTCGCGTTTCATTCCGGCCTAACTGTACTTAATTAACATCTTAACCACACATCAGTGACACGAGCAGCAACACCGCGCTAAAGGCTTTCGCCTCACCGCAATTTAGGTCAACAAAGTGCCCCCCCCCCTGAATTTTTTCTTCTGCTTTCTGCTCCACTCTGATGTCAAAAAAAGTGAGGTGTCTAAGTTATACTTGTTGGGGGGCTAGTTGGTGCATGTTTCCAGAAAATGGTTGTAGCGCCGAAACAGACAACACACAGAAAGCTAGACGGGACAGGCGCAACTTCCAACTGATTTATTCACCGCGAACGCGAATGAATATAAGACAAACAATCAAGAAGGATCGCAAGAACCACACATGCGCGGGAGGGTTGTACGAAAATTGAAAAAAAATTGAAGAACATTTGAAAAAGGAGATAGCAGAGTCACACAGATGTCTACCCCCGTGTATCTAAAAAAGCAGTTTCATTCTTATATATTGCAATTGAGGGGGTACTAACACAGTCGCTACAGTTGCTTTTGATATAGAAAGCCTCTAACAGTTCACGGGCTGTCTGGTCCTGACTTCTGCTTAAAACTTTTGTTTCTTTCAGCCTTGCTGTACACTTAATCTTTCTTTCTTCACTGCAGGCTTTACAGTGATGGGGCAGATGTGAGCCTGTGCCATTTTTTAAATCCCGATTGGGCTCTGCTAATCGGTCGTTAATACAGCGGCCGGTTTGGCCGATGTACTTCTTTCCGCACGCGAGAGGAATCTGGTAGTCGACTCCCACGGCACATTTAACAAAACTGGTGTCTAAAAACTGGTTTTAACTGACTCGTTTATCACAGTAGGGAAACCAGAAAAGCGCGACTGTCATCACTGTCGACATTGGTGCTACAAAGTCCGAGTACGATTGGAGCTTAGACCATTGTCATGGGGTGGAGAAGGCCTACAGCAAAAAGTGGCCCTTCATATGGGGAACTGTGCTGACGACTACATCTTCTTGGTTGCTCCTTTTCAGCATCACTCTCAAGTTCCCAGACACTGGACCTGTCAAGGGCTTCACCCTGCTGTGAGTTTGGATTTTTTCTTTCTCATATGCTCCGTAGGCTTTACAAAGCTTTTTATTGCTTAGGTTTCCTCTTGGTTGGTTGACGGTGGAACAGCTATGTTATTATGCGTAGCATATTGCAATCACTCAGTTCAGCCCTTGGGCGCGGCCGGGCAGCCACCAAACCACGTGACGTGACGTCACGACAGCCGGAGGAAAAACCGTAGGTAAAGATGATGGCGATTCTTGGTGAGAATTGCAAACACAGTAAACAAGAAAAAAAAATAAAAATAAATAAAAAATAAGAAATAGAAAAGGGAAAAAACAAAAAATAAATAAAAAAGGAAAAAGAAATAAAAAGAAAAAGAACGGCTGAGCATGGTGGCGGTTGCCACCGCCCCGTTTCAGAGGGGCCGCTCCTATCCATCCATCCATCCATCCATCCATACGTCACGGAGGAAAAGGTGCTGAGAAAATCGAGTGCCGCCAAGCAATACCTCGCACAAAAAGACCGCGCAATGTGCAACGCATTCTTGGCTTAACCAAGCTAAACCTGGGCATCTTTTTTTTTTGCTAGATTGTGAAAATGAGGGAAAATATTCTGCACAGGAATGGTATTTTCTAGCAGGAGCTTAGGGTTTTCGCAGCTCAGTGGATTTTACTTACTCAATAAAGTCTGGAGACACCCCTAGGCAAAAGCGTGTACCTTTGACATCACTCCATAGGTTGGCAGAATGCCAACAGGGCTGACTTCAGACGAAACACTGCAGGACAGTGCACGAAATGGAAAAAAAAAAACTTTGGCTAAAACCCAGAGGGATGCCATTTGCTTCAGTATCATTTATTTGTCTTTGCATTTGAGTACAAACTGTGGACTATAAAATGTTGATGACATTCTGAACAAGTTGTAGCAAGCTAAACATTATGACTACCACGGTGGCTCAGTGGTTACGGTGCTCGGCTGCTGCCCTGGAAGACGTGGGTTCGATCCTGGCCGCAGCAGCCGAATTGCGATGGAGGCGAAATTCTAGAGGGCCGTGTACTGTGCGATGTCAGTGCACGCTAAAGAACCCCAGGTGGTCGAAATTTCCGGAGCCCTTCACTACGGAGTCTCTCATAGCCTGAGTTGCTTTGGGACGTTAAACCACAATACGCCAAACTAAACCAAACCAAGGTAACCATTATATCTTGGTCTCACTACACTGTAAGCCTAGTTCTTAACAAGGATTTCAACAAGAATCTGTGCTGCAATTTTGGTGGGTCTTTTCGTTTTCCTCCCCAGCCAGTGGTTGTTGCCAAACGTTTTTCCATCGCAAGCTTCTCTTTGTTATTCTTCGCAGGATTGTCGTTTATCTCCTGTGCTGAGCTGCACACATTTGTTTTTGACCACAGGTTCTCTGTTGTTATAATGCTGTCCACAGCCAGTGACCACTTGGTGTAAGTGGCAAGCCGCTTTCTGGTGTCCTTCCATGCAGGATGGTTTTCCAGTGGGACCAGCGTGGTGGCTTTAGCCTCGTGGAAATGAATGCCACGCTCAAGAACTACCAGGGGCTGCAGATGCGGGTCAAGGACCTCTGGTGGCCCCGGGGTTTCTCCTTCGCCTGCTCTCTGTCCGACTTCCGCCAGTACAATGCCAGCCAACTGCCCAAGCTCCAGCTCCAGATTGACAGCTTCCAGGTGAGCCAAGTGGACGAAAACCTCGAAGGCTTAGCCAAAGCTGAACTAAGAGGGGGCCACTGCTTTGAATGAAAATCTGTTTTTGGTGCGGCAGATTTGTGAGTGCCTTGTGACTTGCGCAGCATTTCTGTGTGACTGCCGTCCACCCCTCCACCTCTTTCCCACATTCCCTTTTTGGCCGCAAAATGGAAGGTTTCTTCAGTCAGGATTGAAAGGATTTGTATTATACGAGAGAAACTGCAAGGTTGACAGAGCATAGAACATAAGGCACAACTTTAGACCACAGACAGTCCACATGTATGCTGAAACCAGAACCCAAAGTACACTGCATATACTCGTACGATGGCCGCACTTTTTTTTTTTCACTATTTTGACAGGGTGTAGCCCTTGTATGGAATGAGCTTTTTCTTTTTTCACAAGAATTTTGTGTGGCCCTTTTTCATTATACTTTTTTTTACATTTTTTTTTTACATTACACTTTTTCCCTTTCATGCGGGGACACAAATTTTTAGGATGAATTTGCGCAGCCCCGGCGAATCCTCCAACTACGTTATTCTTTGAAAGTATGAATGATAACACTTGCACGCGACGACTGGTGTGAAATAACCACCCGTAGTGAAAGTTTGCTAGATCAGTCTACTGGCAAACAGCGCGCGATTCTAAGTTAAGATCCTCCAAAGATCCAGCACCCGACTGACAGTAGTGATGCTCTGGCCAATGGTTTATAATGTCGCCCCACAAGGGCAACACATGGCTGTCGGTGTGAGGTGGAATTTGCCTGGCCTGCTTTCCCACAGTGCTTCACTGTCGAAGGCCATGTGGAAATCAATTACGCGTTCATTGTGAGTTTGTGTGGTGGTTAGACCTTTTATGATAAACTGTGACTAGATTCAAAGCACTTTTGCTGCGGCTTTGATGCATGCTAGGCATAGTGACACCGGGCAATGCAAGAAAATGCGCCACTAGCATAGGTGCACCCCATTCTAGGTTTCATGCAGCATAATGTTCTGTCCTTTCTGGTGCAAACGTCGAGTGAACGAGACAAGCTAGCATCGCTGAGGCATCATGTGTTCGCGGTTCTAGGTGGAGCCTGGCATGCAGGGCAATGCATCCACGGTCATACCTAGTGCAGCGGGTAGTTGTCTATTAGCTCCCAGCAAAATGGACAACACGGGCAAAATTATCCATTCATGAAACAGTTCTTTTGGCTGACATTTTGTTTTGTTTTTTTCGAGGTGCAGCCCTTGCACAAGAATGTATGGTGCATAGAAAGATGAAGAGCTTTATTGCATTCCTGAGTGTCTCAGGATTCATACTCCAAAAACAACCTTTCCAATCTCATTCATTACGTAATGCAGCCTTAAAATTTGTTCCCCCTTTCCTTCTTACGTTTTTGCTTTTGGTCAGAGGAACGATATGTGACATCGCAACCATCGGAAGCTCTGATCTTCGATCTCTCCTCTTCATGGTGATGCTAAGATGGTGTTGTTTCGTTTTGGAAACCACAGAATTCGTGATGTGTCACGACCATCAGAAACGCCATTTGCTCACAGTTATCGGGAACCGCAGACAAAAAAAAAAAATTGTGGCTGCCGCGGTGGCTCAGCGGTTATGGTGCTCGGCTGCTGACCCGAAAGACGCGGGTTCGATCCCAGCCGCGGCGGTCGAATTTCGGCGAAATTCTAGAGGCCCGTGTGCTGTGTGATGTCAGTGCATGGTGGTCGAAATTTCCAGAGTCCTTCACTACAGCGTCTCTCATAGCCTGAGTCGCTTTGGGACGTTAAACCCCATAAACCAACCAAACCAACCAAAAAAAATGTCATTTTCAAGTTTTATAGTCAAGTTTTATACTTAAAGTGTAAGTTTTATACTTGACAATTGAAGACCCAGTGGTTACGAAAAGGAAAATTTGCAAACTAAAAAGTTGACCAATTGTCCATTTTGTTTTCTGCATCCCCCTTGAAGTGGAGTCCCACAATGCCATTACCCATTGACTACACGAAAAAACAAAACTTGGCTTAGTTGTTCAGCTTTGTGGCTAGTCCTGCTTCCCAACGGTGTGTGACCATTCTCAACAGTCAAGTCATCGGCCATATTACAAATTGAGGCGTCACCGATTTCGATCTCGCCCAGAGGTGCATCAAATGCTGGGGGAGGGAGTGACTCATCACCGACCAGGCACTGTTTCCCAAGGCACCGCCACGGCTCCAGCTCTCGCTGCACTGTGCCAGTGCTTTAATTGCACATTGAGAGCTCTGAGCATTTGTTGATCGACCAGACCAATGTAACTCTCACACTTTTTTTCTCTTTCCGTTTTCAAAGTTCAGGAGTTGCATAAACGACACATTGACCAATGTGCGAGTAAATGCGGTATTGGGATCCGGCACTCCGCTGACTGTAGGGATGGTTTGGCTGAAGGTTTGGAACGGTGCTCCGCATATGCGATCCGTGGCCATCGGTGCGAGATGACCCTCACCTGGCTTGCTTTTCACTCCCTTCACTGCTGAAGGTGTCGCGGAAATCATGCACCATTATTTCAGTGTGAGGTTATACTGTGGCAGAAAACTGGTAACAATAAGTGGTGGCTGGTTTCAAGGCACCTTTGCTACTGCACTCCATGCTGTACGACATTTTTCGGAAATAGAGCACAAGCTACAGACCTGTAACATGTCCTTTCTGCCTACGGAACAGAATATAGTACATGGTTCCTAGTTGATAGTTTTCTCCTAAATCATACCATATTAGCAGTAATGATTATTTAACTAAGGCATATCTTTAACATAACTGCCAAGTTTCAGTGTTCAAAAGTCACGGCTAAAATTGTTTCCTTGGCATGTCTTGTTACAAGGTTCTTTAAATGGCACCAGCAACAGAGCAACTGTTATGAGAGCCATACACTAGGTAGCCAGGCGTGCCATCGGGTGCCAAACTAAATAAAAGTAATGAAAGTTTGAAGCTTGGCCCCGTTAGCCTTCTCTCCATGGTCAAGAAAAGCTGTCTGAAATATAAGCGTAGTCATACCCACGTGCCAAGAGTTTGTTCAATGCTTCATTCAGTGTGCCATAAATGTGGCTGCTTCATCTTCAATCAGACCTCACCTAGGAGCGCTGTCTTATGAAGGCCTCATCATTAAATTGCAGCCCTTCAGTAGTGCTTAACATTTTAAGGTACAGAGACAGCATATTTTTTGTAATGTTTTTGCTTTGGAACTCTATGTGAGACGTTAATAAACATGCATCAAGCCATGAAATCCACCTCTGCCCAGTAAATAATTTATAACGAGCTTTCCTTCTCTGCAGTTCCGGTTTATATTACGACCATCAAATGGTGGTTGTGATGTCACATGTAAGTGGGAGGGTGTACAAAACCTGCAATATTTAATATGTAGCTAGTTATTCATTTGCTGTCATTCTGGCTCCTGAACCAGGCTAGCGTAAGAGTTGGAGTGAATTTAAATGGCAAAGTAGCAATTATATTGCAGTTTTTGTATTTCTCGCATGATTTCATACTTACTTATGACATCATAATGGCTTCATGATGGTTTTAATGGCTGAAACTGGGACCGAGACTGCGGAGAAGAAATTCAGTTGTACTAAATTATTCAGTGTGTTGGCAAACTTCATGGGGTGATCTATCTCTGCTATGCATCTTTTGAATGCAAGAATGCACTGCAAGAAATTTCGTCTTCACCCCTTAAGTGCTACGCTGGGTGTTGCTTTGGAACTATCCACCATGTATCATAGAATGTCTACTCTCATTACCAGTACAGCACTGCAATACTCGCATATAAATGAAGATGTGGTTGGTTTTGCAGTGCCTTCAGGGGTGAAACAGTGAACTGACAAAGCGAGAGCCACCTCGCCCTGACAGCTGCAGGTCGTACCCAAGGGTGCCATTCCAAACCGTTGGCCTACCTGTTCTTGCGGCCAGTCTTATGCTAGGTTGCATCCTTTGTGTGCATTTCTTCATCTTAATTCCAATTCGGATTTTCATTTCAATGACAAGTTGTATGGGGTATCTGTTAAAACAGCCTTCTTTATTATCCATTCTTCACCACTTCAAATATTTGCTAACACATTACCCTATTTAACCAACAGATCTGTCAACTTTCGCATGTTTATAAAAAAATGCAAAAACTCACTGATCAGGCCTTTATGACATTGCATACCATTTGAACTGAGGGCACAGGCAGTATGAATGGCCTCACTAGAAGCACTTTTTGTAAAGAAAAAAAAAGAATGCATCTAAATCTGCATGAAGTGTGCATCTGGAGACTGAAGTCTATTTTTTTTTTAAAGCGAGAGGGTTATGTCAGAAATAACCTAATTTTCCTTGAAAAAGACTTGGTATGTGTAGTTGGGCCCATTTTAAGAGACGGTAGCATGAAACATACAGGCTGTAAGGAAGTGCGCAAACGGGACACTGTTGACCCAGAAGGACGGAGACAGGACAAGTAGGTGGTCCGGGAAGGGTGCAGGCTGGTCAAGATGGTGGGCCGTGAAGGGTGCAGATGGGACAGGATGGTCGGCCAGGAACGGTGCAGACCAGACAAAATGGTGGGCCATGAAGGGTGCAGACCGGACAAGATGGTGGGTCATAGAGAGTGCAGGCCGGACAAGATGGTGGGTCATACAGGGTGCAGACCAGACAAGATGGTGGGTCATGGTGGGTGCAGACAAGACAAGATGGTGGGTCATGGAGGGTGCAGACCAGACAAGATGGTGGGCCATGAAGGGTGCAGACCAGAGAAGATGGTGGGTCATAAAGGGTGCGGACCAGACAAGATGGTGTGTCATGGAGGGTGCAGACCCGACAAGATGGTGGACCATGAAGGGTGCAGACTGGACAACATGGTGGGTCATGGAGGGTGCAGACCGGACAAGATGGTGGGTCATGAACGGTGCAGACCGGACAAGATGGTGGGTTATGAACGGGTGCAGAGTGGACATGATGGTGGGTCATGGAGGGTGCAGACCAGACAAGATGGTGGGTCATGGAGGGTGCAGACCAGACAAGATGGTGGGTCATGAACGGTGCAGACCGGACAAGATGATGGGTTATGAACGGTGCAGAGTGGACATGATGGTGGGTCATGGAGGGTGCAGACCAGACAAGATGGTGGGTCATGGAGGGTGCAGAGTGGACATGATGGTGGGTCATGGAGGGTGAAAATGGGACAAGATGGTGGGCCGGGAAGCGGGCAGATAGGACAAGGGGGATGGGAAGGGTGCAGTTGTAGCCTGGAGTTACCTGCTATCAGCTTCTTGTGTGAGCCATCTTTTCTATGTCATTGTGTTAACCTCGGCTCTGATTTTCTTGCAGAAGTCATAAGTTTCTCGTTCTTTCAGGTCGAGCTAGTCCAGAACAGCACTGCTCAGTTCTCGGAAAGCTATGACTGTGCGGGCTTCTTCACCACGGTGATCTGGATGGGCCTCTTGGTGGTGCTGCTCTACCTGGTCATATTAGGCGTGGGGGTGTTCTTCATCTACGACATCCGCACCAATGACCGCTTCGACGACCCCAAAGGGAAGACCATCACTGTTACTGCCACAGACTGATTTGCCCACTTGCGGCTGGCATCGTTTTGCTGGTCCCACCTGGGCACGTTAGTGAAAGCCTATGTGGGAAAGGTTCTTGTTAAAAACACTGCCTGAGCAGCTCTTAATTTTCCTTGGGGATGATGGAACACCTTACGATGCACACTTGTGTCTGGAAAGAAACCAAGAAAAATATTGTCCTTGCTTCTGACGGTCTTGAAAGCTACAAAAGGCTCTAAAGATGTAAAGAACTTTCACTGAACATTTTTCACCTGTCCATGGTAATCTCCCTTGTTTATATGGTGCGTCATGGCAAACCCAGTCTTCACTTATTTGCCTGCTGCGTAATGTGTGCGATATTTTAGACTAAAATATAGAGAGCAGTTCATCGGTCTTCAGGCCCCGAAGCAGATTTGAGAGTTTCTGTAATATAAATGTTTCCTATTGCTGTGTTGATGGATGTGTCAACTGAAGAGTGTGGCTGTTGTCTTGTTGATACTGTAGATGGATCTATGGGTAGTAGATGCTGCCATTTTTTTTTTTTGTATATCGGAACAGGACTGTCTATGTAGTGCTGTAATAGGCTGCACATTTGTAGATGTTATAGTTGAGCAAACATTGTCTGCCTGCGGAGGAACAATTCATTTCTTTGTCTCACGCTTTGTACATGTAAAAACAGCTTCTGGTGTAGAAAGTACTAAAGCGACTAGCACATAGGTTGAAAGCACTTTTTGTATCTTGTATATATATTAACCTTTTATGTATAGAAATAAGGGTGGCACCATTTTTGTGAATGCAGGCAATGCTGTCTTTACTGGCACACCGCATGACAACATGCAGCATGGCCACAAAGAAACTCTTTTTGAGTTGGTATTCAGCAAGGAATTTGTTGTGTACAGCTGTTATGATCACGTAAAATGGCTTGCTAGTTGTCATAGCTATTGCTTCACCAAGCATGTGACAGGTGTCAACACTGATGTTGTCAGATGTGGCTCTGTGTTTTGGCCAGGCTTGAAGTTTGCAAGTGTGCATGGAAAAATGTGTGTTGGGAATTTACCTTTGTGCTTTACTGCTACATAAAAAGTGAGTCAGTGTTCTAATATACATAATGTGCTTTGTGTTATAGTGTTATAGTGTTGATTTCAATCAAGTTTTATCTCTCAGCTATAGTCGCAAGTCGTCAGTGATTGTGTGGCTTGTGATGCAATTGCATATAATATGAGCAGTAGCTCATATAGGTAGATGGGCTATGAACCGTTATTTCCTACCTGCCCTTTCCCAATCTTATTGGATAGTTTGTTCGCTAATAGATTGCAGTGTTGTTACTACAACTGTAGAGTTGATCTAACGTCTAATTTTAATTGCTTTAAATGTAATGTAATTTGCTCGCAACCGTTACAGCAGGCTGAAAACTCCATAAGCATGACATTGCTGCTTGATGTCACCTTGGATAGCATGCTCAAAAGTTGCCAACACCCTTTCACCATATTGTGATGTGGGATATTAAGCAAGAGCAGTCCAGGCAGATGTGTGCGTGGTCTTAAAGTAGCTGTTTCCATTGTTCTTTGTCTGTCCAGTGCACCGTAAACAAGGTGTTTCGTATTGCCATGCTGTTCATGCCTAGTCATATGCAGCGAGCACAAGTGATTCTCAAGTCTTCAGAACCGATGCATCATCCCGCATGGCGGAAAAATGCAAGGCTTAAGAAATCCTGTCTCTTCATTCCTACTTTGAGTGCACCACTGTGCCTGGCGGTGGTGGGCTTGGGTATCAAAACGGTGTAATTTATTGTGTACATGTTTTTGTGCCACTTAAATGTGTGTTAATCTAGAATAAAGCATTTTTTTTTTTTCACCTGATCTTGTCTCTTTCAAGAAGTCTGTATGCCTACTTGTTTCAAAACTTTATGCCAACACTCTTTCAGTCCGCTGCAATTTTCATCTTAAAGAAAGCGTGTAGCATAGTGTTGGAAAAAAAATACACAGTGCGGCATGAACCATTGAATGTTGCAGAAGCATGGTGTCCCGGATCTGAGTGCACTGGGCTGCAGGCCCGTAAGCTGCAGCCAGTCATCTCTACGCCATGATGCAAAGAAGTGTTTATACCACACGGCACTCCTTATATGGCCGCTGATGCCACAATATGTGTAAACACCTCGTGTACTCATTCGAGCATAGATCGCATCGCCACCGCCTTGTACTCTAAGGCTGTGTTCAACTTCCTCCCCCCTCCTCTTGGCTTTGTGCATTCCAAACGTTGTGGACTATCTTTCTCCGCGTAGAACATCACCAGTGCAAGGCTGTGTGTGGGTAAGAACACTTTACATGGACCACCCGCTGTGATGGCGCTGTGTTTAGAGTGTTAGGCTGTGAACTCGACGACGCGATAGGAACGACAAGGTACGAGGAGACTTAACGTCTTTGCCAAAAGTAACCTGGCAATGGGGTTTGTTTGTGATCTGCGTAAGTGGAGCACTTATTGCACCTCTGAAATCTAAGGTAAGGAAAACCCTTTCCCTCCTCTTTTGAGGCCTTTTTTGTCTCTAGGGGAGTTGTAAGGGCTCCACTGCACGGCTGAGAAGCAAACCCGTTGTGCCGTTCCCTGGTTACTTTTGGCCAACACTACCTAGCGTGCGTTGAGTGTACCTTCGTTCCTGGTAGATTATAAGGGCTAGAAAATGCATTTCAAGACATGTTTTGCTCTTGTATTGCGTACATCATTATACTATAGAACTTAGGTGTATGTTGTAAACAAGTTAGTGATGTTGGAACGAAGGGCGAATATGTGCATTATTAACTCGAAGCCGAATTTGTGTCTCAAAAATGTACAAGCCGTGGTGCCGTCATCGCCAGTGCGTGCGATAAACCTATAGGCCCCCTGCAATAGCCAGGCGGCGCCGCTGTCGCGCTGCTTACAGCGCCGCCACCATGTTTTTTTTTTTTTGACACTGGGTAGGCGGACGCTCTTTGCGGCGTGCGCGCCCAGTGCGAATTTGAAGATGTCTGTTGTTTTATATTGCGGATTCAAGCCTATTGATGCCATCGGTGTGTATTTTCGGCGACCGGAGCTCGAAAAAGGACGTCGCCTTTACGAGAGTAATCATGTGCAGTCAGTGAAGGAAACGGACGGCGCTGAAATTTCGGCCGACGCAAAGCTTCCAGAAAATCCGCAACGCTGCACAACCTAGCCATTCTCCCAGACTCCCTCGCAACGCTTTTGTGGCCGCACGGCAGTGCGCGCACCCGTGAGCGAACAATGGTGAGCCTCTGTGCATTCCTCGAACAGGCAGGCTTGACGTCCCACCGGTTCTCCGCCAGGTAGTTACGTGCAGTGACCGAACGCTCCGCGTGTGCTACCTCGGACGATGAACAGCTGGACGCCCCCACTCCAGCTGTTTCTGTGCTTTGTGTCGTGTGCGTGTGACTGTACTGTGATCTTCCAGATCTTCACGCGCGTGCGACCTGTATATATGTTTATATTTACCATGTAGATATGTAAATAGATTTATTGACAGTGTACCCCTTCCGCTGTCCTTTCTACTATCCCCTCACCCCTTTCCTTTCACTTCTACACACTGCCTTACATTTCAAGTACGGCAATGCAGAACACATACTGGAAAGTGTCCACGAATTAGGTACCTTGGCGTAGTATTCTCCCCGAACCTAGAATGGCATAAGCATGTTGATAATATATGCGCGAAATCATTACAAAAAATAGGCTACCTAAGAAGAACTTTAAAGGGCGCTACTAAAGAATGCAAACTAACAGCTTATAAATCCCTGGTCAGGCCGCTTCTTGAATACGCGTCAGTCGTGTGGTCCCCTCACCTTGTGCATGATAAAGATAAACTTGAGTCGATACAGAAAAAAGCGATTAGATTCATTTTTAACAGGTACGATCGCAACTTTTCCCTTTCACTACATTACCATGTTTTATCACTGAATTCCCTCGAGCATCAACGAAAATGTGACCGGCTTGTAATGCTACACAAAATAGTGCACAAATCCGTTTCTATAGCTGCCCCCCATTTCATTCCCTGGTCGCACTGCACGTGTGGCCCGCCGCACAGATCCCATGAACATCACACCATTCAGATCTTTCCTTGATTGCCGCAAATTTTCTTTTTTCCCGCACACAGTTGAGATGTGGAATTCTCTTGATGGTGCGTTGCGACAGCTTCCACCGGCACAATTTGTAAAACAAGTTCCTTTTCATGTATTATGATTTTCTTCTTTATGTAACCACTCCTGCTATGTCTCGAACCTGAGACAGCAGTATCTGTAAATAATAAATTATAATAACAATTTCGCTGCCCCAGCTCAGGTGCTTCCAGCTGCGATAGCAGATGCCGGGGCAGCAAACATTATTGTACCTTCCATATTAAATGTACCAATAAATAACAACTACTACTACTACTACTACAACCTAGCTGTTTGCGCCTTTCTCGGGAAGCGGAGCCGGTCTGGGCGCGCCGAGCTGCCTACTCAGTGCTTGTCTCTTCGGCCGCGAGACGGCGCCACATGTACCGGCAAACTACACTGCAGGTTGCCTATACAAATGAAAAAAAAACATTCGTTGGTAACAGTGGGCTATGGTCCGCGGCATTCTGTTTTACTCCACTGACCAATCTCAATGGTAAACGAAATCAACTTTTTGATGTTTTATTATATCAAACAGTCAAGAGGCATCGAAATTCCTGGCTTAGGATTTCATGTAGTGATTAACTTGTTGCTTAGGTAAAAAGAAAACCTTTAAAAGCGGACTACTGTTTGTCACGCAGCAGGTCTCTGTGGCGGTCACTGCAGACTTGTCTAAGGAAAGAGTTGGAAGGGTGCTCACTTAATGTGGAGAGAGTTTCAGCAATGACTAATAAGCAGGTGAGGTTGCCGCCCCCAAGCCCGGTGCGAAATTTTTCATGGGAAAACTATGATGCGCAGCGGTTATTCGATGAAGGAAACGTCAGAGAAATAATCCCTCCAGAAGCTGTTTACTCCTGTATAGGAGCTGTTTACTTCATCCTAATTTTCCAAAGGAATGCTACATTCGGTCTTGCTTCGACAGCAAGTAGAACCAGTAGCACAGCCTGTATAGGGACCTTGGGATATGTTTGCGTTTCCGTATACAGGTCCCAAGGTTGCCTCCCAACCACTTACGCGCAGATGCGGACAAAAGCAAACGGAACACACTATTACTTTCCGATAACAATTTCTGACAGCTGGTACGTGAACAGGCTGGTAGTAGACGCTAATGCGCTTCGTCATGGACAAATAAAGTTACCGCCGCCGCAGTGGCTCACCGGTTATGGTGCTCGGCTGCTGGCCCGAAAGACGCAGGCTCAATCCCGGCAGCGGCGGTCGCATTTCGATGGAAGCGAAATGCTAGAGACTTATGTACTGTGCGATGCCAGTGCACGTTAAACAACGCCAGGTGGTCGAAACTACCCGCAGCCCTCCAGTATACGGCATCCTTCATAGCCGGAGTCGCTTCGGGATGTTAAAGCCCATAAAAGCAACCAAAAAATTCAGCGGTCACTTTGACTGTCTAAAGTGCATAGAGGCGGAAGCATCTTCCGCACCACTTTCGCTGCTTCTGTGGCACTGGTGGCGTCACATATAATTGAGTACTAATTACTAAGTGATGACAAATCACTAATCAATGGTTAATTACTGATTAATGCCTGAATACTAATTCAGTGCTAATTAATGACGCTTAAGCTTCGCCTTTAGGAGTGGAACGCGACAGGGAGTCCATGGAACGCCACCACCCGTTGGGCGCGATGCCTTCACCTTTGAACGCAACGCTTTTTGAGGAAAGGAAATGGCGCAGTAATTCTCTGTCATCTCGGTGGACACCTTAACCGCACCGTAGAGGAAAGGAGGAAGTGGGAGTGAAAGAAGACAAAGAGGGCCCGTAATGAAGAAAATGAAATTGCATTTGAGGAAAGGAAATTACGCAGTAACTGTCTCAAATATCTCGGTGGACACCCGTGAAAATTCAGGAGGGCACTTTTTTGACCTAAAGTGTGGCCACTGATGTGTGGTTAAGATGTTAAGCTTCGCCTCTGAGTGTTGAACGCGACAGCGTCTTGCAACGCTGCCAGGGAGTCCATAGAACGCCATCGCCCATTCGGTTCTACGGCTCGCTCGTCGGTAAATTGGTTTCTGAGGAAAGGAAATGTATCTGTCTCTCATATCTCTACGCTACGAGCGGCTGAGGCAAGCGGACGCGTCGCACATCGCCTCCGCGGTTTTTCGATGCTTTCTGCGGATTTAAGTCTGCGTCTTCAGAAACTTTTGCGGGGACCGACGCCGGAAGTCTGCAGGACTACCGGGATAACAAATCCACGGCAAGTGAACTGACTTTTTGTGCTCACATCACGATCTTCAGTTCGCCAGCTTGACGACCAAGCTAAGCCTAACGTCGACTCTGGCCGCCGACGCCCGTAGGGTGCCGGCGAGGCAAGTCACCGGCCTCTTGTGGCCCAGGACTGCACTCGGAGGCCGACATGGAAGTTACGGTTGAAGGTGAGACGCTATCGCCGGAGGACTTTTCCATCCAAGCCGGATGGTTTACGATTGATAAGTCAAAACGCAGCGCTCGTAAGAGCGACAGCCATGAGGCAGGGGGACGCCAGGATGGCGTTCCGAACGAAGGAAGACAATAAGATGGTCAGCGAGGGGCTGCCAACTCAGCTAAGACGGAGGGCAGGAAGATGGCAATGCGTTCGGTGGAAACGCAGCACGTTCGTCTTCCCCCCGGACTACATAAAGTCGTCATTAGACCGCAAGGCGGACTTCGACCGCTCTCAGCATGCAAAACTGAGACGGTCTCTGACATCGTGAAGTCGGCGGCAGGTATTGCGGCGGCTGACGCAAGAGATGATATCGTCCTTCTGAATCAGAAGCAAAACACCATTCTGGTAGGCACCGACAGCTCTGAACGAGTGCGGAAGTATATGAATATTGGGCATCTCACTTTAGGGACGGAAAAACTTGCAACGTTTGCGTATCTTGTGACGCCGGATGGACACGGCAAAGGAGTTATTCACGGAGTTCCGCCGACTCACACGATTGAACGGGTGCGTGAGAACCTGATCAACAAGTACAACCCTGAGATTGTCGGGGTTAGAAGATTAGGAAAAGACTCGAGCTCTATTCTGCTACTCTTCGCAGATGAAAAGGTGCCATATTGGATCTACTACGCGAGCACCCCCTTTCGGTGCCTATTATATAAGAAAAAATACGAAGTGTGTTTCAAGTGTGGCCAGCTCGGACATCGCGCCGATGTCTGCCCGAACGCAGGCGTGGTCAAATGTCGAGGATGTGGCATGGACAACCCAACGCAAGACCACTCGTGTGAACTTAAGTGTGCTCTTGTGGCAAGGGGCATGAACTGGGACACAAAAAGTGCCGTGAGATGTATAGGATTCCTTACATACTCAAAAAGCGCCAGTGGGAGAAGAAGACCCACGACAAGACGGCAAATTCATCAGACAATACATCAAACCGGAGGAGCCGACCTAGGACCAAGGAGGAAGAGGGCTATCGCGGCCGCTCGGTTTCCTTCCCTCGTCTCGGGTCACGGGGCCATTCCAGCTCTAGGGACCGTTCCGGCTCCAGGGGCCGTTCAAGATCCAAGCCCCACTCTGGTTCCAGGACCGGGTCCCAGTCCAGGGGCCGCTTGAGCTCCCGAGGGCGATCACCGTCGGTGTCTTCAGCCAAGAACAAGACGGCAGCCGACCATAAAGAGGTGAGCTGGGTAGGTCGATCCTCCCAAAATAATTCGGATAAGGGGGCAGATGAGCTCCTCCAATTGAGAAAGATGGTTGAGACCCTTACTGACACCGTAAGGAAACTTACTAAAAAAACAGAACAGTTAGAGAAGGAAAATTCAGAACTCCGGAAGATGGGCCAATCCCGGCTTACTCAACAACCAAAGATAACGCCTGCACTGGTGGAGGCGGCGGCCGGTGTCAGTGATGCCTCGGTGGCGCCACCATCGCTTCCCCCGCCTACAAAAAAGAGGACGTGTGACAACACGCAGCCCGAGCTCACGCTCGCAGAGGTATGCAGGAGGCTAGAGGACAAAATTGATGCCCAGGTTCAGGCCACAGATAACAAAATTCAGGCACAAATTCAGTCCATTTTTAACGTTGTTCAGGAAATCACTACAGAAACCAAAAGGCTAGGAAACGAGCTGTTAGCTATGAATGCATGGCGGCAGGCCGTAGAGAATAAGACAGACGCTATTACGATAACCCTTCAACAACTTCAAAATGGCCAGGCAACATAAGGACAATAGATATACGCTCTGGCAGTGGAACTGTCGGGGATACCGCCGGAAGCGAGCAGTTCTTCAACAACTCCTCATTGGTAAAGACTGCCCGGACGTGATCGCTCTTCAGGAAACTGGGGGGATTGCAAAATTATCAGGCTATCAATCTTTTAATACCTCTGGCGAGAAGGCGGGAGTTACCACCCTCGTCAAAAGAAACATAACGGCTATTGCGCATGACACGGGGATCAGTCACGTAGAGCACGTTCTTCTAGAACTCATTCCGAATAATAAAATTAAGACCAGCCTATTTGTGCTGAATATATACAGCAGTCCAAAACAAAGAAAGACTCGCTTCGGGTCGCTTCTTCAAAAAACTCTACGCATTGCTAACAAACAAGCGGTGGTGGTAATGGGGGACTTCAACGCCCATCACGCTGCTTGGGGGTACCAGAGAGAATGTGTCAAGGGTAGAGAGCTCTGGCTCGATATGCAACAAGGGGCCTTCACCCTACTTACGGACCCTCAGTCTCCCACTAGAACGGGAAATAGCGTCAGTACGGACACATCTCCGGACCTCACCCTCGTTAAGAACGTCGGCAGCGCAAACTGGGTTAACACTCAAGAAAATTTAGGCAGTGATCACTTTATTTTGGAAACGGTAATTACTGCTGGGCCCTATAAACGCCCAGGCCGACGTCACTCACTTGTTGAGTGGGACGCCTTCCGAAAAATCCGGGAACAGAGCGCTAACACCACAGAAATTGATGACATTGAGGAGTGGATAAGGCAGCTCCAATTGGACGCTCGTAAAGCGACCCAGACTGTGGCGGAAGACTCAGGCCTAGAAACAATGGACACCCGCCTCCTCCATATGTGGCAAGCCAAAACCAGTATGGAAAAGCGACTTAAAAGTCAAAAGTGGAATCGTAACCTTCGCAGAAGGATAGCAAGGCACAACAAAGAGATAGAGGAATATGCGCTCAAACTTTCTAGGCAAAACTGGGAATCGCTATGCGACAAAATGGACGGGAATATAAGTCTGGCTCGTACATGGAGTTTACTCAGATACCTCCTAGACCCTGACGGATGTAAAACGGCCCAGAGGCAAAACCTCCAAAAAATCCAGCATAAACATGAGGGTACAGAGCAAGAGCTGCTCGATGAGATTCGATCTAAGTACATAGGGGACACCGAGAAGGTACCTCTGCATGGTTACTGTGGGATACCCAACGATCGCTTGGACGAACCCATTACTGAATCCGAAGTGCGAGCAGAGCTTGCTAGATTAAATACTAATTCAGCGCCCGGACCGGATGGGGTAAGCAACAAATTGCTCAGAAATCTCGACGACAACTCTATAACAGCACTCACTGCCTACATGCAGAAATGTTGGGAGGCGGGTGAGATTCCTAAGCTGTGGAAGTCGGCTAAGGTGGTACTTATTCCTAAACCGGGGAAACCTTTGTCGATCGAGAATCTAAGGCCTATATCCCTAACCTCCTGTGCAGGGAAATTGATGGAGCATGTAGTGCAGACACGTCTCAACAACTACATGGAAGACCACCATCTTTATCCTATCTCCATGGTGGGATTCAGGTCTCATCTCTCAACGCAGGACGTGATGCTGCAACTAAAACATGAAATTCTGGACTCACAAACGCGGGACGCGAAGGTCATTCTGAGTCTTGACCTGGCGAAGGCTTTCGATAACGTCACGCACAAGGCGATCCTGGATAATCTCAGCCTCCTGGGAGTAGGCCTGAAAACCTACAACTATGTTAAAAATTTCCTTTCCGACAGAGTGGCCCAAATTAACTTCGGGGAAAGTAAATCAGACTACATAGAGCTAGGTAGCAAGGGGACCCCGCAGGGATCTGTACTGTCCCCGCTTCTTTTCAACGTGGCCATGATCGGGCTTCCTAGCAAACTAGCAGCGATTGAAGGTCTCAGTCATTGCATGTATGCGGATGACATTACTATGTGGATTGGCAAAGGAACTGACGGTCAAATAGAGGAGACTCTCCAAATGGCCATAGGAGAAGTTGAAAAGTATGTAAATGATAGGGGGCTTAGGTGCTCCCCGCAAAAATCGGAAATGCTTTTTTACCAACCAAAGAGGAAATCACGGTCGGATCCCCCGCGGATACCTCTTAAGGCTCAGGGACTCGATATCCCGACGGTGGACAGGATTAGAGTCTTAGGGCTGTACATTCAAAACAACGGTTTCAATGGAGAAGCAATAAAGAAGTTGGAGATATGCGCGCAACAGACTATGCGGCTCATCCGCAGAATCGCAAATAGGCGCTATGGCATGAAAGAAACGAATCTAATCAGATTAGTTCAAGCCTTTGTAATAAGTAAGATTGCTTACGTAGCTCCTTTCCTTAATCTCAAGGCAGCGGAGAAGTCCAAGCTGGAAGGGATCATTCGCAGAAGTGTCAAGCAGGCGCTGGGTTTACCAATTCGGACCCCCACCGCAAAACTTTTAGAACTAGGTCTTCACAACACATTGGATGAAATTGTGGAAGGCGTGACAGTCTCGCAGTACGAAAGGCTGTCGGGAAGCGTTACAGGCAGGCAAATCCTCGCGAAACTAGGAATAAATTACGAGAGTCAGCGAGGTCCGAAAGTGGACATGCTTAAGAGCGTGCGCGATAGGCTGATGATCCCACCACTACCGAAAAACATGCATCCCGTCCACCACAAGGATCGCAGAGAGAAACGGGCTGAAGCCCTCGGCAAATGTTTCAAAAACTATCCGATAGAAGACGTGGCCTACGTGGACGCAGCTAATTGCGGGAGGGGGAGAATGGTGATAGCGGTAGCTAGCGCCGAGACAATCTCCGAGCCGGCGCTTCGATCACGACGGACAGTCCCGAAATTGCAGAAGAAGCCGCCATCGCACTTGCAATAGTGGGCACGGATGCGTCAATGATAGTCAGTGACTCAAAGGTAGCAGTGATGAACTTTGCCAAGGGGAGGGTCTCCCCTCTGACGAACGGAATCCTGCGGACTGCAAGGGACGACCGCAAAATTCGCATAGTCTGGACACCTGCACACGCATCCCTGGCTGGAAATGAAGCAGCTCACGAACTGGCTCGAGGTCTTGCTTTCCGAGCCAGTGGCCATACCGAGGGCTTCGCAGACAGGGATCGTCTTGTAGGTTACAGAGAAATCACACAACATTATAGGCTCAATCGAACAAAGTACCCCGCTGCTGATAAATCATTGACAAAGAGTCAGGCCACCTCTTGGCGCCGTCTCCAAACTTATACGTTTCCGAACCCGGTTATGTGTAGTCGTTATTATCCGGGACAATATTCAAACGAGTGTAAGCAATGTAAGGCCAAAGTTGATCTCAACCATATTCTCTGGAAATGCCCTTTTGCCCCCCTGGAGGGACAAAAAATAAAGTCACTTGAACAATGGGAGGCTCTCCTACTCAGCTCCGATCCGGAGACTCAAACAAAAGTCGTCCAACTGGCCGAAGACGCCGCCAGGAGCCAAGACCTTCTGGCCGTCGTTTAGGCGGGGGGCCTATATGCCCTTCAGACTGTTGGCAATAAACGTTTTACAATCCAATCCAATCTCATATCTCGGTGGACACCTAAGCCTCGCCAGAAGGGACGGAAGGGAAGGGAGAAGAATGAGAGTGAGCGAAGACACCGTATTCACTAGACGCGCCTTTGTTCATTCCAAACTATTGAGCTGGCATGGCGAAGTGGATAGCATGCTCGTCTCGCACGCCGAAGACCGGGGTTCGATTCCCGAGCTCGACCAATTTCCTACTCGGTTTTATTTATTTATATGGCCTGACTAGAAAAGTTAAGTAGGTCCATTTGGTAATTAAACAATTAACTAAGCTAACTCCCACTTACTTGGAGCATCACTATACGATAGTGTGCGCCGTTTGCTTATGTCCGCACCAATACACGGCCTTCGCGACGCGGTGAGGTTCACTTCCCGCTTCCCCATGAGCATGTATTCTGCTTACGTACAGTCTAAGTGCTATCACGTTTGTTTTCGCTGAAACGGACCAATTTTTTTTTTTCCTGGCGTGACGGTCACTTAGTGCGCACAAACATGACGGTGCAGGATAGAGGCATATCATCCTGCTGTAGCTTATGTATTCGTCTCACCTTTCTTGAGAAAATAAAGCGTTTCAAAGCAGCTTAATCCGAGTATTTTAGGCCAGAAGTGATCACCTTAAAATTGCGTTAGACTGTATATGTGTCTCTACACAGGCGACTCACAAGGGGTGACCATCCCCCTGAACAGGGTGACCTCGTTCATGGAACTGTTAGTCACCAGCCGAAGGTTTAAAGGCGCCCTTCTCGTCCCCGTCCCATCACCTCCGAAAAAAGTGCCTACCCCGAAACGTAGGGTTCGTCTTCTTTCAAGAACACCCTAAGTACTCCTGTTATGCATAAAAGGAGTTGAAGGATGGCTCTGCACCGTCCAGTGGTATAATCTGCCAGAGCCGCAGTGTGCTTGCATATCTGCAAAATTCTTCAGTAGTGGCCGATATTGCTGATTTTCAAAAACAGTACTTATTTTTTAGCAGTCGTAAGATAATTGTGTACGCAGCAAGCGTACACATGAAGTTATGCTAAGCGAAAGCATGCATCTGCGCGCATAAGTTAGAACGCATGCAGAAAATGCCTCCTGGTTTTTGCTCTTTCTGCGGAACAGATGTTGCTACATCATAAAGTTAAAATGAGTTCTCCTCGTCACCTAACGTACTTCTGGAGAGCCATAAGTGTGCTTTCAGCGTCGATTGAAACGCGGAACAAGACAGTTTAAATCGCAGCAGCAAAGCAAGATTTTGCTTGAGTCAGACTGATTATTAGTGCTTTAGATTTTCAACTTTTGATGGCGCAGAGGCCGGAGCGTGGAAGTGTTTATTTAATAGGCTCTGCTTGTGTTTCTTCTATAGCCGGTAGTATTTTTGTGTTGTTGTTTTGACAGTAAAGTTTCCTGTTTGCACTTCGGGTTGACGCTGATGGCACATTTTCGTACATTTTTGCTTCTAAATAGCCAGCTTACGGCTCTCTTCGTTCTATGCAGCCAGGCAATAAACATTGCCAAATAAAAGCGTTGCTGGCTCGGCTCAGAAAAGCGCTTCCACTAAATGCGCCTAAATCTTCATTTGCCCTGAAATGTAATACCGTTGCAGCTCCATTACAGCGGGAATGAGTAGCGATACCTTTAGTGAAGCTGCATTCATTTTTTTTATGACAAATATATTTCCTGCAAGAACGCCGGTGCTTTCCGTACTCGAAGGGCAGACCTTCAAGATATGCGCCATGAACTTCATTTCATTTCATTTATTTCATCCTTAAAGGCCCGAGGGCATTACGTAAGGAGGGGATTACAAGTGGTTTTGTGTAAATGCACTCATGATGAAAACATAGGCGCAATGAACGCAACACTGCAACTGCAAACGCAAAAAAAAAAGAGGTCTTGCTTTCTTAATGGGAATCTACTGCGCTTAAGGGCTGTTCTGAATTTTCTCCTCATTACCCACGTGCAGCGATGCAAGCTCTAACGTGGAAGAGGTCCAGGAATTGCTATTTTTTTTTTATAGAAGGCCGCATTGATCACTGTCAGTCTCAAAATGCGTATACAGGAGCAAGTCACTGAGCATATGCAGGGTGTTTCAACGATCCCAACCTGTGGTTTGGCTTTTGGAGCGCAGCTCTTTGGCGCCCGTTTCTGCATTTCGCGGTGTCGCCGTCGCCGTTGTCCGTTGTATAACCAGAAGTGGACACCTTAGTCGCGCTTTAAGCTGCGAAACCAGTAGAGCGGAAGCTTTGAAAGCAAAGGGCAAAATGGGTGAATTGGTTTTTGAGGAAAAGAAATGGAGCACTGTCTGTCTCGCACATATCGGTGGACGCCTGAACCAGAGGGAAGGTGCATAACGCCCTCTCGGAACAGTGGACACCTAAACCATGCTTTAAGCTACGTGGCGGTAGTGACAGAGGTGCGCTGCATGCTTTGGCATTGACAACGTTGTGCCAGAAACGTTGCCACCGGCCAGGGTGGCAGGGTGTTTGTGGACTTCAGTGGCGCATCGCTTAATCACTAGCTACTGCGCCAGGTGCGGTATGATGGGGACTCCTATCGATCTATGAATACGAAGTCGAGAGTGACCAATTTCGCAAATACCGGTATTAATAACCCATAAATGCTATTGCGTCATACCCTTGAGGCGGAGCTTAAGTGTCCGCTCCAATTCTTTTGTTGGCGAGACCTCATTCATAGATTATTCTCAGATACGACATTCACCTTGAAGACGGATTCTGTTAAAGAATTTACTGCCATACAAAGAAGGGGGGGGGGGGGGGGGGGGGGTGAAGGGCACAAGGCTGCCTGAAATGGCAGCATTTAGGTAACGTTTTGATGCCAACTAGGAAGACGGTTGAAAAGAGCGCTGTTTTTATTTGTGCACACTCCTTCGTTTCCGGGTAAAACCTGATTTTACCCCATTCTTACACCCCGAACCCATTTCTTAATAATAAAAAAAAAACGGGTTGAAACCGATTTTCCCCGAAAACTCCCCTTCTAGAAAATACACAAGGGCAAGGGAACGAGTTACTATACCTGAAAGGGCATAGAGAACGTTTGTTTTCTTGAACAAAGCTGAGACACCACATTAAAATTCTCGAATATCCTGTCCTTGTTCCTGTCGAGGAGGAGGATGAGTCCCTCTAATCCAGGCAGAAGCACTCTGGCCGCTCCAGCAAGGCCCGTTCGATCAATCTTGGTCGTCGGGATGTGAGGCCAGGAGAGCGACCTCCCACCCAATGGACACTACTCTCGGACGTCCTATGGACGTCCTAAATGTCGACAGGACGTCCAAGGCAGTTTCAGTGCCCATTGGGCAGTAGGAGGGGGTGGTTATGGATGTAAGGAGAGAGGGTAGGATGTGGCCATTGCAGAAGGGTTGAAATGCGGGCCAGTTGGTACATTGTAAACGGAGAAAAAACCAGTCACACAAGACGACGGACAAGAAGAGTGTACACACCACATGTGGCCATTCCCAGGGGGGGCGGAAAGAGGGTGGACTGAAAATAATGGGCGAAGTGAGGGGACGGGAAGCAGCGCGTATGGAGTTGTTGCCAGTACGTGCTTTGGGTGTGATCGAACGTGGGCTGTGGCTGTAGGTATGTGGCGCGTGAACGGCGGTAGTGATGGACAGTTGTTTGGCATTCCAGAGGAGTGTTCGTTAAACTAGCTGATCTTAAATTTCTTTAAACGCTTGTTATTCATGACGTGGCCTAATTTGAGGCTATGTTCGACAAGAAACGTTTAGAAGCTATAGAGGCCACAACACGGGTGCTGACAAGGCATTTATTCGACATCATGTATCAAGCGCTATTAACGCAAACGAAGTCCTGTTCCATGGAGTTCTCTTGCTAGTTTAAAGCACCCTCTGTGATGTTTTCGCGGGGTACAAGGCAGGCAGGTCTTCCATGCATCTGAAGTGCTGCATGGATTGACAGCTTACGCGACGAAGTAAATGTAACAGACGACTATCTAATTTGGTTAAGTTCTTTCTGTGCAAACCTGTCATTTTGATGTTGTTTGTGAAATAGTGAACAAAAATAGGGCATTTTATGTCCCGCACAAAAATGAGCAATTATATTAAATTGACTTCTGCTGCAAAGAAAGGACCCGAGAAAACACATATTATGGAATTTTTTCTTGAATAAGTCGATTCGTACCAGAATTTTTACTGAAAAATATCACCGAAACTCTCCCCTAAGTTCTGGAAAAAATAAAACACCGAAAACTAAGGGCCCTATTTATGCAAAGCGCACCACGATACAGTGTGCTTTGATTTAATGCTTTGTCTTCAGCGCCTCAACAGAACAAATACGATCAACGCCGGTTAAAGTTTCATTGAACGCGAGCGAAGAATGAGTGGAAGAACTCAGCGAGCGCTCTAAGTGGTTACATCCAACGATTGTCAGCGAAATGCTAGCAGGAGATTTCTATAATGCACAAGCCGCTGTAGCAGATTCAATTTATCATCCATGAACCCCGTTTCACGGTCCGGTGGTTTCAGAGACTGATCAGAGGCGGGCATCGGAGCGCGCCTGATAGTGATACATTATGCAGTGGGCTCCATCTGGATTATTCTCGGGCCGCAGCTTAGCACAGAGCCCGGAGGCGGACTTAAATACCCGAGCGGATCAAAAGAGTGTTTTTCAAAGGCTGTCCTCGCGCACACCACCTCGTTCAGCGCAGAGAAATTGAAATTTGTTATGCAGGAAACGAGAAACCAGGTTTCTCGCTTTCCAAGTATGTAATCTAATCTGCGCGATGAAAAGAAAGGCCAGTGCTCATCTGCACCGTCAAAATAAGACGCAGGGCTACGTGTTGAACGCATCACGTATTGATAAAAGGGGATCGAAACGCTGCTACATGTTAAGCAGGTCAGGGGGCACAGTTTAAGGCTCGAAGTACTCGCTAAATACTTATCTGCGAGAGAAGAAAGGCGGTAGGCGATGACTGTGAAGAGTGACATCGTGCCCTCCAATTCCCACTCCAGCCTCATCCATAAATCCAACCTGCGCTCTCGAACTCCACGGCGCCGACGCTACTAGAAAAACCTAACGTAGCTACATATGGAAAAACGCGCACAGCTGAAATGGAAAGCTGCTGCTTCGCTGATAAATCTTTTTTGCACGAATGTGTACCTGTAGTTCCAGTGACAGCGAGGCATGCATGCAATGCAACGAGTAACAATAGATTGCCAACAGTTGCGAGTCCAAGGCTGCATTCGCGGTAAATTTCCTTCTGAGGCGTCCTTTCAGTGATCCCAGTGGTAGTCAACGTCACAAGCCCTGAAAAGCTTTAGAAGTGAAGCTGAAGCTCCGGGATGTCTTTAGTCGGCAAGGAACAGTGAATAGCTGATCGACACATACGAACCAACGAAGTTATTTTTTTAAGGCGAAAGCCTTTAATGGCTCATACTGTCGCCCGTTAACAAAGCGTGTCACACGCGTTTAACTTGGGAACTAAAAAAGATAGAAGAAAACCAATGGTTGCTTCAGATAGCGGAGGAAAAAATGAACCTCGAAGCCAAGTTTGATGAATGTAGGTTAATTAGCTAATTAATTATAGGCAAAATGTCGACGGGAATGGTGTGACATCACATCCACCGGAAGTCGTCACGGCATAGTGACAAGTTTCACAGAATGGTCGGAAAAACGTATTTGTGTCAAATTAGATGGAGAAATGTGTAATTAAGCGTAATTAACACTAAAGATTCCCAAAAGATGTACAATTTGGGTATCGATACAGCCACAGGAACGGTGTGATGTCACATTCACCGGAAGTCGTCACGGCATAGTGTCCTCGGCTTTCGCCTCTCAACACTTTAGTTGCCAAAGTGTCCACGCAATTTTTTATTGCATGTTAAGTCCAAAATCAAAGTTGGCGAGGCCCAACTTTTCTGTTGAGGACCTCGTAGACGAATACACAAACAACACAACGCTCAAATATTCGGGCCTTTTTTGGAAAAAAAAAACATTTAAGGAGCCGTCAAGTGCCTTACCAACAAGCCTACGTTCATTCGTTGTTGGCCCAACCTGTGCGGCTTGCTTCGCTCATGGGCAACCTTACTCAGCAGATTATGTTCAAACAAAAAGATATATCCAAACGAGAAATAAAACTACACAAATAAGCGCAGCAATCCTTTAGCCCATCTCTTTCGGCGAAAGCAGCTTGTTCATTCCGGGAGCTGGTAGCTGTAGGGATACGCTTGTATCGTCCAGTAGAAGTCGATGTAGTCGTACAACACGTACATCTGCGAAATGAGATGGGGGAAAAAAAAGAGGTGAGAATACACCATGTACTGTCGGTAGCAAGAGTGGCGTACACCACCCGTGGCAGCTCCTCGTTTTCGGCGTTTTCTATAGCAGCGCAACGGATCAACTTGAGAGTGCAGGTACCAATGGTCACCGTTTCGGCTCTCTCTTTACTCAAAAGAGAGAGGAGTAAAAAGACCCACTCCTTTTACCGCTAGAGGACAGCGTACGTCCTTTTTACTTCCATACAGGCGCATTCGGTAGAATTCAGTTTTGCCAAAGCTCGCGGGGTGCACCCGATACTTATTTCCGACAGTACGTAGTCTACCCGTATAAAGAGTAAACTGTTCACTGCTCGAAATTATTATCCCCTTTCAAAACATTCTTGTACACGTGACCGTCGCTGCGACAAACGTGGCGACCACTCGCTATTAAGCTCAATAAATGAATAAAAAGACGAATTATGCGTAATTAAATGCGAATTTTAGTCGATAATCCTATCGTTGTTCCGAACGTGTCTTGTAAGCCTTTGAACATTAGGCCTCTTTCAGAAGAACGAGACCTTAGAACACCATTTGTCAAGCGCACTTTTCACTAATCCTCGAAGAACTGGTTCTTTCTCAAAGAAATGGATCATTACTTTCCCCTGAAAAGAAATTGTTTTTTTTTTTTCATGACTGAGGGTGTTGCTAAGCGGCCTTGTAAGCTCTTTCGATACCTTCAGCTAAGACGTCCGAGCGAAACGCATAATGCATAAATAGGACATGTTTTTTAATACGTCTTATTAACAAACAACAGCAATCAGATTCCATGCACAGTGCGCACATACTATAATATTTCCGAGAAAATATTCCACGCGAAGCTATGAGTGATTGAGTGCTGAACCGTCAAAGGCGCTAAGCGATAGTCGCAGTGGAAACTTCGTTACGCTGCTCAAGGCTGCAGTTGCAACTGCGTTTTGTTGCGAAAGCAACACTACGCGAGTCGCCGAGCCATTTCGCGGAGCTGACGAAAAGCCATACTGCGCATGCGCGAGGAGCAGTGACGTCACATGGCGCACAGCTGGCGCACCGCCGCCGTCGCTGCGCGGGTGACTCAGAGGTGCCGCCGCCGCGCTCGCCAGTTGCGCATGCGCAGTAGCGGCGCATTGCTAGCCTGCTGGGGCCGCCGCCGCTGCCGCGCGCTCTCCATCGTCTCTCTCTCTCTCCTCATTGCTTTCGCAATTCTCCAGGTTTAACCAGAGCTGAACCACTGCCATTTTTTTAACTAGCCAGTGAGCAAGCATCATTGTCACCTCAATCACTATGACATCACATCATTTGTTTATTTTTATTAACAACCTCAAAATCCCCGGAATGGAGAAATCACATGAGCAGGAAGGGTGTAATGACAGCAAAAGGACGCACAACTAATCACCTTGCGTAATGGGACTCACCTTTAAAAACAGTGCCATTGGAAGGAAAGGTAAATGGACCATGAATATAACTTAGCGTCTGATGACGTAGTGAGCTATTCGTGAGAACAGCCTTTTCTTGGGCTAGTTGTTATTCCATGGCGTATGTTTAAACAGCGCACACAGACGAGGACGGATAGCGAGGAAGACAAGCACGGCGCTGTATTTCAGTTGAGCTTTATTGGAAAAAGAAAAAGGAACATATATGAGCGTCTTACAGGTTTTGTTCTTTCCAATAAAGCTATGTTTAAAGTCAGCGCTGTGTGCATCTTTCTTACTGACCGTCCTCGTCTCTGTGCGCAGTTTGAACTTTTAGTGACGAGCTGGGTTTCGAGAAACAAACCTTTTAATCCGTGGTCCATTCACTTTTCCGGTCGATAATAAACGTATGGTTATAGAGCGCATATACGTCAACGTGCTACCGCTACCAACCCCTCCTTGATTTCAGTGCCAGCCGAATGAGATAGTTTGGGCAGGTAAAACACCCTCCTGCTATTCTTCGCGCTCTTCCATTCGCTAGTCTCCACATACATGGCGCCACAACACTACGAGTGAATGAACAGAGGCGCCCATACGGGGCCTTATTGAGAAGCGGCTGATATTGAGATAGAGCAAGCGTTGGTTTTACCGTTACCGCTGACGGCTAGTACCTGATACGCATGCGTGCTTCGATGCCACACACGCGTATGCAATCATTTTTGACGTCAGCGCATGCGGTGTTGAGACTGCGACGCCCTGCGACGTTCCGCTAATGAATGGTCACTTAGTGCATATGGAGTGCTCTCGATCATCATCCTCCTCCTAATTTATTTATTTATTTCATAATACTGCAGGCCACTGCCTGGCCCAAGCAGGAGTGAACTTACATTGTTACATAACAAAAAAGAATAAAATTATTCAATATTAGCAGCGCACGGATACCAAAAGAATAAAACCAAAAGAACAAACTTATACAATATTAGCAGCACACGGATACAAAACATACATATAAGCAACATTAGCAGGTAAGTAGACGATTTAACGCATCAGAAATATTTTGCCAGGAAAAAACTGATTCCGGTAACGAATTCCTATCTTGCACTGTTCTAGGGAAAAAACTGTATTTAAAACTGTTAGTTTTGGCGAAAAGGGGAGTAAGTGAATGTTCATGAACGTTCCGAGTCCTTCTCACTAGACGACGCTTAATGCACTCCGGAAGGTTCAGTTTATTTTTACCTGTTAAACTATTAAACAAGAATACCAATCTATTAATCTTTCGGCGGATTTCTAGTGTAGGAATGTTATTTGACATCATTAACTGCGACATCATTATCATCATCATCAGCCTAACGACGTAAAATGCAGGACAAAGGCCTCTCCCATATCCTTCACATCGACCCTGTGCTCTCAACAGAGCTTTTGAAAAAAGAAAAAAGAAAACAATGGTAGATCTTGCCAATGAACGAGAAAAAGCTTGTGTGCTCGAACAAAAAAAAAGAAAAGAAAACCTTCACAATCAAACGTGCTCAGACGGAGATTGTTACAGTAATGAACACGAGACATCGTATTGCGTAGGAATAAATTAGAATTTTTAATTATGCTAATATATGGCATTATTAACCAGGCAGAATAAAACTGTTCAAAAGGCACGCATTTCGTACCATGCACATTATTAAACTGGCCCTGAAGATCAGTTGAAGTTGTCTTGTTCGACATACAAATGAAATTATTGTGAGGCTTAAAAGAAAAATCAAAAACAATTTTGCATCAGCCTGTGCCACTAAGTATAGCAGGTTTAATCCAGTCATAAAATAAAAGAAATGGACCTGAACAAAAAAAATTGAGAAAAATAAAAAATGGAGGGGGGGGGGGGGGGGAAGAATATACCCTCGTTAGCGAAACCGCGGCCAAGCGGGCGTGCCCTGTCAGCAGGGGTTTATCGAAAAAAGCAACATTTACGACAGATAACTGCATGCGTTCTAAAGAGGCTACTTGCACTGAGAACTCAGATTTTATAAGCTAGAAAAGATTAAATACAGATGCCGCTACCAGCTGCTATTTCACGAGAAAACTGGTGCGTCGATACGTTTTTTTGCGCCCAGATCCAAGAAGCTAGGCTACACCACCATTTACCTCACAGCAGCGGATCACCGGTCTTTTCTTCCCAAGTTTAAATCCAGTAGCGGGAAAATTTTAAACGCCATTTTGTCACAATAAATGCGTATTTTGCTATCGCACAAACATCAACAAAAATCAGAAAGAGCCAAAGAACCCATTTTTACCGGGAACAAAATGTTGTCATCATGGTCCCTTTAAGCACTGCGGCTCACTGACAGCTGCTCTAAGCTGGACGCACACTTATTAAAAACTTATGTTGCAGCATGTTCATGTGCACTATGCTGCGTAATGGTCTCAATGTAAACGAGACCTCAAACATATCTCAGCGTGCGCTCGAAGTCACGTAGAACCGTCCAGCACGGACGGCGCACTACTGAAAACTCACCTTGGCCAAGGTCGCCACGACGGTGAGGCCTATCCGGGCGTAGAAGTACTCGACCTGAATCGACGATGAATGTGGTCAGTGCCGGCAGGGTACAGTTTATATTACTCTACGCGGAAAGATCCTACACTCAGAAACATTGTGTCTTTGATATATTTCAAGTTCTAGCCAGAAAAATGGTTCATTGGTCGCTGAACTGTGCGAAACCGACACCGCTTTCTACACAAAGCCGCTGCACGCACTCTACAGTAAAATGCAAACTGCACGCGTTGCACATGTTTTTAGAAAATGCACAATGGCACGCACGCTTCGCAGGCCCGCGCGTATCACGGCATTGCTGTGAGACAAGCCAGGGCGCCCAACCATTCTCTCGTTTTAACCTCTTATACGGATGTCGCAGTGGCCAATTCAGTATCGCTTCCAACGAGTGCACTTCGCATCGTGAAATGTCATCTCGGCGGCACACTGCTGCATAGTGACGAAAAGTGTCATACGGAACAGACTTTTCTTACAGTAACGTACTACGTGGTCATAAAGAGGAAGTTGATGTAGCGCGATGAACGCACGCGCACGCACCCGAGAGAACGACGAAGATTATAGAACGGCTTGCTGTAAGTACGTTTAATGAGTTTGCACTTTCCTTGCATCCTGAACGATACAACACTACGCATGAACCTACAGCCTCCCCGCTCGCCATATTAGCATGATGAAGCCGTTGTGCCTCGCTGTTCTCAACAGGCGTTTCCTCGGCCAGCGGCATGACGAACTGCCGGCGATATGCAGTTGAGCCTCGTTATAACGAAAGAGTTTATAACGAAATAATGGATATAACGAAGGAATGACGATTCCCCTGGGAAGGTCGGTCAACATGGGCTATAACGAAGCTATGGCAATAACTAAGTAATCACCGGGCCCTTTCAACTTCGTTGTAACGAGGTTCAACTATTAGGTGCAGTGGTAGCGCCTTCTCAGCGCACGCAAATGCGTATGCAGTTCCCGCTCAGTCCTGCCTGAAGAAAGAACACATGATCTAGTTCGCCAGCGTCGTTGAGGAGGGAATTAAGTGCAGCGTTGAGAGCGTGCTGCATGGCAGGTGTGTATACAGACTGTGAGCGCGCAAATGCTCAGACTCAGCGATTCCGACACAGCTGATTGTTCTTCTAAAGCAAGGCCACTTTATCATTGTACAGGAATTTTCGCCGCAGAGGGAAGGTGACTGGTCACATACACAGCATGAAGGGTATTTGACTCGAGTGGAGTAAATTCGCTGAGCTCACTTCTAGGCGAGTGTATTCGACAGCGAATGCCTCTAAATGCGAGTGCCACTAAAAGCGAGTGTAACTAAAGGCGAGTGTCACTGGTCTAAAATGATGCAAAGGTACGAGTACATGAAGCCTCACGATCAGCCGCGGTTCTTCTCTAGCTGGTATTGTCCAGCGCGCCAGCAGGCAAAGGCGGTGACAATAGGTAAGGGTGCCGTCGCATGCAGGCGAGCAATTTTAGGCACTAATGTTTTCATGAAATCCTCAAAATATACTGAAAATTATTTTTTTTTTCCATACAGTGTTTTCTTCAAAACCTTAACATTTTACATGAGGAAAGTTTACTTTTGGGCGCACTTAATTATGCCGAATAATTCATTTCTTTGATACAGACGCTTCATAAAAATGCTGAAATAGTCATAATGAGGATGGAGCTCCTTTTGAAGTGTGCTATCTGACAAGACGAGCACACCGTTCAGGTGTGATTCTGAACTACAGATAATTTATTACTAGTAACATATCAGGCCCAACTTTAAAAAGATATGTTGTAATGAGTATGTATTGACTGAAATTAAACGTTCTGTGTTCTCTGCAGCATTGCTTATATGTATCAGCAAGTGCAAAACAAAAATGGCTGGGGGTCAACGTGTCTTGAACCTAGTTACACGAGCGAAAGCTCTGTTAAGCATATCCTCCACTGTCTCAAATTAAATGTCAAGGAAGGTCAAGTACCTGATGGTCATAGTCATATGATCACGTGGTCATACTACCATAGCTTGGGCCATACCACCACGCATTTAAGTTCGTTTTGGCATTGTGAGGCAGTGAAGGTCATTGTCGATGTGGTGCCCACTGTCTCAAATCAAATGTCAAGGGTCAAGGTCAAAGTTCAAAGTCAGGTACCAATGGTCATAGTCATATAATCACAGGGTCATACTACCACAGCTAGGGCCGTGCCACCGCACAGTTAATATCGGTTTGACCTTGCGAGGCATTCAAGGTCATTGTCTCATCCACATAGAAATTGGAATTGTATGCCGAGGAGTGGAGTGTAGCTGTGGCTCTAAAAACGATGCTTGCAACGTCGTTATCCGTTCCCCAATCAGAAGTCCTGTTCAGCGCTGCATACACGCTTTGAAAAGTGCGTTCGCCAACAACGCGTCAATGAACTTGGGTTTCTCGCTTTTTACTTTAGAGACCAGAACTGAACTTCGTGAGCAAGTTCATAAATGTTTGGAGTATAGAATGCTGCAATATTTTTAAATGGTGCTTTTTGGCGAAAAAAAAAACAAAAATATATATAGATAAGTTATCGTGCACTTCCTCCTAAAGCAGCCTTTAAAGAATACTTAGCCGCATAACGACCATAATGAAGGAAAAGCAAGCTTCTAAGGCAGTCAGGCTAACAATTCAACAGGAACCGTGACTGAAATCCAGGAAGTCAAGGGTTTAAATGAAGTGGTCTGACCAATCTGCTAATGACAGCGCAATTGAGATTAATTGGGCAGAGTTGTGTTGGGAGCATGTTTAGGTGACAGTAGACTGGCTTTTCTACAACGCTGTTACATGTACAACCATAGGGGATGAAGGAAACGCGTTCGGAGCTAGACGCTGTGGTAAGTAATGTATACAAAGGCCTCAATGATCTAAATTTGCTTTCGGTCGTACACCTAGTTCGCCAAAAATTCTTTTTTGAGTACCAGACCAATCTGTGGACACAAAGGAGGGACATCTTCCCTTTGTCATTTCCTGGAAAAAAAAAGGAGGAACCAGGGGAGGGTGCGGGGACCTAGAACCCGGATTTGGCGTCTGAAACAAGATTAGCTTTTTCACTTCTTTTTGCTACATTTGGAGCAGAACAAACTTTCTTTCCGAAGGCCCGCCTAAAACCTTGAGTCGATATACTAGGTTCTGCATAAACATTGGTTCATCGTGCTGGCATTGCGGCACGCCTTCCTGATAGCTTTTCTTGTGTAGAAAGATTGTTGACCTCAGAAGCGCAATAAAGGGATACAAGGTTCTTGTAGTTTGTCAGCTGCTTTTTTTTTTTTTTTGGCTCATTCCTAGGTAGCTTTCCTAGGGGCCCCATTGCGATAGGGGACCAACTGAAAATATAAGATAAAGCCTTGTCTTTTCGGGGTCTTGTTTCAAGCTTAGGCGTGTAGCTTTCCCCCTGAGTGTTTGCATAAGAACTTTCTGCGTAAGCTAAACAGAGTTCAGTAAGCGGCTTAAGTGACTGGACAGGTCTTTGAGACAGTGTAGAAGGCGTGTATGAATTGCGACCTGTACAAGGATACAGTTTTACTCCAAATTCTATTATAAGGTTGTTTTCTCTCTCTTCGTCACTGGCTCAGGCGATGCCATGCATCCCGCGTTATAGTCAAAAGTGCGGTGGATAATAAGTATAAAATAAATAACGGCATAAAAACCTTTACACGTCAGATGGATGGCTTTCTGAAGGAAAATAATAACATTCAGTATGTTATCTATTGTTAAATTTACAAGAGAAAAGTCAAGCAAGTGTTTAATGCATGACTGGAATTGTCCTGGGTACTTCGTGTTGTCTGACGAAAATAATTTAGGAAGTTAACATGTACAGTGTCGGTAAAACAGCTTATGCTTTGTTTAAGGCCGCTTTTTGTAGCTATATCATGCTTTATTTCACCAAAGTTTCAAGCAGTGTCTCCTAACCTCTCTTGTGCAGTTCTTCTTTTTTCTTTCTCACATTTATCTAGAGCTGCGGTTATTACCGGCGGTATGCGGTGTTTTTGTATACTTTTTCATCATGCGAGGTATTCTTATTAATGTACGAAGTCTGTTAGAAAAGTATCCGACTTTATTTTTTTTGCGAACACCTGATGGATATGAAACAAGCGCGCTTACAGCAGCCGACCTTGAACCCTCGTGTGCATGCACGAATTTTTTCCCGCCTACCGATAGCGTCAGTCGCTGGGAAGCAGCGTTTGAGTGAGGCACTGCGCAGTGCTCTCGTCGGTTTTTTGTTGCAAGGAAAATGGCGGAGCGAGAGGAGCAGCGCTACTACATCAAATTTTTCCAGAAACTTGGCGATAGCCAAGTGGAAATCATTCGAAATATTCAGACGGCTTTCGGTGATGATGCTATGAGCAGCACACAGATTGAGCAGTGGTGCAATTGGTTTAAAGACGGCCGCACATCCGTGGAGGGAGAGCCACGCTCCGGTCGGCCATCAACATGCCGAAATGACCAGGTAATTGCCGAAGTGAACGCTGTGGTGATGCGGGACTGTTGTGTGACTATCCGAGAAATTGCGGAAGAGGTGGACATCAGCAATTTTTCTGCACATTCCATTATCACCGAAGTTTTGGCCATGGAGAGAGTTGCGGCGAAATTCGTGCCGAAGCTGCTGATGGTGGAGAAAAAGCAGCTTCGTGTTGAAGTCTCACAGGAGATGCTGGATTCCACAAACAGTAACCTTGACTTCACCGACGCCGTAATCACTAGTGACGAGTCTTGGGTGTACGGGTACGACCCGGAAACCAAATCCCAGTCGTCACAGAGGACGCATTCCACGTCACCAAGACCAAAAAAGGCCCGACAAGTGCGCAGCAATGTCAGAGTGATGATGACTGCTTTTTTGACTCCCTCTGTGTGGAACACCACGAGTACGCACCCCACAGGGTCAAAGAATGACTAAACAGTACTACAGGGATGTCCTCCATCGCCTACGTTGTGCTGTGCGATTCAAGAGACCGGAATTGAGGTCAACAAGAAATTGGCGCATCCCTCGCGGCATTGCTCCTGCACATTCCTCGCATTTGGTTCAGACTTTTCTGCCGAAAAACCAGACTTCTGTAGTTCAACAGGCTCCTTACTCTCCTGATATGTCCCCCTACGACTTCTGGCTGTTTCCTAAAATCAACAGGCCATTGAAAGGACCGCGATTTCAGAAAAGAAAGGACATTATGGCTGCAACGACAACAGAGCTAAATTCCATTCCGAAAAGGGTCTTTTCGGAATACTTCCAACAATGGCAGCACCGCTGGGAGATGTATATGGAGCCCCAAGGAGACTACTTTGAAGGTTATTAGGTTTCTAACACTCCAGTTATGCCAGTTTTTTTTCTTCGGCCAAAGGTCGGATACTTTTCTAACAGACCTCGTATTTGTGTTCTTTAGAGAAATTTTATGACTATGAATTATTTTTTTTGTTATTGTGTCAACCAGTGCTGACGCATATGTTAAGCTTCTTGTATATTTTTCTCTCTGTAACCTACCGAATGCATCATGCTTATCATGGGGAGGAAGGCCCTTGCCAGGCATTTTGTCTTTTGGTCTCCTTCCTTAAGTGTACGCACTTCAAATAAAGTCATATTCTATGCCCTATTCTCTAAATAGCATTGTACAGTCAAATTAATCATCATCATTATTCTATTTGCGTCTACGTGCAGAACAAAGAGTTATCCAGTGGATCTCCAATAAACATTGCAATAGTTACATTACAGAAGCTCAACCCTGCCAACGTGGTGGGTCTGCCACTACAGTTCACTAATCTAAGGCTGGAAATAAGGGAAAGAGAAAGGTACAGAGAGAAGGAAAGCCAAACTACTCGTAGTTATCGTTTCAGCACTTAATGAAATCTGTCTGCACGCTATAAGTTGCTCTTCACTATCCACAACTTAATTATGGTGCAGTTGAAGAAAAAAATTGACCCTACGAATGTTTTTTTTTTTTTTGCTTTCTGCTTGAACCGAAGTCCTAGGGTTTACAGTATTCTATAAATAAAGCACTTACAGTCACGAATTGGGAGAAGAAGCGGGCGACAGATGTCAGGTCCTGCGAGAAAGCAGAACACAAGGGTCATTGTTGACAGAAACAAGAAGAACAAGAAAACACGTGGAGTGTATTGGCCGCAATTAGCTGTTGCCCCGAGCAGGTGCTATCTTTTGCGGCTCCAGCAATAGCTGTCAGGTCGAAAGCCGAAGTGTCACGGTCTAACCAAAAAAAAAAAAAAAAGAATGCTGGGAAGCGACCGAAAAAAAGTATTTGTGCTTCTGACGTCTACCGAAAACAGAAGAAGCATCTTATCAAAGTGGGACCTCGATATAAAGCGAAGGCTTCCCAAGAACACTGCTGGGCGAATGAAAATGCGGTAAAACATTACCAGGAGGAAAACGACGAAGAAAATAAATTAATAAAAATGTGAACGCCGGTTTAGATGGATGTGAAAGCAGTGATACGCCCTCGGGCCATCGTGCACCGCTGACATAGAAAGTAATGAAACGCGGTTCAGTGCCCTCATCGCAATTTATGGTATGCTAACATATCTGAAATTGAAGACCGTGTTATATCCATTGTACAAATATGGCGCTGAAAGGCAGAATATGCGTGACTAAGTAAAGCCGAATGTTGAGCGAATTGAACGTTCAAGATGTGAAAAATAGCGCTAAGGAAACACGGAAGACGAACAAGGCCGTGTCGTCCTGTCCGTCTTTCTTGTTTCCTTTGCGCTATTTTTTTACCTTAAGAATATGAATGACTAATTTGACATGGTAGCGCCTTTGTTCCCTTTGACTTGAAAAGCTCTTCGCTCCTCTTTATCTTTTTTTACTTAACCTCACTTTATTACCTGAAGGCTATGGTTGCAAGGTATTACGTGAGGGGTGGATGGCCTAAAGCAACGAGGTCGTAATAAAAACGGGATATATTTAAGTAAGAACTCATGCCCCATTCACTTCGAAACCAACTTTTAGCCCCTTGGGCGTGTTTTACAGTGAGCGCAAGGGGAAAAAAACAAAAAACCTTTAAATAGGCGGTTGTTGAATGAAGCGAAACCAGCTTGGGCACTCGCCTCGCCCTTTCCACCTCTTCGCTCATGGAGCGCCACAAAAGGGAGTCAGCGGTTCACCGGAATGCAAGAATTACAACGGGAAAGCAGAAGCGTGGTGGGCTCTTCGTAACAGTAGTTAAAAAATTTCATAAAATAAAAAAGAAAACAAAAAGGAGTAAAAAGGAAACAGACAGGAACACGGAGGAAAAAATCTAAAGAAATCAGCCTAACTACGTCCTCTGCCTGACGAAAGCCTCTTCTGATATCCCTCTAATTAACCCTGTCGTGCGCCAGCTGCGGTTAGGTTATCCCTGCGGACTTCCTAATCAACTCATATGGGAGGTAGCGAAGTACTACACCAGGGTGGCAAAATCCGGTTCTGGTAGGAGAATTCGTTGTCGGCTCTGCCCGCCGGGATCAAGTTCTACCTCGTGTGTTGGTATTCAGTTCCATCGGCACTCGGATTCATTTTTAGCTCGCTAGCACTAGTACTTCCGCTCCGCCAAAAAGCCCTTGTCTCTTTGTCGGTCTGGTCTATACGCGACCTGCAAGAGCTGGGCGCAAACCACCTGAGAGGTAGGTGGGCCACCTAGACCACGTGACCTTGTAAAGCCATCACAACCTGCCCACCGGATTGTGAGCAGACTGCCCAGCGTAGCAGGTGGCAGTTCAGTTAATGATTAGTCACGAGAGATTCCCCGAGAAGAACAACATGGGTTTCTCAAGCCCTACCTATGCCAGCACCTGCATCGCAGGTTAGTGGCGCATCGCTTATATACTGCACTACTGCACCAGGAGTAGTATGAGGACTCGCAGGGATCTATGAATGTAGAGAATGACCGACTCTTATACAGTACAAGTCTAAAATGATGCAATACCACGAAAACTTATGTCATATGATATATCAACCAAGGTAAGTCAGTTCAAATCAAGCAACACCATATAAAGTCGGTCAAATATTTAAGGAAATCCCCCAGGGTGAAGTAAATTTGTAATAAGGGAGTAGTTACTCATTGACATCCACCCGAACGCAGCCATACGGCTGCAAAGGAAATGAAAGGAAAGGCTACAAGGAAAGCTGCATAGCTTTTCTTTGTAGCCGTATGGCTGCGCTCGGGTGAATGTCAATAACTACTCCCTTATTACCATATAAAGTCAAGACAAGCGATGCAAAACCAGGGCAACAGTGCTAGCGCGCGATAATTCGTGATTAGCCCTAAGCTAAACCACCTCTCATTTCTTTTAGTGGGTGGAAAATTTTGTGGCCCGGAATTTGAACCCCGGTCCTCTTGCGCTCGAGGTGGATGCTCTACCACTATGCCATTTATTTATTTATTTATTCCCAATACCTTACAGGGCCCAGAAGGGCATTGGGTAAGGGGGGCAAAGAACGGCAAATGTGCAAAAGAAACTAATTAATACAACATGAGATACGAAAGATTAAGTAAAAAGAAACTAATGTGCTGCCGCTCCAAATACGTACCTTCATAACAAAATAAACAGCCCATCACTGATGCAGTGCGAAAATAAACACAGAACTGTAAAAGCCATGATGACACTAGTAGTGCGCGTTCTCGCAAACTCTGCCCTTTACAGCGGTCGCATGAACAAAGCGAGACACTCCGCAGCACTCTAAACATTTGCCTAGTTCTCTAGACCTCGACAGTTAAGACTTCACGACAGCACACGGCCGCAACGCTTCCACGACGTTTTCCGGTAACATTTACCGAGCAGTCTAGACCGGATCGGCTAGACATCTTGGCAAACCACCGAAAACCGGGGAACTTGCTCTTACGGCGCCTTCTGTTTTCGCGGTTAAAGAGGCTCTTCCGGCGTGTTCTTTTGCTGGAAAAGTTGTTTGCCTTCTTGTGGCCTCTAACTGGAAACCTCACCGGGCTGTTACTGCGTTTCGGTTTCTCTAGCGACTGCACACAGACGACTAGCAGGAGAAGACGTCTGCACTGCGTTCGGCGTGGGCTTCGCGAGAGAGAAAGGAAAACAGAACCTGAAAGAGCGAGAGATAGACAGAAAGAACGACGACACATTAGGCCGCCCTGACATCTCTCGCTGAGGCCGAAAGGAGAGGGGAAAGGGAGAGGACGAAATACACGAACAAGAAAAGAGAAGAGAAAAGAGGTAGCACTCTCGTCAGAGTAGGAAGGGAAGAAACTCTTGAAACAAGAACATGGCTTATTTAGAGTGTCGAATGAGCAACTGATGTATTTATTTTTTAGCGAGTCCAAAGATCAGAGGAAAGAAGGGGTAAAGGCTTCAGAGAAGAGGGGGATAGGCAAGGGGGATAGGGAAGCCAGACAGGTTATCGCCAAGCAGCGCATAAAAAGTAAAGAGGCCTGGAAAGCCAGGACCCAGGGCGAAGAAACAGCCCGGATAGAGATTTACTGCCGCGCCGAGTCGTCTCGTAGCCGGTGGGGGCGCTCGGCCCCGTCTTCCCTAACGAGGCGTGAAGAATCGGCAAAAGGCGGGTCGGCCGTAAAGCGGTGAGTCCGCTTTCCTGTTCCCCTTAATTAAAACCTCTTGGAATATTCAGCGCTTCGAAAGGAAGCGAGCGCGAAAGGCAGGAAGTGGAGTGAGTACAACTCTCTGCACTGCCAGACTCCTGAACTCTTAACCGTAACGGAGGGAATATATATACAACACGTCGCAGTTTGCCGACTCGGGCCTCGTAAAAAGAGAAGCCGTAAAACGCTTTCGAATCCCCGGCGTCTTTACTTGGCGGCCCCCCTTCTTTGCGTTCTTTATGTGAACGCACTACGTGAGTACGCGCGTGTGTGTGCGGGTTTTGCAATTTCTCTTGTGTGCTTTGCAGAGCGAAGACTAAGCGGAAAAAGGCGCTTGGATCAATGGGTTGGCCACCTGGCTTCGACGATGGAGAACGGTCTGGCTGCGGCGTTACGTCTAGCGAGACTTCCGTTCTCCCAACCGTTTTTTCCTAGTCGCGAAGGCCCAGTCCAGCCTCCACCCGTCACACTAGATGCCGTGCAACCACCGTTACGACCGCTGGCTGATGGCCGTGTTTTCTGTGAAGTTTGGAACGAGATCCTTGCATATCTTTGAGTCAAAAGAATTCCACGGGGAATGGCAACAATATATCGATGGGGAAGATAAAGAGAATTATGGCGCTCTAGTACAGTCGGCGTCAGTTTTGTGTAGAGCGCCCGAGCGGAGAACACCAAACAAAGAGATACCGAGCTGCCCGCAGCTCCGAAGTTTCACACAGGCAACGCTTGCGCTTAAGTGCAGCCACACGGATGTAGAACCATAGACATATGACGGTCACAATGTTTGCATTTCGGCCATGCTGTGAAGCACTTGTGGCACCTTTGAAGTTCTGTGCCTCATGAGGGGACAGTTGGGCGTCTGCACTCATCTTTCCAAATGTTTTGGTTACGAGAACTTCCGTTAGCGCTGCACTGTGGACGACTTTCAAGAAATGGACGCCCCTCCGCGGCGGCGCCTCCTTACTGGATTGCTTGAAGCACCCCCTCTATGTAGTAAAAATCGCCAATAAAGACTCCTGAACAAGAGTGTATACGTACAAGCCATGTGAACCCGAACGCAATTTCTTAGGCCCACAAGCTGAAGTTCAGTCTTATTCTTTACACTCAACTGTGAACAGCTCGAGCGCAGTACACTATAGTGTAACGATTATACTAAGAGTAAACAGAAAGTAGTGAAAAGGGAATCTGTTCTCCAGCGAACTCCCTTGAGTGCGCTTGAGGACAGTTTACTCCTTTTTCACTCCCACATGTAGGCATATTCGTGTCCAGAGAGTACATTTCTGGACTGTTATTTCTTCTCCGCACCGTTTGCACGCCACCGAGCTTTAGTTGCGTGCTCATGTCAATCAATGCCATGGACCGACACTGGAGCTCGTACGCACAGAACAGAGCAGATCCGAGCGCTGCTTGGGAAAACAACGGTCAGTGCACTAGCCGAGAATCGGGCAAACAGGAGGAGGGTCACGGGTTCGACTGCTTTTCAACGCGATAGCGTTAAGGGTGCCGTTCAGCGGAGAAACCATCGTATTTGTTGGCGTGTCGAGGAAATCTGGATTGGCTTAGAGGGTGATGACGTCAAAGCCACATGACCACGCGTGGGTAAATCAGACACCCCGAAATGATCACAGAGTATAACAGTGATGAGGGCACACGACAATGCTTCATTTGTCTACTGCGTCGTGACGTCATTCTATCGTCATTACGTAGTGACCCTGAAGAAAGGAAAGTAATCGCGCTCGAACCGGTGCCCCTTGGGTCGCGTGCCAGGCGCGCTGCCCCTCGACCAATGAGGAACGTTCGCTCGACTTGGAAAAAGGGAGGCCACGTGTGTCTTGTGGTAAATACAGAAAACAAAATAATAAACATTAAAAAAAAACAATAGTAGCCGTGTCTAAGAAGTGATAAGCAAGCAGGACCCCAGGCCACTGAAGGAACCGATTAGAGCTACGGCGTCATACCTTTAGGGCGGAGCTTAAGTGTGTGTGTACGTGTTCCTCCCTCCGTGTTGTGTTATTCTGCGCAAAGTTGAAAATGTCGCTACACCAACTGGCCCAACGTTCTGCTCTATTAAGAGTCCCTCAGTTTTTTTTGTCTCGTCATTCGTTGGTAAAGATTACGCTAGGAAAAATCCTGCGTGCGCATCAAAATGGAGCAAAGATAACGGATTCTCGCACACTTACAAATGAGTCCGGTGGCGCAGTTGTCGTGGTTTGGTTGCGCCTGATGATCACTCTTTTTTTCTGTCCGAAAAGAGAAGAACACACAGGTGCGAATGAGGTTCCCAACGTGTAGGCATCTCTAGACAGTACAATCATCCATCATCCCGCGGCGGCAGTTGAACCCCAGCTCGCGGATTCGTGTCCAGCCACGTCGGTCCTACATCGACGCGGGTGCAATGAAAAAAAAAAAAAAAGCCTGTGTACTATTTTTTTGGTGCCGTTAAAGGGACGTTGACCGAAGGAGGAGATTTCGTAAGCTAAAATACATTAAAAGTGATATAGTGGTGTCGCCATCTCCGGTCGCTTTCGCAAGAAAACTGCTCTGCCTCAAGATAGTTACTATGCCGCTGATCCCTGAGGCATGGGGATCCGTTGTTGATTTACAAGCGGTCAACACAGAGTCCTTTTTCCTCTTGGCGTCGCCAGTTTAAATCTAAATCCGGGAAAAAATTTTAGAAATAGCTTTCTCGCTAATAAATGCGCGTCGTTTGCTGCCAGATAAACACAAGCATAGCCAGACGCAACCAACGAACTGATAACAAAAATTGTATAGGGTTGTCCTCAATGTTTCTCTAACGAAAGGCTGCAGGTATCGAAACCATTCCGAAGTTCTTCACTGAGGCGTACCTCAAAGTCCACTGCGTGGCTTTGGCACGTACAAATAAATAAATAAATAAATAAATAAATAAATAAATAAATAAATAAATAAATAAATAAATAAATAAATAAATAAATAAATAAATAAATAAATAAATAAATAAATAAATAAATAAATAAATAAATAAATAAACCAATCATTCAGTGATTGATTCGTGCATCAATCAATTTTAAACAAAGAATTCAATTAATTAGTTAAATAATTATTCAATAGACCTGTAAATTATTAAACCCAACAGCCAGTTAATCAATTGATAGAATCTTTTAGGCAGCGTCGATCGATAAGAAAACCTTGGATCGGCATCGAGCAGGTAAAAATGATTGAAGATAAACATAAGCTTTTCGCTCTGTTCTTACAAACGCGTAAGCCTTCCATATTTGCAGAGTTCAAGAAACTACGCAATCGAATCACATCAGAACTACGGAAAGCCAAAGTGCAGTACTTTCAGCAGCTGATTCAGGATGCCTCGACATCTCGTCCTGATCGGATCTGGAAGATTGTGAACGACGCACTCGGCCTGGGTACAGCTGTGCTTAATCAGTTTCAGATGACTGTCCAAGGTGAACTGCTTACTGAGGGTGCTCTAGCAGAGCATTTCAACACTCACTACATAACTGCCATGACTAACAATGCTGCTCCTTCTGTAACGTCTTGCGCCCTTGACGACAACGTCTTGAACACTGTTTTTATGGTGCCAACTAATACAGCTGAGGTTTACAACATATTTACGTCACTAAAGAACAGTAAAAGCCTTGACATAGATAATATCCAGGTCCGACCCGTCAAATACGTCCTCTACGTCATCTGTCCAGCCCTCGTACACATTTATAACCTTGCTTTGGAGACGGGTTTTTTTCCACTCAACATGAAACGCGCAAAAGTTTCAGTTATATACAAAGGCGGCGACAAAAATGATGCTGCCAACTACCGACCAGTGTCAGTTCTCCCGGTGTTTTCAAAAGGTCTTGAAAAAGTTATTCTGTCTCGTCTCGACCCCTTTTTTTACCAAGCATAAACTTCTTTCTGAATGTCAGCATGGGTTCAGAAAAGGGTGCTCTACCGAGTCCGCCCTTTTGATTCAAAAGGAATTGATACTCAAAAACATGGATGCGAATATACTGACGCTTGGGGTGTTTGTAGATTATAGCAAAGCTTTCGACTGCCTCAACCACACTGTTCTCCTTAATATGGCATCCGGGGCGTATCCCACTCACTCTTAGTCATACCTTGCAACACGCACGCAGTCTGTAGTTATCGATGGCAGTCTGTCGTCCTTTAAAGAATTACCATGCGGCGTCCCTCAAGGGAGCGTTTTGGGACCGTTTTTGTTTAATATCTATGTGAACGATGTGGTTCGTATTGATAAGCATGTCAAGTTTGTTTTGTACGCTGATGATACCAGCTTGTTTTTCACATCAAATAATAGTTCTCACCTACTGCATACCGCCAATGAAACTCTCTGCAAATTGCTTGATTGGTCGAGCAAAAACTGTTTAAGAATAAATCCTAAAAAATCAAAAGCCATTCTGTTTGCTTCAAAAAACAAACCAGTAAGTTTGATTGGCGGGCTCCGCTTGGGCAGCTCTACAATCGATATAGTAAAAGAGCACAAGGTTTTAGGAGTGGTACTATCGCACCGTATGACTTGGGATGCGCATATAGAGCAACTGGTGAAAAAACTCTCCTCCGCTTTTGGCTTAATACGTCGATCTCGAGATATTTTTCCGACTAACATTAAACTTCAAGTTTTTCACTCCGTCTTTCGGTCGCACATTAACTACTGCACGTTAATTTGGGCCGCGACTACTAAAAAAAACATAACTATACTACGTAGGCTCGAAAAGAAAGCTGTTCGTTGCATTGCTAATGTTTCATACTTTCACCACACTCATGATTTCTTTACTCAGTTCAAGTTGGTCAGTATACAACAGATTTACGATTACCGTCTACTATACCTGCTGTACTTCTCAAGTTTATCTTACCAGCAGTTCCTGAAGGAGCTGTGTACTCTTACTTTGCAAACTCGCACATATCGAACCAGGTCGTCTGAGGAATGGTTTGTACCGCGCCCACGCACTAATTACCTTCTGCAAACATTAACGTACAACGTACCATTTCTATTAAACAAGATTAAAACACAATTTTCTAGTTCCATTGCCCTAACGCGCACAGCATTGCGCAGCATGTTTGTTTCTGGACAATTTTCTATGACTGCGTTATGATTTTGAGTGGTAATTATGAAATTGGGCATACAGAGTGAGTGTGTGTTTGCCTTCTCATCGGGATCTCACGTATAAAACGCTTTATGGTGCTAATTTTATTCGTTTATTGCGTAGTTTTATTGTAGTGCACATTGTTCTTTTGTGGCGTAGTTAAGTTGATGAATGAAGTCCGTGTATTCCATTACAATATTGACTTGAATTTTAACTATTGTGCTCAGTAAGTAGGACACTGTATGTATTCTGTTGCACATTTCATTTGTATTTGAATTATTGTAGTATATATGAAGTCGCTGCTGCCAAAATGGTTCCCTGACCTAGTCATGCTGTCCTCACAGCTTTTTGTCACGGAAGCCATCAACATTGTATCAATGTTGAAAATAAATTTGATTTGATTTGATAGTAATCGATCAATCAAAATTAATGCATTTTATTAACAAATCAATTCTATAAATTTATAGAAAATCTATACAATCAATAAAATCGATCTGCCTGGAAACACGGCACAAGTATTGGTATCGGCGGTTCCCAACGAGCTTAGTATGAGTATCCGGAATGCAAATGGGAGAGCGAATAAAAGGGGAAGAGCGTAAGTGACTGCCTTTTTTGCGCAAAATTTTTCCATGGGAAAACCCAATTGCTTCTCAAGTGCCCCCCCCCACCCCCCCCCCCTCTTTTTGACGAAGTTCAAAAAATGCACAGTGCATCCTGCTAGGCCTTTTGTTTTATATGCTTAATGAAACAGAACAGTAGCACACAGACACGCACAAAGACAAAAATAGCACCTTTCCTGTCCTTGTTCTTCGCTGCTGGCTTTTTTAGAGAGTAACATTTAAGAAATGCATTGTGCAAACAGAAAGTGCCATCTACAAGACAGGCTGATAAATCCGCTCCCCCCACCTAGGAGATTCCCCGGCCAATATCCCCACTGCCGCCATGTTACCAGCTCCAGGTGTTCGTCGCCAGTCTTGGAGTTGAAGAGGCTGATGTTGAGCGGCAGACAGGCAATTGTCGAAAAGACGTTCACCAGAGGAACACCGTCAGCGCCGGCTTGATTCTCTGCAGGTGTGCGTGGCGGTACGAGCGCATAAGGTGTGTTAGTTTCCGGAGTCGTTCTTCCGCGCGATAAGCAAGAACAATGGGGAATATTCAAAATTCCGCAAGTGCGCTTTTCCGCATAACTTTGTTGCCCAAGACAAGATGGCTGACCATGCGTTTCCAGCTGAAACAAAGCAGGATGGACTAGTTTTTATGCGTAGCATATTGCAATCACTCAGTTCAGCCCTTGGGCGTGGCCGGGCAGCGTGACGTCACGTGGCTTGGTGACGTCACTCACCACGTGACGTGACGTCACCAACTACTAAAAAAAGAAAAAAAAAGAAAAAAAAAGGACGGCTGAGCATGGTGGCGGTTGTCACCGCCCCGTTTCAAAGGGGGGCGCTCCTATCCATCCATCCATACGTCACGGAGGAAAAGCTGCTGAGAAAATCGAGTGCCGCCAAGCAATACCTCGCGCAAAAAGACCGCGCAATATGCAACGCATTCTTGGCTTAACCAAGCTAAGCCTGGGCATTTTTTTGTTTGATCATTCCTAAATATGTTTCTTACATTCTATCCACACTCTCAGCGCCTGTCCTGTGGCCCTCGCAGTTTTTTCATACAGAAGTCGGCCATCTTGTTTTTGGCAACATGGTTATGTGGAAAAGCGTCCTTGCGAATTCTGATTACGCCTATTGTCCGGATTTTCGGAGTACGAGAAATATCTGGGAGAATAACGTCAAGAAAATAATTTGAGACTTCCTTTCAGACTTTTTAAAACGCAATTTCAAGCCGGCACCTGCTGATTTGAAGGAGGCACTCTACTTGATAAACGTGCGTCCCATCTTAGAATATAGTTGTGTGACTTGGAACCCTGAAACAAAAACACTTAGCGAACTTGAACGAATTCAAAAACGATCAGCAAGGTTTTGTCCGCAAACTATGATTTCACCAAAAGCTCCTCTCAAATGTGCAAAAATTTTGGCTGGTCTTTATTGCAAGATAGACGCAAATGCATTAGACTTAAGCTATTTCAGAATATTTTTATAGGCGCAACAGGTTTGTCTAAAGATTCATACATGAAAGCTCCCAGCTATATACCCTCCGTTTAGATCATTCTTTAAAGGTTCAAGAATACCAGTACTGTATAAATATCTTTCAAAACTCATTTTTCGCAGAACAGTGCATGATTGGAATAAATTGCCAGAAGTTGTCTTAGCCCCGCAATCTTCTTTTGAAAATTCTCTGTTGCGACTTTTGTTGAATTGACCTTTTTTACGTCTTTCTTGCTTTCATGATTATTTTGTTATTAGTTTGCTCAGTATTGGGATGCGTTGTATTTTTTTTTACACAGTGTCAGCTGCATGACGATGTATGCTTTGCATCTGTATTCCTCCTACAAAAATGCCCTCAACGGGCCCTGTAGGTACCTGAATGAATGAATGAATGAATGAATAAATAAATAAATAAATAAATAAATAAGGAAAAAACAACGAGGCCTTTGGGAAAGAACTATCATGTGTTGTAAAATGATTTGTTATAAAACACGGCGCTGGGATTGCTGCAAACAGAAAAATGTCGCGCAGTTGGGGGACGCACAAAGAAGACAGAATTGCAAGGCTTTGGTTCTGTAAAAATTAAACGATATTTAACTTCCGATTAAAATAAATTATAATTTTTTTTGCAGGCATCATCTTGCTTTCTAAGCTTTTCTCAGCAGTCTTTCATAGCTGAACGCGAAACAGTACGCACAACAGTACACACACTTTCGTGAGCAATAATGAGAGAAAACAAACTTTTTGTAAAAAAAGAAATTGAATTTTCTGGTTATTTTTTTTCTACATTGAGAATGCCATTCGGATATTATGCGGCAAGAAAACTAGTTAGAAAACTGGAGCAACCGCCTTATCACACATAACTGCGGAGTAATAAATAAACGAATGATCAGACTTTGTGGTTCCTTCTCTTATTTCTCAACTACTGAGCCCCACTTGTTGATTGGGATTCGCGATTCAACGAGTGAACAGATAGATGCCGATTCCTGTAAAAAATGACGGCGCTGCTGTGGAAATATTGAAGTTAATGGTTCATTCTTCCGATGTGTAGGAAAATCTTTCTTTCAAAACTTTTCCATCGCTGGCATGGAGCAGCAACGCTACGCTCGTTCTGTATGCATCTTTTCTGTGTCCCGTCTCCTGCGTAGTTTTATGTCTTCAGAATGCCTTACCAACTAGCCTCTCATCACACACTTCTACAGTTAAGACTGCATAGAAAACCAAATAGGGGACGCTTTTGACGATAACAAAAGTGTTATTAGCAAAAAAATACAAGCTTGTCGAAGGAAGATCTGCGGATATATTGATTGCTATAAGTGAAATTTTACAATGCGTGAAAAAAAATTGCGTTCATAAACTCTTTTTCGTTCAAAAATGCTTTTGTCGACAATTGTTGGGCATGCGTGGTGTAGCGCTTATTAAGTGATGCGCCACTGCTCTGCGTGGTAGGTGCTGCCACTGGTGGGGCTTTTGAGACCCAGGTTGTTCTTTCTGGGCAATCGCTTTCAACCGATTATTACTTTAACTGCCACCTGCCAAGGTGGGCAGGTTGCCAGGTGCATATACCAGGTGTTTCAGGGAAGCCGGCACTAATTTAAAAAAAATGTTTTTTGAGTAAAACTACTGTTTTCAGACGTCAAAAGACAGGCGAATCATATTAAAGGGCAACTGCAGCACTTTTTTTGAGAATTACGCTATATTCAAGGATTCAAATCTATATAGGCTGTAGGCAAAGCATGCCAAGTGTTTTTGCACTAGCATTTAAAATAGCGACGTAATCAAAGATAGAAATTCCACTTCTCCTCAACACAATGCAGTAGTTTAGAAAAGTTCAGCATGACGTCACGGAAGGTATGATTTCAAATTACCGCTGTCGTCAGCCACACCCCGCCCTCAGGGTTCACCTTCGGTGGCGTTGGTTTTTTTTTCCTTCAAAGCAGGCGTTTGTGCGTTAGAAATGTACCGATACCTTCGATGACGCCATCATGCGCCCCCGACTTGGCGCTGTGCGCTGCGAAGCAGCTTGAAGGGCGTCCGGATTTTAATCGCCGATTGCTTCACTATTTCAAGGGCTAGCCCAAAAAGACTTCGCATGCTTTACCTTCAAGTTTCACACATTCGACCTTCTTAAGCTCGTTGACTTCTAAAACATATGCTGTTTTCCTTTAACAGTTAGTAAAGTGATTAACTAAAGTCTAATAGTTAACTTTCTAACTAATACTGCTAGGCACCCAATTGCAAATCACGATTTGTTGCCTGTCGTTAGTAATAGCCATATAAGGTTTGAAAATTTCGAATACGCGATTGTCCTCTGCGCTGTGGCTCGACAAATTTCGGCTACATCGTGCCAAAATACACGCGCTTTCGAAAAGCATGCAGGCAAAGCCACCCCTCTAGTGCACGTAAGTAGCCGAAATAGCCAAAATTTCTAGAGCCACAGCGCCGAGGGTAATCGCGTTTTGAAAATTCAAAGAAATGATATAACTATTAATATTGACAGGCTACAAATCTCCAATTGCAACGTGTCTAACTGTAATAGTTAAAATGTTAATTATCAGAAATCAGTTAACCACCTAAATAGTTATTCTACTAAGCTTTATTCGCCTGTTTTCTGATGTCCGCCGATAGTGGTGTCATTCCGCCGTTTTCATGAGTCAAAATCCTACTTTTAAGATTTAGTTGCCGGCTTAGGTTGCTCATAGCCAGGTGGACAGACGGACGGACGGACGGAAAAACAGACACAGACAGACAGACAGGACGAAAGGATTTGATCCTCGTGACACCTACCCCGACGGCGCCGAAAAGCAAAATCATGGCGGAGAAGCAGTTGAAGGAGGCCTCCATGCCTTGAACGTGTACGCGTACAGCATCATCGCTGCAAGGAGGGAAGGAAAAGGTGCTTTTATAGAGAAGCTAAACAGCCCTCCATATAGATGCCGACAACTCTGAAAGCTTCGAACAGTGTTCGATGCCACTCTGCGCTGGCTAGCTTAAAAGCCCAATAAAACTTTTTGCTGGGGGAGTTGGTTCATTTTGCTTGAGGGGATGCTTGTAGCGCGACAAAAACAAACAAGGGACAGAAGACGAACGGGACAAGCGCTTGTCCCGTTCGTCTTCTGTCCCTTGTCTGTTTTTGTCGCGCTACAAACATCCCCTCAAGCAAAGCTTAAAAGCCGAGTGACCCACTGGACGCGGTGGGAGCGTCTACGCAACTAACGAGAATCCAAGACGACGGTAGAGGCGTTCTCTTTCTTTCTTTCTTTCTTTCTTTCTTTCTTTCTTTCTTTCTTTCTTTCTTTCTTTCTTTCTTTCTTTCTTTCTTTCTTTCTTTCTTTCTTTCTTTCTTTCTTTCTTTCTTTCTTTCTTTCTTTCTTTCTTTCTTCCTTTCTTTCTTTCTTTCTTTCTTTCTTTCTTTTCTTTCCTTCTTTCCTTCTTTCTTTCTTTCCTTCTTTCTTTCCTTCTTCCTTTCTTTCTTTCTTTCTTTCTTTCTTTCTTCTTTCTTTCTTCCTTTCTTTCTTTCTTCCTTTCTTTCTTTCTTTCTACAAACATCCCCTCAAGCAAAGCTTAAAAGCCGAGTGACCCACTGGACGCGGTGGGAGCGTCTACGCAACTAACGAGAATCCAAGACGACGGTAGAGGCGTTCTCTTTCTTTCTTTCTTTCTTTCTTTCTTTCTTTCTTTCTTTCTTTCTTTCTTTCTTTCTTTCTTTCTTTCTTTCTTTCTTTCTTTCTTTCTTTCTTTCTTTCTTTCTTTCTTTCTTTCTTTCTTTCTTTCTTTCTTTCTTTCTTTCTTTCTCTCCCTCTTTCTTCCTTCTTTCTAACTTTTTCACTTTCTTTCTCTCTCTCTTTCTTTACCCGAGCTGTACTCGTCATGGGAGATAGCAGCAATACTGTCAACGACGAGTCTCACTCCTCCGACTTAATGTTGAGCTGCTCTCACCGCCAAAGACTTGCTACGGTCGGCACTTGCATTGGTTGGAATTTTCAAAACTAAAATGCGATATTTGTTCATGAAACTTCATGAGACATATTTTGCGTCTTTAGCGCGTATTTTACGCCTGACGGCAGTCATTTTCGACAAAAATTACAAGAAAAATTTGGTGATTTCGCTAAGCTGTTCGGAAATTAATTTCGAGGTTAAAGGTTTAGTTGTAGTTTCCTAGGTTTAAGTAAGATCGTGCAGCATGTCGAATAACGGCGCGGAAGCGTTTGAAGCTGGCGTTCCCATCCATCGATACCGGCTAACAATTTGCAATGGGCACAATAGAGAACGTGCTAAAGCAGCGCGAAGGGCAGGGCTGAAAGAATCAGACACCGCGAGCGCTGCCCGCGTCTGTCGTAACCTTCGCGCTCTTTTGAGAGTGAACGTTAATTGGTCCGTGGCAACCGCTCACCCGCTACTAGACGCTAGAGCTCAAAGCGCCAAGTTTGAAAAAAAGCACATTTAGAGAGAAGTTATGCTCCAGGTTGCAGATTGTCAAGGTCTCGTGACGCGAAACTGAACAAGAGGGAAGAAATTGCCCTGGCGACGGTAGGACAGCAGGTGAAGAAGGCTCACTGTATGTAACGAAAATAAGTAAAGGAGAACAAAAGCTAATACCTGTTTATTAACTTCCGGGCATCTGCGTTAGCCTGGGTAACCTAGCCCACCTGGGTAACAAAGCCGGCTTAAAGCACCAGCCCATATTACCAAGCCCACAGGCACCATTGGGCGCCCCAGCCTGGGTAATGCAGTTTTACCTGGGTAACCTAGTCTACCTGGTTACCTAGCTGGGCTGGGGAGTGGTAGGTTTTTCATGACTACTGCTGGCTCCGTGCTGGCAAGTTCTCATTGACCAGGACGCCAATATTACAGCGCCACTTACCCAGGAGATAGTCTTATATACAGATATACCCAATGGAAACCGTCCGTTATACTGTTCGCGGCCCACAGTGCGGCCTCCAGGGCATCTGCAATATCCTCCCCGTTCACCTCCTCGCCAATTAAACTGAGGCGGGGGAGGGGAGGGTGGGGGGGAGGGCGTAGTGGTTCGACCACGAACTGCTTCAGCGGGGTTATCTATGGCGTGTCGTGCAAAACTAACGAGAAGGGCACGACACAATAGGCCGTGCTTCGTCAAAGTTTCACGCAGTCAGTGCGTCTCGCCGCGCTTCGGCTAACTCGTTTATGGCCGGCAGGGGTCGTAAATTGCCCGCTTATTTATTTAGTCGCCTCGCGACCCAACAAAACGGGCTGTGCCGCCAGTTAGCCTTCGACCGGCACTTTCGAATTCCCGGGCGCCGCCGTTAAGCGAACAAGGACGCACGCAAGCCGCGCTGGTCAGCTGGCTCTTCGGTCGAGCAAGGAGCAGCGACGCGTGACACACATTCGAGTGCGTAGTGGGCATTAAGATAGAGACGGTTGCTTAGTTACAGGAAACGGACACCCGTTGCAGGACTCAGGTCAGCTGGTTTTCCTCTATAGATTGTTTTGAACACTGAGCTTACGGTAGAAACTAAACTGAGGGCAGCACAGCAAGCTATGGAGCGAGCTATGGAAATGAAGACGTTAGGAGTAACATTAAGAGAAAGGAAGAGATAAGAGTGGGTCAAGGAATAAAACGCGAGTTAATGACAATATAGTCGACATCAAGAAGTGGGCATGGGCACGCAGTGCGAATGGAGGTGTAAGCGATGGTCGCTTAGAGTAACGGACTGGATTCTAAGAGAGGGCAAGCCTATGAGTGGGCCCCAGAGAGTCAAGTCGGCGGATGAGATTAGGAAGTTCATAGGGATAAGGTGGCCGCAGTTGACACAGGACAGGTTTAATTGGATGGACAGTGGATGGACATTGGATGGACACAGGAAACATAATTGGATGGACACAGGACAGGTCCCTTGTCCTGCAGCGAACATAGTTAGCCTGATGATGTTGATAATTGTTCTGGCAGGGACAGCTTTCAGCACTTCCTTGGTGGTTGTCCATTGTTCTCTATAGACTAGAAAAATCTAGAAAAAAAAAAGAAAAGGATCTTCTGGTTGGCAGCCCGACGCGTTATATTTAGAGTATGCCTTCCAAGTACGATGTGGAAGAATGTGTGTGCGCTGTCTTTGGGCAGAGGCCACATTTCGGGCCGCACTCTCTCGCGAAGTGCATGGTCGACGGCAAGGAGAAGCAGGTAGGAAATATTTCGGTCTTGTCCCTCGATGACCACCCTAGGGTTCTTTCTATACCAGGGAACATCCGGGATTCCCTACGTGTAGATTCTAAGCATTCAGAACACAATCATGGCGTAGCCGATGGCCATCCTTTCAAAGGCGATAGCTTTTACTATTTGCTTGAGCCTAAAACTCCGCACCTTCCTGCTGGTGCGAATTTTTTAGGTTAACGTGGGAAGGAACGCGTGGCGAAAAAGGTAGGGAGTGGACGAAACTCTAAGCACGAATACGCCTAAATGGGAGTGAAAAGGAAGCAAGCTGTGTTCTCCCTTACTCCCTTACTGTCTGCCGGTCTTATCGTCGCTCAAACGTTCTTCCTCTGTTCGATTTGTCACACGCTTTCGCGCACCTGCCGTCTTAAGTCAAGTAACACAATTACTGTCAGTACTCTAGGTGTTATCCTTTGAAATTGGTCTGTAGACTTTTCTTTTGTAAATTCATGGCCTATAGGCTGTCTATAAAAAAAGTCTAATAAATGGTTTGGTTTGGTTTGATTTTGTGGGGTTTAACGTCCCAAAGCGACTAAGGCTATGAGAGACGCCGTAGTGGAGGGCTCCGGAAATTTCGACCACCTGGGGTTCTTTAACGTGCACTGACATCGCACAGTACACGGGCCTCTAATAAATGTGCATGGGCATAAATCTATAGATTGCTTACAGGCTGCTTATAGGATTTGTATTGCCTGTAGACTAGCCTATAAGACTTTAGACTACTCTATAGACTTTATAGAAGAAAGTATAAGGACAGTCTACAAACTCTCCAGTATAGTTCCCCCCCCCCAGCCTCTACCCCTCAGTAGGCAACAGTGTCCTACTCCTCCGCATCTCATAGATAACCTCGTTGCAGCGATGTCACGAGAGAAACAGTCGGAGGATGCAAGTCAGGGCTGTCGGTCGGAAACAATTTTGCGGTGGTGTTCTACGGTGGAAGTGTCATTGCTGCAACATGGTTGCAGGAAATGAAAAAGGCTAAAATTAATAGTCGGAGAGATGAGGTCAGTCGTATAGGCCGACTTGTTTAGCGCAGTTCAGCCCAGCGCCTTATTATCAGTCCAGTTAACTCGACTCTATGAAACTGCTTATCGTACATCTTTACATAAACGTATAGCAAAATTCATCCGAATTTCGCAGGAATTCTGTCAACTCGAGCTAAAAATCCGTCGATGTTATTGTGACAGGGCAGTATGTTCTGTAAAATCGAAGTAATCTTTAAGGCGGAAGCCTTTAATGCCTCATCGTTGCAAGCAGGAGTTGTCGACAGAAATGTCACACCTTTCAATTGGTCGAAACGGTCGTGACGTCGCGGTGCGTGAATTTCAAACGGGGCCAATTGTGCTTTGGCTAGCAACCATGCAACCAATTAAAGTGATCGTATAGTGATGCTCCAAGTAAGTGGGACTGAGTTTAGTTAATTGCTTCGTTCCCAATCAGCCTAATGAACCTCTCTAGTCAGGCCAGATAAATAAATAAAACCGAGTAGGAAATTGGTCGAGTTCGGGAATCGAACCCCGGTCTCCGGAGTACGAGACGAGCATGCCAACCACACCGCCATGCCAGCTCGATGGTTTGGAATGAACAAAGGCGCGTCTAGCGAATAGGTGTCTTCGTTCACTCCCATCTTCCTCCGAACTCTGAGGCGCTTGCAGACCAACACTCTGTTGTGTCCTGCAGTAGTGAAACATTTCGACCCCAATATTGATGGGCGCTGCCCTCACTGTGGGGAAGTATCCGATACCTTCCACATGGTTTGGGCCTGTCAAAAGAATCCTTCCCTTCCACCCAATCCTTCCCCTTCCCGAGAGGCATGGGAGGCAGCCCTGCTCAACTGCTCGGGGCTGTAGTCTCAAAGGCCTCTAGTCCAACGGGCGCGAGTAGCGGCTTTGTCCAGCGGGTGGGGGTGGTGAAAACTTTTAATTGTTGAAATAGAGTTTGGGAGCCACAGAGTGGCCCCGCTACATGGTCGGCGTCCCTAGTCCGGGACACCGCATGACAATGCCCCGTCTCTCGCCCGTTTCACTAGAGCCCTTTGGGACTCAAGCGAGGAGCAGTTGAGGAGGGCAGTCTCCCATGCCTCTCTGGAAGGGGTAGGGGAAGGGGGGAGGTGGGGATTTTGAGTACATGCCCACACCATGTGGAAGATATCACAGGTCTCCCCACAGTGCGGGCATCGCCTATCCGTGTTTGGATCGTAATGCTTTAAGATTGCAGGACAGAGTAGAGTACCTGTCTGCAGGCGCCTTAAAGTTCGCTCCTCCGTCTTACTCAGCCCCTTTGCAGGGGCCGGGAAAAGACGGTGGATGTCGCTATAATGCGTTATAATTTCCCTGAATCGCAGCAGCGGCTGGTTAGTCTCCGAGCCAGAAGAGCTGGGATGAGGAGCCCGGTGAATAAGCGCTCGGGCAGCCGCGTCAGCGGCCTCATTACCTTCCGGACTAAGGACTCCACCTATGTAAAGGGCCATCTTTGGTCTGCAAACTCTCCTTTTGCTTATTAAAAAGTTTTCACCACCACCACCATCCTTTCCGTTACGGTGAGGTTCAGGAGTCCACCGAGATATGCGAGACAGATACATTTCCTTTCCTCAAAAACCAATTTACCGACTAGCAAGGCGTAGAACTGAACCGGCGATGGCGTTCTATGGACTCCCTGGCAGCGTTGCAAGACGTTGTCGCGTTTCACTCTTACAGGCGAAGCCTAACATCTTAAACACACATCAGTGACAAGCAGCAACACCGCGCTTAAGGCTTTCGCCTCACCGCACATTAGGTCAACAAAGTGCACCCCTGAATTTTCCGGATGCTAACAGCATATATATACACACTTTAGCAGCTCAGAAAAAACAAAAGAAACAGAGAAGAGCGGAAAGTTTCAAACCCAGTCACTATGCGCATGCAGCTGGGTTTGAAACTGGGTTTAAACTTTCCGCTCTTCTCTGTTTCTTTTCTTACCATATATGCGAGAAGGCTTACGACAGTGAGTATCAGGCAAAACTTCGCGTGTTTCGCTATAGAGGTGGGTGTAAATTCCACACACTTGTGAACGATGAGTAGGATTTCGCATGCAAATCGGCGCAACGTGAATGTGTGCACACTAAATGACTCACGTCTCGGAAACGGCAGGTCCTGGACGCTGGGCACTGCACTGATGACGATCGCCTCCATGATGCCAAATGTGTTGGCCACCTGCGACCGGTACATGCGGCAACAGGACAAGTGCGAAATGTCTCACATTTTGCGCAGACACGCCAGGTAAAAGTGCGTAGTGCAGACGCTGCGGGCATGCAAATCTGCTCAATTGATTGGAATCGTCCAGTGCTGTGAGTTCAGTGAAACCCCATCTCGGAAGGACAGAAGAAATTTGCCAGCGCCGTTTATTTACAAGGGTAGACATTTGGTTTGGTTTGGTTTATGAGGTTTAACGTCCCCAAGCGACTCAGGCTATGAGAGACGCCGTAGTGGAGGGCTCCGGAAATTTCGACCACCTGGGGTTCTTTAACGTGCACTGACATCGCACAGTACACGGGCCTCTAGAATTTCTCCTCCAAAGAAATTCAACCGCCGCGGCGGGAATCACACCCACGTCTGTCGGGTCAGCAGCCGAGCTCCATAACCACTGAGCCACCGCGGCGGCGGTAGACATTTGGACTATCCCCTCATGTATTACCCCTATTCAGGGGCATTTGAGGTGTACAATAAACAAACAAACAAACAAACAAACAAACAAACAAACAAACAAACAAACAAACAAACAAACAAACAAACAAACAAACAAACAAACAAACAAATAAATAAATAAATAAATAAATAAATATCATCATCAACAGTCTGACTACGCTCACTGTAGGGCAAAGGCCTCTCCCATGTGTCTCCAATAAACCCTGTCCTTTGCCATTTGCGGCCACCGCATCCCCCCCAAGCTTCTTAATCTCATCCGCCCACCAAGCTTCCCCGTCCAACCAATGGCCTCGGCTGATTCTCATGACTCTGCTAGCGTGACAATGCAGGGAGGGGACTGTCCCCGATCATGGAGGGAAGGGATTAACTCCTTTCATCTATAACTCCCTGCATTGTCTTGCGATAAGGGTCATGATAATCGGCCGACGCCTTTGGCTGGACGGGAGATCCTTTGAAGAGGAAAAACAGCTTCGTTCTTGAGTTGAACCAGACTATACAGATTTAGCTTAACGCGCAGATACTCACGGCGTACACAAAAGCCACAAAGATGAACCCCTTCACCGTGGTTAGACTCGCTGAAACAAATAAAAAAGCAGAGAAAAAAAAACAGTACATCAAAATTAGCTCAGCGAAGTGCATTCAGAAGAACATATGCACACACCCCCTCTCCCGCCCCTTTCCTCCCATTCAGAAATACAGCGTTAAACATACCCGTAAAGCTAAAAACTCTTATAAGAAACCCAAGCATCAGCTCCTGCGCTATTTTTATATTCCCTTGAAACCACCAGTATATTTTTGTTGTCATGTTTTTTTTTTACACGCGCTACCTTTTTCAAACATTAATGACGTGCAATCGTACAGTAGTGTTCTGAACGTAGGAAGCAGCTTAATAATATTGCAGCTGTGGATGGATGGATGGATGGAAACAACTTTATTACACAAAAAAAAAAATCTTCCAGGGTGGTCCCCTACTGGTCCAGGAGTCCACGGGCTAGTGCTTCGCGTAAAGCCCGATCCACTAGCCATTTCTGGCCGGCGGGCTGAGCGGTCCGTAAAGCAGCCTCCCAGGAAGAATGAGTGGGATTGGGGATGGGGGATACTGCCTTTGGGGAAGGACATTCCCAAAGGTAATGGAAAAGTGTGGATTTGGGCACGCCACAGGTGTTACAATCAGGAGGAAAGGTGGGATGAAAGCATGAGAGGCGGTGGGGTGAAATAAAGCAGCCTGTCTGTAATTGCCGCCATGTGGCGCTGGATAAGGGCGACAAGGTACTGTGGGGTGGTGGCAGTGTCATGCGGCTGAATTTGTAAAATGTGGTAATTTGGTGATATGTAGAGAGGACCGAAGGGGCTTCTTGCGCAGGGTTGGGTGCCTGATCCTCCGGGGTCCGGGAGGAGAGTTCTCGGGCCAGCGCATGAACGCGCTCATTACCGGGGATCGAGGCATGCCCAGGGACCCACGACAGAGTAACCGTTCGGTCGAGAGAGGTGGCCGTGGTAAGAATACGGTGTGTTGCCGGAGTCGCCACGCCCTGTAGGTAGTGGCGGTACGCGGCCTGTGAATCTGTGCAAATTTCTGTTATGTTTTTGTCAATGATGGAGTGGGCCAGAGCAAGTGCGATGGCGGCTCCTTCCGCCTCTGCAGGCGAATTAGTTCGAATAGTGGCAGCGGCCCCCACTGTGCCGTCTTCATAGGCTGCGACTGCCGTGAAATATCCTGGTTTAGAATTTTGTGCCGCGTCGACATAAAGGATATCGGAGCGGTTGCTGTATGTTTTCGTGTAATAGCTCGCTCGTGCCTGCCGCCTACCGTGATGGAGACTAGCACTCATATTGCGCGGTAGGGGCTTCTGATATATGTGATCCTGCGTGCGCAGAGAAATCATGTAAGGTGTAGGACTTGTTGGGGTGGGAATTGGTGGATTGAGACGTAGCTGTCGCAGTAGGCATTGTCCTGTTTCCGTGCGACTCAGGCGGACTAATTGGTTGGTGCGCTGAGCCTTTATTAATTCCATCACTGTATTGTGGGTACCAGTGGCCAGGAGACGTTTCGTGCTAACCGTCCGTGGAAGACGTAAGGCAGAGGTGACAGCCGTGCGTATTAGGATGTCTGCCTGTTGTCTTTGCCGCTGAGTGAGTATGTGGTATGGAAGGTGATATGTAATGCGGCTAATGATTAGTGCATTTGTCATATTGAGGGTCTCGCGTTCAGACAGCCCATGATTACGTGCTGCCACCCGCCTGATAAGTGCAGCGACCTGTTTGGTCTGTCTCTGCAAGAGCTGAAGGGTGGCGGTTGCATCGAGTGTGTTGTTAATTAGAAGGCCGAGAATCTTCACCTGAGGCACAATGGGCACTGGATTCCCGTACATGTGCAGTTCAATCGGGGGGTCACTGGGGAGGGGTTTCAGCTGCAGGAGTTCCGATTTATTTGGAGAGCAACGGAGGCCTGTGTTTGCTAAATGAGTGGTGGTGATGTCTATGGCAGATTGTAGGATATCCTGGGCTGTTCCAAGGGATCCTGCCGTTGTCCAGAGGGTTATATCATCTGCGTATATGGCTGTGTGGAGCCCTGGGACAGCAGCAAGGGCCTTTGCCAGTGGCGCTAGGGCAATGTTAAAGAGTAAAGGTGATAGAACCGCCCCTTGTGGGGTTCCCCGGTTAGGCAGGGGGAAAGGCTGGGAGGCAATATCCCCAAGGTGGAGGTCTGCCGTGCGCCCCTGAAGGAAGGCCCGAATATATTGCCATATGCGGGTGCCGCACCCCGTGGTGGCTAATGTCGTGAGGATATGGTCATGGCTTATTGTGTCGAAAGCCTTATGGATATCCAGGGCCAGTATGGCTCGCGTAGAGGCTGTACGACGCTTAGTGCAAAAGAGGGACTCCTTAAGCGCGAGAAGTACGTCTTGCGCCGAGATGTTTGGGCGGAAGCCGAATTGAACGTTTGAGAGAAAGCCTGTTGTTTCTAGGAATGGTTGCAGGCGATTGAGAATGACGTGCTCGAAGAGCTTGCCGACACAGCTCGTTAAGGAGATGGGGCGCAAATTTTGAAGAGTGAGGGCTTTGCCCGGTTTGGGTATAAATCGCATGCTGGCATGGGTCCAGGCTGATGGGAGCGTCCCAGCTTGCCAGTGGTTATTAAAGAGCTCCGTGAGTTCCTGGAGGGAGACATCGTCCAGATTGAGTAGTGCCTTGTACGTTATGCCATCCGGCCCCGGCGCCGTAGAGCGGCGAATACTAAAGAGTGCTCGGCGGACTTCGTTTAAGGTGATGTCGGCATCAAGTTCTGGGTTAGGTGGAGGTAGATTGGGTGGATCTGCCGACTGAAGAGATGTGGGTATATAAGTGTCCCGTAGTTGGCCAATTACGTCGGTGCCCTTTTGGAGCTCTAGTTGTATTAGACGTTGTGTGTTTACTTGTGTCTGAGATTTAGTGGTTGTTGGATCCAAGAGAGCGCGTAGGAGGGACCACGTGCGTTTAGTGCTTAATGTACCCTTCAGGTCGTTACAAAAGGTTGCCCAGTTTGCGCGGGCTAGCGTGTTCGCGTATTCTTCTGCCTCGCGAGTGAGAGCGGCTATGCGGAGTCTCAATTTACGATTGTGTCGCTGGTGACGCCAGCGCTTGAGAAGTCCCTGTCGGGCCTCCCATAGATGAGCCAGATGCGGATCAACCTGCGGTGCCTTAGGGGTATTTTTAATGCTTTTGCTGTTCGCCTGGATGGCCTTCACCAGACGGTCTGTCCAGTCAGTGACAGTACGGGGTTCTGTCGAATCAGTTGCCAAATATGAGCGCAATTTATCCCAGTCAGTGAGAAGCTGCGAACGAGGGTTGAAAATCTTGGATTCATAAGATATAATAGTGGAGACTGGAAAATGGTCACTTCCAAGGCTATCCTGGAGCACCGTGTGAGATTTAACGATTATGTTCTGTGTGGCCCATGTGAGATCGGGTGTGGTGTCGCGGGTGACGCTTGTGCCAATGCGAGTGGGTACGGTGGGGTTTGTGATCAGGCTAAGGTTGTAATCAGCCATTGCGGTAGAAATCAGATTACCTTTGGGGGTATCCGAGTTGTATCCCCAGTGCGTGTGACGTGCATTAAAATCACCGACCACAAGAAGGTTTGAGGAACGGAAGGAGCCCAAGATACCCGGAATAACTCTGCCTTTATCTTTAGGATTGCTGTATATGTTAATAATAGTGAGGCCATGTGTGTGTCCTGGTGAGCTTAGCTCTATCGCGGTATATTGAGTGCCCTTGCTGTCGGGCCTGTTTGTCGGTGTGCGGTCTAGTACCGGCATGGATGCGAGTGTCAAGATTGCCGTACGTGGTGTAAGGGCTGCCGTGTGATAACCGCGGATATGAATGCGATTTGTTTCCGTCTCTTGCAGAGCGATGACATGGGGGGGATTAGGGGAGTTTGCTATATATGCGGCTAGTTGTGCTTGTTTTCGGCGTATGCTGCGGCAGTTCCATTGCCATATAATTGTTTCTGCTGGTGTTTTGGACGTGTGTCGCCGCCGACGTTTTCGCGTGTTATTGTTCTGCGCCATGTTGCTGGTCTGGATTGAGTGGATGAGGACAGGCAGCGGGTTGAACTGCGCGCTGCTTGCGAGGCAATTCCTGATGCGGTACAAGTTCGAAAAGCTTGTTGATGCCGGCTTCATGTTTTTCCAAGCGTGTGTTAATCGTAGCTTCTATCCTGTCAGCCATGGACTGTATCAACTGTGCCTGGGCTAGTATGAGCTGTTGCTGCATCGCTCCGAGTTGTTCAGCAACTATAGTATTTATTATGGTAGTGATTTCTGAGCGAAATTCAGCGGAACGTATGTACTGTTTAACCGCCTCTTGAGGTGTAATAGGGGAGTCAGGGTTTCGAAAAGAGGTGGGAGTGGAGGCTGCTTGGACGGACAACTCACCGCTTTTAGCAGAGCCGGCTTCTTTCTCGGGTGTAGCGTTCCGGAGTGACTGCGTCTCCTGGGTCTCCTGGTTGTGGGATGCGCAATCACTGGCTTTCGAGGTACAGGCCCGTGGCTCGGTGGCGTCTGTCTCGGTACCACTGGGCACCCGAAGGGGTTGAAGTTGTGTGAAATCGCGTTGTGAAGTTTTATATCCAGCGTTCACGGTGTCCGCACTGCACTTTTCCGTGTGGTCTTTGCTATCTTGGTTGTCCGACGGTTCTGAGGTCTCGGTCTCCATGGTCTGCTCCAAAGGTGTCTGGACACCCGTGGTGGCCACTGGGTTTTCCTTCCTCAGTGGTGGGAGGGGTGGCCATTGTTCTCTGCTCTTGTTCCAAGCTTTCTTTGGATGGATGGCGAGTGCCTTGCTTGGACCGTTTTTCTGATTCCCTTTCGGGGGAAGTGTTGTGCTGTTGTTATATCCTTGAAGTTCTCCCGGCCGGTCGGCTTGGGTTTGGTTAAATTTGGGCCGATGCTCAGTCTCGCGCTCCTGTTCAGTCTTGTTCTTCTGCGCATTCTTTTGCTTCTGCTCAGGCTTTTGGTTATTCTGCATTTGGCTCTGTGCAGCAATGTCTTTATAATGATGACGTCGGATTACGCCTTCATCAGCTTTGCTTGTCTTTTTCCCTCTTGTGGTGTAGTTCTTCTGTCTTGCCGGGCAGTTCGTGTCAATGGTGGAGTGGTCCGATGTGTCGCAGACGATGCAGTACTTTTTGCAATCGACATGTCCTGGTGGAGGATTGCGTACTCCGCAATTGTAGCATCTTTTCGCCTGCGGAGTGGGACAAATGTCAGCACGGTGCCCTATTTTCAGGCAGCATCCGCAAACCTGCATCACTGGTCGGAATGGTTTGCACCTGTATTCGATGCCGCTGAGGTAGACAAACCGTGGCACTGCTTTGCCTTCAAAGGTATATAGACATGCCCCCTTGGTGCCGAAAGGCCTCGCTTGAATGATGTTGATTTGTTGGGGATATGTTTCCGTGCAGTTTAGTAATTCCTCTTCTGAAGGTATCGGTAAGGCGCCGGTAATGATGCCTTTACATGAGTTATCTGGTGAGGCTGCATAAGCGCTCATTGAATATTCCTTTCCTCCTAGATTGATTGCTTGGATGTTGCATATCTGTTCCGTGAGGTCCGGATCTGGGGTGCTCAGAATAGCGATGTTTTGCTCTGGCTTGATCCTGACTCTGGCCTCGTGGGTCAATTGGCGGCTGAGCTTGAATTGCAAAGCAGCAAGAAGTGACCTACCGGAGTTGTTATGCAGCGTCACCCCTCCACGTAGACGTATTACCACCTTGTAGTCATCATGCGGCAGCCTCGGTAATTTGATGGGGCGTGCGGGTCGTGATCTTTCGGCAGGTGTGTGTGCTTCGGCCTCCGTTACAGGTTTGAATCGTTTTTTGCGTGCGTCGATCATCCTGAACCATGGCGTCGCCTTCGGGTAGGCTTCAGTCCTGTCTCGTTGCGTCCCGTGCGGTAGGCCCCCCTCCGTTGTGTCTGTGGTAGAAATTCCGGGCATGGCGTCCTGGGTATCCATGTCGGCAAGTTCGTGGACTCCCTCCGCTGCCGTGGACAGCGAGCACGACCCGCTGTGGCTGGATGGGAAGGCAGCGGCGTCGGCCATATGAAGCGTTGACGTGGAACGCCGCTCCGCCGTGCGCCGCCTAGGCGGCGTTGACGTGGAACGCCGCTCCGCCGTGGGCCGCCGAGAGGGGTTAGGCTTAGTGCGGCGACTCCGCTTCGGAGATCTTCGTAAAGTGCTTGTGCAAAATACAGCGTACTCACGGACAAAGGAGTCCTCGTAAAGGTCCCTTGGGGGTTCACGAAAGCCTGAGGTAGGAATTTAGGGCGCTATGATGGGTAAGTGGGAAAATAAAGGCGAAAGTTCACAGCACCCATGTGAAGCGCGTCCGCTCCGCTCGGCTCCCCCTGGTGGTTCCTTGCAGCTGTGATTACAATCGACATTTTGCGTGCAGGCCTGACGGCTGTAGAGAGCGTTTCACCAAAGACTACGCAGAATTTTTAAAAATAGGCTTTTTGAGTTATAAGAGCACTTGTTTCAGCATAGCACTGTCGGCGGTGCAGTACATCACAATACCGCTAAGACGTGCAAACTAGCAAGCTGGTTAACTAATATTAAAAAGTTGACTTTTTAACCATTACTATTCGAGTCTTTAATTACTGATAGGCGTGTAGCCCGCCGTAAGTAATATCCACACCAGTTTTTAGAATTTCGAAAACGGTCTGCCCTTTAGCGAGGACTGGGAGACCCTGCTGCGCTCGAAGGACCCGGCCGTGCAGACCATCGCAACCGGCCGGGCTGCCAGTGTTATGGACCTTAGGAACATAAACACTTGAGTGCAGTGGGGTCGTGCGGGGACCCTGGGGCGTGCCCCGAATTCCTTGTGCAATAAAGTTTTTTCTCTCTCTCTCTCTCTCGACGAGTTACGTGCGCTGGAGAGGTTGCTTTCGCACAAATCTTTCCTTTTTCTCTTTCCTCTGATCTTTTAACTCTCCTCTGTCTGCACGATGGCAGCGGTGGTGGCTCAGCTGGAGCCAGTAGCAGGCCCGTGCAATTTTCCTTTTCATCCTTCTCTCAGTCACAACAACAACAGCAGAGAGGAAGCTGTCACTCGAAGACAATTACAAACAGGCTCTTTCCCAAACCTACATATACTAAACAAAATGCACCCTACGATATACACGGACAAATGTCCCTGGTGCGACGAAAAACCTACTCTATACCACATCACATGGGCCTGCCAAAACATACACGTGGTCCCCAAAATACAAAACCCGAGTGCGGAGCAGTGGGAGACTCTGCTGTCCAGCGACCGCTGTGAAGACCAACAAGGTCAAGTGCAGCGAGCTCAACGGGCGGCAGTGGTCAGCGGAGCCCTGGACTGAGGGCAACCGACCACTGATTAGAGGCGGACGACTTCGACAGAGAAGGCTCCTGGGGGTAGAACCAAGACGTCTCTGAAGATGCCCCCACACCGCAGGAAAAACCATTCGTGTAAATAAAGTTTTCCCTTCCTTCATCTCGATGGAAAGTTGGGCTAGTTGAAGGCCGTTTATCATGGAAACACGTGGGCGCAAACTAAACGAGCTGCAAAGAAAAAGAAGACACAGGACAACGGCGCGTGTCCTGTGTATTTTCTTTGCGCCTAGTTTAGCTTGCGCCCACGTGTTTCCACCATGCGAGGTTGCTTTGTCTGCAATCTCATCGCAAGGCGTATAATTTGGTGCAATGTAGCCTAACTTTGTTGGAACGCAGCGCCAAGGATAACCGCGTTTTCGACATTCTAAAAACTGATACGCGCTTTACTTACGGTCAGGTACACTCCTCTCAGTAATTAAGAAGTCTAACAGTAATGGTTAAAAGTTAACCAAGTGTACCCTGCACTCAGGTGTACCTTTAACCCAGGTCAAGGCCTTCTGCACGAAAAAATGCTCCCGCTTTGCTCTTATAACGCTCGCCGTTGCGCTCACCAGAATAAGCTGATTTACGGGGCCTGCAACCATGAGTGTTGTTTAATTTTCACCCTTCCACCAACAAAAAACTGGGTAGAAGGGGACTGACTGCACCACTCAGTCCTTGTGAGTAACGGTTACTCCTTGGGGAGACCAGCTACGGCTGTTGAGCACTTTTCCTTTCCATTTACTCCACTGGGCATCGATGATTTGTCTTTTAACAGACTAATAGTTAGTTTGGTTTGGTTTATGGGGTTTAACGTCCCAAAGCGACTAAGGCTATGAGAGACGCCGTAGTGGAGGGCTCCGGAAATTTCGACCACCTGGGGTTCTTTAACGTGCACTGACATCGCACAGTACACGGGCCTCTAGAATTTCTCCTCCAAAGAAATTCCAGCCGCCGCGGCCGGGATCGAACCCACGTCTTTCGGGTCAGTAGCCGAGCACCATAGCCACTGAGCCACCGCGGCGGCAGACTAATAGTTAGGGCAACACAGTGAGCCCCCAATAGTAATTCCTGTTCTCCTGTTAGTCCTTCTTTGCTTAATGTAGTTGGTAAACTGGTTTTTGAGGAAAGGAAATGGCGCAGTATCTGTCTCACATATCTCGGTGGACCCCTGAACCACGCCGTAAAGGAAGGGAGGAAGGTAGTGAAAGAAGAAAGAGAAATAGGTGCCGTAGTGGAGGTCTCCGGAATAATTTCGACCACCTGGGGATATTTGACGTGCACTGACATCGCACAGCACACGGACGCCTTTTCATTCCGCCTCCATCGAAACGTGGCCGCCGTGGTCGGGTTCGAACCCGGGTACTCCGGCTCAGTAGACGAGCGCCCTAACCCCTGAGCCACCGCGGCGGGTCACCTGTATGTTTGTACAGCTGTAGGCACGGCGTCGGTCTTTACTACAAGGGTGTTATAAGGGACCTATAATGGTGCTGTAAGAATGTTAGAAAGGGCGCTGCAAGAGTGCTACAGAGGTGTTGCAAGGGTACCCACAAGGAAGATCCAAGGATGCACGCCGAAATAGAGACCGTAAAAGACACCCGCGTATACGCCTCGTAAACGTAATGGAGGCTCGCATGCAGCAAGCTCTTACACATGACTGGTCTAGTAGCTTCTTGACACCGCCGGTGGTCGATGACTTCTTCTACCTTTTCTTCGCTGTACTACTGCTGGAACGCGCCGGCCACCGCACGAGACATCTGGCATCGTTGCAGCAACCAATATAAAATTTCTATGGAGGCGAAATTCTGGAGGCCCGTGTACTGTGCGATGTCAGTGCACGTTAAAGAACCCCAGGTGGTCGAAACTTCCGGAGCCCTTCACTACAGCGTCTCTCATAACCTGTGTCGCTTTGGGACGTTAAACCCCATAAACCACAAACCGTATAATAAAGGCTCAGGGGAACACTTAATTGAAAGTTATGCTAGCGCGGAATCGGTACACACACAAAAAAAGCAAGAAGTGAGAAACTCGGGCTACGACCCAGTACAGCTTCTGATTGTTTGCCTGTCGTGCCGTCAAGAATTCGAGACATTTGTTGTAGTAATTCGCAACCTCCGTTTGTCACCCATTTGTACCGGCCGCGTAAGATGACAGGTATGTGCGGCTTTCTAATTTAAAACTTGGGTTCTGAGGAGAAGATGTTGTTGTGTTGTTGTGTTGGGTTTTATGGCGCATAAGCGACTGAGGCTATCATGCGCCAAGCTCAGGGTATCGAAAATTGTTTTATGTAGGATGTTACACAAGAGTCTAAATGAACGGCGGTGTAAAGGGCCTAAAAAGTTAATTCATGCAACCTAGTAAAAATATAAGACAAAATTTTAAAACTGACTTATGGTAAAAGCTTTAAAGGGGTTCGGTAACCTCAGCAGCCATCCTTGGCTGAGCAAGGATCCCGAGGCCCCGAACCGATGGGATAGGGACCTCAGCCATCTTCTCAGGAGTGAGAAAGTGGCTGGGGTGTTTCAAAAACAAATAAGGCAATAGGTTAAAATTTATAGTTTATCGAGAAAACCAGCTTCTCTTAAAAAGCTAAAAACGAAACTTATATCTACAAATGCATTGTCACCCAAGATTAGCATTGGATGGAGAGGAATGTGTTCGTTATAAAATTGAGTGAAGTGCTTTTTTCTTAGTGTTTCGAGTTCTGAACATGATATTAAAATATGCATTAGTGTGAGTTCATCTCCACATGTTTCGCAAAGAGGCTTGTCTTGTTTTGTCATTAGGAAGTTATGTGTCAGGTGTGTGTGTCCTATGCGGAGCCGACATAAAATTACCTCCTTAAAACGCTCCTGGTGCGTACAGGTCTTCCATTCCCCTAGAACAGGTTTTACATAATGCAGCTTGTTGTTTATTTCATTGTCCCAAGTTGTCTGCCATTTAGCTTTCAAGTTAGAATGTATTAATTTCATGCAGTCTCTATACGGTGTACTGACTTTTCTGATTTCGTGACTGTGAGCTTCTGCAGCGTACGAGTCGGCTCTTTCATTTCCGACTATTCCAATATGGCTCGGCACCCAGCAGAATTTGATTGTGTGCCCCTGTGTTGTGATTTTTTCTATGTTGTGTATTATGCTCCCTATTAATGGTTCAACTGCATTTTGCGGATGTAAAGCGGTGAGCAGGCTGAGTGAATCTGTGTAGATGATGCTCTTTTCGATACTGTTACTTAATATTCTATCAACAGCTACAGAAACAGCATAACATTCGGCGGTAAAAATGGACGTACAGTTTGGCAGTCTTACAATTTTTTTCCAGTCCCCTTGCACTACCGCACTTCCTACATAATCCGTTGTTTTTGAGCCGTCTGTGTAAAATTCTGTGTGGTAAGCATATTTTTCTTGCAATGTCAAGTATTCCTGTAGTATGTGCTCGCGCGGCGTTTGTTTTTTCTGAAAACGCGTTAATGTAAGGTCACATACAGTGGGCAGGCTGTACCATGGGGGCAGTGGGTCGTGCATTGAGGTGATGTCAGGAAGGGTATCCAGTAATCCTAGACTCTGGCAGCTATCCTCGAAGCGTAGTAGTAGAGGTCTAATTGACTGGGGTCTGTTGTTGAACAGTGTTCTGGAGGTGCACTTTGTAACTATGGAATAACAGAGGTGTTTCGGTAGGGAACGGATTTTCAGGACGTATGCGCAAGTGAGCATTGTTCTTCTATCTATAAGGGAGGGTTCATTGGTTTCTACATAGAGACTACTTATCGGGGATGTTCTATATGCACCTGTTGAGAGACGTAAACCAAGGTTATGTACTGGGTCCAGTCTCTTCAGATATGATGGCCTCGCAGAGCCATACACAACGCATCCATAATCTAGGGTGGAGCGTACTACAGACCGGTATATTTGCAAAAGACATTTTCTATCAGATCCCCACCGCTTTCGTGACAGTATTTTGAGTATATTCAGGGATTGGGAGGCTTTCTTTTTGATCATACTTATGTGTGGCAGAAATGAGAGTTTCTTGTCAAATGTTACGCCCAAAAATTTATGTTCATGTTTTACTGGAAGTACGGTGTCATTTAAATGCAAGGTGGGATCAGTCTGCAAACCTCTTTTGAGCGAGAAAAGGACAGCAACTGTTTTATGTGGGGAGAACTTAAACCCATTTTTGTCTGCCCAAACCGAAAGTCGGTTTAATGTCAGTTGTATCTGTCGTTCACAGGTTGGTAGGCTGGACGATGTACATGCTATTTGAAGGTCATCGACATATAAAGAATGCATAATGGACTTTGGAAATATCTTGGCTATGGAATTTATTTTCACGAGAAAGAGGGTAGTACTTAAAATACACCCCTGCGGAACCCCATTCTCCTGAACGAATTTTTTGGAAAGGGTGGAACCTAGGCGTACATGAAAGGAACGCTCAGAAAGGAAGTCTTTTAAGCAGTTCAGCATCCTTCCGCGGATACCCAGGTCCGCTAGGTCACGGAGTATGCCAAACCTCCAAGTGGTGTCATATGCTTTCTCCATATCAAAAAATATTGCTAGGCAGTGTTGTTTATGTATGAATGCTTCTCTAACTGTATTTTCCAGGCGGACGAGATGGTCAGTTGTTGAACAAGATTTTTTGAAACCGCATTGGTGGATGTCGAGAAGTTCACGGCTTCTAAGGACAAACATCAGCCTAATGTTAACGACGCTTTCGAACGATTTTGCGAGACAGCTTGTGAGGGCTATGGGCCTGTAACTGTTGGGGGAGGTTGGTGGTTTTCCGGGTTTCAAGAATGGTACAATAATGGCCTTTTTCCATGCTTCAGGTATTTTTCCTGACACCCATATTTTGTTGAAAAAACTCAAAAGTGCTTCTACAGACGGCTGAGAAAGATGTGCCAGCATTTGATAATGAATTTGATCAGGGCCGGGCGCGGTCTGTTTCCCAGCAGATAAAACTCTGTTTATTTCATGAATTGTAATGAGACTATTGTATGCTTCATTTGTGCAGGCGCTTTTAGGGAGTCTTTGTTTCTCAGATGTGTTTTTGTATTGTAGAAATTCTTGTGTGTAGTGTGAAGAGCTCGAAACGTTAGAGAAATGTTCGCCTAAGATGTCTGCTTGTTCTGCTATACTTGTTTGTGCACCAGGGTCTGTAAGAAAGGGAATTGTGAAAGGGGAGAAGCTGCCATTCAGTTTGCGAACTTGCTCCCACATTTTTTTTGATGTGACGGAACTGCTTATGGATGATATGTAGCTTTGCCATGAGTTTTTTTCCGCATTACGACGGATATGTCGTGCTTTTGCGCGGGCTTTTTTAAATCTTATGAGGTTCTCAGCTGTTGGATACCTGCGAAAAATTCCCCAGGCTTTGTTCTGCTTCTTTTTTGCATCTCTGCAGTCTTGGTTGTACCAAACCTTGTGGTTTTGGCGTACCGCTCCCGAAGACTGAGGAATGGCTACGCGCGCAGCAGTTATAATACAAGTTGTAATTATTTCGTTGAGATCGTCTACACTAAGATCATCCGAAAAAATTTTATCCAGTGCGGCCTTTTCCTGAAATAGTGCCCAGTCAGCTACGTGGAGCTTCCAACGACGTGGTTTGCTAGGAATGATTGATGGTGGTGATGACAAGCTAATTACTATAGGAAGGTGATCACTTCCGTACGGATTTTGGAGAACATCCCAATTAAAATCAGTAAAAACGGAGGGTGAACTAAAAGACAAGTCTATGCAACTCATTTTTCCTGAGGCAGGGTAACAATACGTAGGTTTACCTGTGTTCAGCAGGCAAACGTCGTTGCACAAAATAAAATCTTCTAAAACACGACCTCTAGTGTCAGTCTGTTCACTTCCCCAAAAAACAGAGTGGGCATTAAAATCCCCAACTACCAGATATGGCTCTGGCAGCTGTTCTAAAAGTGTTTCCAAGTCATTAAGTGTAACTGTTTGGTGTGGCCCGAGATATACAGAACATATTGTAATTGTTTTGAAATGTAGGACGGTGACTGCAACAGCTTCATAGTTAGTTTGAAGTTTGATTTCGCGAGTTGCAACCCCGCCTTGGATGACAATAGCAACACCTCCAGAGAGCCTGCTAGTTTGCTCTCTGTCAGAACGAAAGACTTTGTATTTCTTCAAAAAATTCTTGTGTTTAGGACCTAGGTTCGTTTCCTGTAGGCATAACGCCACAGGGGAGAAAGTGTCTAAAAGATCTTTTATGTCACTGTAGTTATGGAAAAGTCCACGGCAGTTCCACTGTATAAGGAACACCATTTTCTGTGGATTTTTTAAGGAAAAGTGGGAACCTAGGTTTCTGGTTTAGGGGGACCCGTGATTCGGGTCCTTCCTTTATTTTGGCGGTCAAGTGAGCTTTGCCGCCCGTGCAGGGCGAGCGTGCCGGGTGATACATCCATCGCCTCGGCGGAGGCGCTGGAGGCCCGCGGGGATGCCGCGCGTGTACGAACTTCAGACCTCCTCCTAGAGGGGGTGGTCTGATCGTCTGCCGACTCAGGGGACGGCAAGACCTTTTTGGGGGGTGGCAAGGCAGCGTTTGCTGACCCTGCCGGGGGCGCAGATGGCCCTGCCTGAGGCTTTGCCTGGGCAGTGGCCGGAACGCGGTGCGGTGCAGCGCCCCCGCGCACCACATCAGCGAAGTTTGTTCTTGCTGTGAAGTTGAACGTGTTCTTTGCATGAAAAAGTTGTCGTGCTTCCTTGAAAGTTATGTTTTGCTTTGTCTTCATTGTTATTATTTCTTTTTCACTTTTCCATGACGGACATGATCTGGAATAGGAGGGATGATCACCATCACAGTTTGCGCACCGAAGTGCTGATGCTTCACAGTTTTCAGAAACGTGTTCGTTTGATGCGCATTTTGCACATGTTTTTCGGCCACGGCAGCTCTGTGAGCCATGACCGTATCGCTGGCAGTTGAAACACCGTCGCGGGTTTGGGATATAGTGTCGGACATTTATTTTGAGGTAACCAACTTCTATTGATTCAGGTAGTATGCTTGAGCTGAACGTGAGGACAAGATGTTTTGTTGCTATTTCTTTGTTTTCCTTTCTAATCTTAATGCGGTGAACATTGATGACATTCTGGTCTTTCAGACCTTCGAGCATTTCTTCTTCTGTGAGTTCAAGGAAATCGATTTCGGAGATCACTCCCCGGACGGTGTTCAAAGATCGATGTGCAGTAATTGAGACAGGTATATCCCCAATGGACATCAAGTTGGACAGTTTAGAATATTGGTCGTTGTCTTTCAGTTCTAGTAGGAGGTCACCGCTAGGCATTTTTTTTAGCTTGTAACCTGTGCCTAAGGCACTGGTTAGGGTTCTTGTTACTATGAATGGGGATATTGTTCGGGCAGTCTTTTCTGTTGCTTCACTGTGAACAACATGAAACTTTGGGAACGTTTCTTTCGATTTCTGAAAGTATTGAGTAGTCACTTCGGTCCGCACTCTTTTTTGAGGGCGATCAGGTTTGGAAAGGGGGGGAGCCATAAAAAATTGATGTTTTTCGGTCATGGTGCCAGCCACCCACCATGGAGCCCAACAAGGGGACGCGACAGGAACTTGAAAGAAAGTCCTGCCCACGCCAGCTGTACACCTTAACTATAACCTAATATGACTCAACTCAGGGTAGTTGGTCACACACGGTTAACCCTCGCCGCCAGGAAAAAGAGGAAAAACGAAGAAAAGAGGAGGATACAGGAGAGTTGTAAGAAAGGAGATAGGAAAGTGAAAGATGGAGAGGAGAACAGGAAAAGGCGACTGCCGATTTCCCCCGGTCGGGTCAGGCCGGAGGTGCCGTCTACAGGAAGCTGGGGCCAAAGTGGTGTGTTGCCTCCGCCGAGGGGCCTTAAGGGTCCAAACGCTCGGCATCGGCTCAACCACCAGGATCCCCTTTTCCCCGGACACGGCGATGCCACGCACGGCTAAGCGCGGATGCTCGGGTCCGTGGTGACGCATTGTTCACCATCATCCCCCTGCGGGGATGTCCCTGCGGATGCTCGGGTTAACCCCGTGGTGTCGCCACTCACCAACGTCTGCATGCTGCAGACGCCTCCCTGCGGGGATCTGAGGAGAAGAAATGGCGCTCTAATTGCCTCACAACTCCGTGAACACCCGAACCGCGCAGTGAGGGAAGGGAGGAATATGGGGGTGAAAGAAGAGAGAGAGAAAGAGGTGCTGTAGTGGAGGGCTCCGCAATAATTTCAACCACCTGGTGATCTTTAACGTGCACTGACATCACACCGCGCACGGGCGCCTTTACGTTTTGCCTCCATCGAAACTCAGCCTCCGCGGCTGGCTTCGAACCCGGGAACTCCGGCTCAGTAGCCGAGTGCCCTAACCACAGAGCCTCCAAGGCGAGTGGTTTTCCCATCAGCAGCACGGGTTTTGTGCTAACTTGCGCAAATTACGAAAGGAATGGAGACCAAACGTAGAAGAAGAAAATTCTAACACCCGCTGCAGTTTCTTGCCTTTCTCATCGTCGCCTTTCCCGGCTTATTTCGTCGTCGTCTTCCCTCTGTCGCGCGATGGGTTCATGTTTACGCTTTAGAAGGAGAAAATACATTAAGTACACGTTAAAGCAGGATACCGAGCGAGCATAGTGGACCTTAAGCCGGTAATAGACATGCCTGTGTGCAGGCAAGAAAGGATGAGAAAAAACTGCAGATCAGTGTCAGAAGTTCACGCTATAAACGTTGACTTCGGCACCGTACAACGGTCTGGTGCAAGACCAATAGAGACGAAGAAAAATGAGCCCCTTTGGATAGCTACTGTCTGCCATTTTACTCTTTTTTTTTTCACATTAAGGTACTAGTCAGTGCTCTCTTTACGTAGTAAGGTAGAAACTGGTTAATTTACGTTGTCCGTGCGGCACGCTTCTGGCGAAACAACATGGCCAAGAAGAAATAGCACGCTCAAGCTCAAATTTTGTTATCGCAGGCAGCGGCAACCACATAACTCTGTAAAACAGATGGGACTGAAGGGTTAATTGCGAGCTATGGCGGTCAACATCCTGACCTTCCGTACGAAGGCGGCTGATGCGAGGAAGCGAAATCAGGCGTTCCGAAATTAGGGTTTACTGCCGAACCAGACGGGTCGGTATTTTAGATGTTGTGCTTTTTTTTTCTTTTGTCTTGCAGCCTAAAAGAAGGCATTGTGTCAACTGATAGTTGTGCTGCCGCGGTCAGAAGGGAAAAGCTGTCGTTTCTACACGATATGATGGTCAGCACCTTTAACAAAAGCACGCTGCGGTAACGTACCCAGCAATTCTGGACAGTCATTTTTCACTGGGAAAGAGTTTATGAGCGCAGTATTTTTATGTATTGCAAGATTTTACTATAATAATCGATATTTCCACAGATCTTCCTTCGGCAAGCTTGCAATGTTCTGCTATTAACGTCCTTGCTATCCCCCATTGGTTTTCTGTGGCAGTCATAACTACTCGATGCGAGAGATCGAAAAGATTTAAAAGAAATATTTTGTTACGCGTCGGCAAAATGGGCCATTGCTTTCAATACAGTACCTTGCAATATTCAAATATTCAAAATTTTTCTCCAAGAATGCTGGACATGTGGAAAATCGGAGTGCATCTGGTGAAATCTTTCACACTTTATTTTCCATATCATTTTTCTGGGGGCCGTGAAGAGGGGTCTGACTGCCTCTCACAGACACGGAACGCAAACTGAAGAAAACTCTTAAAAATTTACCTTCCAGTAACCACCATGTGCTGTCCTGATAACGCCTAAACCACGTGGTGTATTTTAACAGTGCACCATGGCATGAATCCCGCTGGTCTTCATTTCTTGCGCATTTGAGCAATAAATTACTGCACACAGTGAACAGAAAGAAATTGAGACTAATGTGATTACTTTTTAACGCAACCACACATGTGCGCGCAAAAAAATCAGCGGTGCAAGAGATACACGTAACTGGAATGCCTCAAAGTGACGAATGCAGTTCTTCTATCGCTTTGATAGGTATTTTCGTCTGCCATTGCCTATTTGATCGTCTGCTACTGTCGTCTGACACTTATTGTGAGCCTTTTACAATTTTCAGTTCAAATGACAGTGAAAGAAGTCTTCAAAAACTGCCCATCTACAATATAGTTATTCTGTTTGCGTACTTCAAATAATTTCCGCTTTTCCAGTCATGCTTACAGGCCGATGCGTCCTTGCCAGCAATGTTGTTCTTTGCATGTTTTTGAGGTCAGAATTTTGGAAGGTTTTATTGTATCAAGCATTGTGCACTACACAGTGAAAATGTGTATTGTAGTTAGGAAAGGGTTTTCTATGCGAATACTTTTTTTTTTGCGAGTATATAGGTTTGTTTGGTTTATTGGGGTTTAACGTCCCAAAGCAACTGAGGCTATGAGAGACGCCGTAGTGAAGGGCTCCGGAAATTTCGACCACCTGGGGTTCTTTAACGTGCACTGACATCGCACAGCACACGGGCCTCTAGAATTTCGCCTTCAAGAAATTCAGCCGCCGCGGCCGGGATCGAACCCGCGTCTTTCGGGTCAGCAGCCGAGCGCCGTAACCGCTGAGCCACCGCGGCGGGAATTTGCGAGTATATCGGACTTTGAAGTCATCGGACTTTGCGAGTATATAGTACGTCATGAGCCGTATTATGGAAGTCTTATGAAACTCTATTATGGAAGTCTATAATGGAACTCTATGCAAGTCTTCTTTAACCTAAAAGAAAAAGGGGCCGCCGTGGTGGCTCAGTGGTTATGGCTCTCGGCTGCTGATCCGAAAGACGCGGATTCGATTCTGGTCGCGGCGGTCGATACAAACACATCTAGTGAACAGCACAGGAAGATGGGGAAAAGATGAACTAAGTTGAGAAACATCCTTTATTGGTGTTTATGGTGCTCATCACTGGCTTTATCAGTGTCTCAGTGGTTGTGGCGCTCGGCTGTTGACCCAAAAGACGTGGTTTCGATCCCGGCCGCGGCGGTCAAATTTAGATGTAGCCGAAATTCCAGACGCCAGTGTACTGTGCGATGTGAGTGCGCGTTGAAGAACCCCAGATTGTCGAAATTTCTAGAGCCCTTCACTACGGTGTCCCTCATAGCCTGAGTTGCTCCGGGATTCCGGGACTCCAGGAATCTTCCATCAGCTACGTAGAGGGTGCCATCAAGCTCTGTACACGAGTGGATTCGTAGTTGTCCGAGGCGGGCCGGATCGATCATGTTCTCAAAAGCATCGAGGCCGACGCATTTCAGATGCTTGTCGCCGTTAACCCCATCACCACTGCCGACATATTCACACTCAGCCAGAGCTACGCTGAGCTCCGCAAACAGCGAACTTTAGTTCAGTGACCCTCCGTGCAGCTTGACTCACTTTCTAGCCTCACTGTCTAAGACGCCAGCACCTAGCTTCTAGACCAGACTTTGTGCATGAGGAGGTGACTCGACAGCTGTCGCTTCTTCACTGGGTTCAAGGACCTTCATCCAACCTCGCTACGGTCCTTCAGACTTTGATTCATGAGCGCATGTCCGAGGCGCTACCACCTGTTCCTCCGCGTGCTCCCGTTTTAGCGCCTCTCACGTAGGCCGGCGCCGTCAGGAGATCCCGGACTGAAGCGCTTGTTCCGTTCCGCCCTCCAACGCAGCCAGCATTCTATTCTCCGATTCAGCCGCCCCCTCCTCGTGCAGGCCCCTGGATCACCTGGGACAACCTTCCTATTTGTTATGCCTGTGCTATCCCAGGTAACACTGCGCGCCACTATAGACGGCGTGTGCTGCCACCAATTGTATAATGAAAGGTTCGTATGTTCTACTTCCTTCGTGTTTAACGCAGCGCACACAGCAATTTCAGTACAAGCTGGCGTTTTTGCCCTATCTTTTCAATCGATATGAAGGATTGGAACGAATGACGACGGGAATAAAAATGTAAACACAGATAGAATGGAAGTTAGAGAAAAACTAAAGGAAGAAAAAAGAAAAACGAAGATAATGAAATAAAGCAAGTGAGATGAGTGAAGTCAAGAAGAAGCTCTCCTGCTGCTGAAAAGTCGGCTGCACAACAAATGTGCTATCTATATGTGTTTAACAAAGTGACCATACCGCCTCTGTGGATGAGTGGCTTTGGGAATCTGATGTTGAGTCCAGGGTCGAGGAGCTGAACGGCCGTGATTCAAAATGCAAATGAAAAAAAAAAAAACACCGCTGTGCTGGGAGCGATCAGAGCCCGTTAAGAATACAACTGATCGAGACTGATCCTGAACGTCTTTGTTACAGCGTCTCTAAATAGCGCGCATGCGGCTTCGGGGTGTTGAATAAGAGAAAGCTATCGCTAACAGAGTGACTAATGGAGCGCGTGTGTTATTCATAATCAGAATGAACCAGAATCAACCTTTGACGCATCAACCAGTACATGACATCTACTCGTAAGGAACGCACGACCGCTCGACAACAGTAGCCTTCCGACATCATTAGCATGCTAATAATGGGCACATGAGGTAGTACACCGTGTCCACTTAGAGACACATTTTCAGGGGCACCAGGAACTCCAGGTAGTCGCTAGTGTTTAATAACCGTCGACACAAACTGAAACTCCTTCAAACAACAATCTGCGATGTTGCGGATTATATGGCCGATACTCCGCAATACATTTGCCTGTTCAAACACCACGCATGTGCACTTGGTGCTAAGCTTGCGGAAGGGTTTAACAAGTTCTGGTGTATTTTTTTCTCCGGATTGGTATCGCATTCATGGGCTTCACTTTAGCTGTTTTTTTGTTTCTGAATCGGTTCTCTGGTATGAGAACATTATTTGTAGCGGAGTTCCTCCCGTCCGACTGGACGTAGATTATAGTAACATAATGGCATTCTGCAGTCTCGCATTACCATTTCCGTGCCCGCCTTCATTCCTTCACTGTACATGGATTGTCTCGGGTCCGGAGGTGGGCATGCATCTACCTTCTTCCGCATCTCAATTAAGCGTTATTCGTTTTACCCTTAATTGAAATGAAGTAACCATTATCCTGCAGACGCTGGTCATCGATCTCCTGGCCCTCGGAACACTTGACTGCTTACGTTGAATAATTTAAGCCCAAGCGCTGCAGGATTAATAAGTTCGGCAGAGACAGAGGCCATTAGTTATCGACTGAGATGAACAAAACAATTCAGTCGGATACATTGCGCAGGCGTGCACTCCAGGAAATCAAAGTGTGGGGCAGGCGTTGCGCAGGCCCCGGTACGATGCACACTCTGTAGTAAATCAAAATTTCGCGCTAATTATGCCCCTTGATTGCACGAGCCACACGCATTATTTTTTTTCCAGGATTATCTGCCCGTGGCGGGAAGCGAGCCTGCATGAATGTGGTCCCAGAACAGTGACGGCTTGCGAGAGGAATATTCTCAGAAACGCTTCTAGCCTCTAAACGAGACTCTGGTTTTCCTGAAGTTATGCGTATCACGTGACAAATGATACGAAGGTGTTCTGTACTCGAATAAATCACTAGATTAGTACCGATTAGTGCGCGCTGTAATAAAAAAAAAAGATACGTTCAGCAAACCCTGGCGGCTCTTGTACGTAACTTGTGCTTAATTGGTTGTCTAATTACCTGTCCAGCGTCCTAAAAGGCTTACGTAAACACCCATGTGAGCCAGTTGGTAGACGCAAACTGCGCTAAAGGGAAGATAGTCTTCTCTCGTCTCCTTTCCGCAGTTTCTTTCTCACGTCCTAAAGCAGTGCATGCCCCGGACATTATCCGGGTTGTCTCCGCCATGTGTCCAACACCTTTCCTCTCTTTCTCAACTGCTATGAACAAAAAGATCGCGAGAGGCCGCGCTCCCGAGGGACCGAGGTACCTTAGACACTGCGTAGCAACAAATAACCTCGTGACTGCGATAGGCCGTGCCGGTCAATAGCCGCGCGACGCGGAACAGCGACCAGAACCGCATAGTGCGCCATACAAATACCTTGTCCCAGGGAGAAGACGGCAATGCGGCCCACTCTTTCGGGGCCTGCAATAGAGGCGCAATTGAGCCCGGTGTTGCTGGCCAAAAAGAAACACGCCAACGCCCGGCGAAGAGTGCTCGATGGCCGCCATCAGAGGGTGAGCGTGTCCACATATTGAACCGCGAGACGCTGCGGAGGAGAGGCAGACATTGGCTCTGCGAGTCGGATGGAATCGATGTTCCCCCCCCCCCCTCCCCCCACCTTCTTCACAAGCACCCTTATTCCTATCTTTTTGTTTCCCTAGAAAGAAGAAGAAAGCTCGTGGTAAATTGCGCGGCCAATGGGAAAGAAACCCCAGGAACCTCCCCCCCCCCCCTCCCCCCCCCTCCCCTTACAACTCTTCTCAGTCCTTCCCCATGTTTGGTGCCGAGGAGAGAAGGGAGTTCGTTCGGTGGCACCGAAATGGAAATTGGCTCCGTGGCTGCCGTTGACCCAGGTCCTTCGGGAGTTCTTCGCGCGCTTATACAGAGATGCATGCGCGCCGGGAAGACAGTCCCGCGCGAGAGGAAGGAGTCTGGGAAGAAAGGCGCGGATGTGCGTCCCTTCGCGTTCCTTTGAGGCTGCAATCAAGCATGATTCTTCGCCGGTCGGTCTGTATAGACACGCGAGGCCAGCGAAACGAGGATGCTGCCACGAGGCGGTATCGTTTGTGCGACGCCTATCACTCCGTGGAGATGCTGCTGCGCGGAGGACGTAGGGCCGTCCAGGCAGCATACAGGATGCGCCGTGCCCGCCTCTAGTGAGCCGATTCATAGAGGAGAGGTTCAAAGAGCGGCGCTTCTGAAACGCCGAAAACCGCATGTCAGTGGCGTGAAATGTGGTCCTGTCAGTATGAGTTGGGGGGGGGGGGGGGGGGGGGCATGTTGGGAAGGACTTTGACCTGTGATCACGTCGGAGACCGGCGCGTTTCCTTCTATGGATTCGGCGATTCCTGCTTCCTTGAAAGGTTCTCGTCTCGGCCCTTCAATAGAAGCGTGTTCCGTAGCGTTTCACGCTGCGAGCGAACTGAAGCGGTGTCCTTTGGAGTCTGCGAAGGAACCTTTGAGAAAATAGTGTTTTGAGGTCGTTCGATCGCTTTCCAAAGTGCCGATCCATTTCCATGCATTGCGTGTCTGTTTTCTCCCTGTTACCGGATATCGCCTGAGATCATAAGCTGCTGTCTTTAACTGTTGGTTGTTCTCTTTTCATCCTGCCCTATTTTCATTTTTTCTCTTAAATTAAGCCCTGCAATTTTCCCTTGAAAACCTCGCTGCGTTCTCATCAATTTGTATTTGAAGACTTTTAATTAACCTCCAAGTTCCTTGCACATAGGCTAGTACCGGCAGGATACAATAGTCCTTATCTTTCTTCTTTTGCAGGATATTAATAAACTGCCTAGCGGTAACTTCAGAGGGCCCATGGCATGAGCTCAAACCCATTACTGTTCTCCTCGTAATTCCTTTCTCATGGTCTCTGCATGTTCAATATAGATGCTTCGGTGACAAATTTCTAACACATCACTGCCTTAAGTAAACTATTGTTCGATTCCTTGACTTTTGATAATTACTTTGGTTTAGTCTTAACTAGATAACCGGCATGCCACCGTCACATGAAGTTAAACCTTGACAACTCTCAGCATACAAATGCTTTCTGAGCCAAGTCCACGTTCTCCTTTCTATTTCAGCCAGAATAATGAAGTTATAAGAGCAAGGAGCGAACTCAATACGTAAGCAGTGAGCGTAAATGAATATCACGAAAAAATGTCGAGCCAAACTCAATACACGTGAGGTATAAGAAAATACAAATTGCGCGCAAAGTCCTGCGTACCTGTAGCTGCCGGTATATGGCTCAATCGGACCCTCCGGCGTGTTCCCAAGACAGGTAAGGGCAAATAGGGAAGCGTAATTAGTTTGCAGATTCGAAGAACCGCAAATAGAACCATTGTACCGCATGGAAACTGCGGGCAGAATGGAGCGAATTGACGAGTTTCATTTCTCTGTGTTGGCGTGTTCTTTCTGCTCTCTGTCTTTTGTCGCGCTGTTTATCCACGGCAATTTTTTTGGCAACCGGCATTGTATAAACACACGTGATACAAAAATACGACATCCTGGCTTTCTCCACTAACATTCCCAAGTCTGGTGAAGAATCCTGTTTTCAGTTTTTTACTAAGGAAAGAAAAAAACAAACATACGGAGTTGTTGTCCCTGTTGTCCGTCCCCTCTGGCCGCATATCATAGCTGTTACTATGCCCTAAAATTGTCATTACAAAGCGAAGCGCACCGCATCTGCCAAATGATAAGTGGTTTTCAGCAGCACTCGCGTACTCCTGCTCCCTTGCGCCAACTGATTCTTCAGCAACCATGAATGAAGAGATTCCGTACTCAGGCCGCATACAATAAGGCCTATAAAACCTATATGAGTGTGTTTGTTTACGAACATGAGGGCGGACCTTCACGTTGACAAACGAACCCCCTTGTACGTGCCCTCCTGGGGTTGATTGCGCAAGAACTCACTAAGATCCAGGCCCGGATTTCAGGTCAGACGAATTGAAAATTGTAGACTTTATTGTTGACGTTTTTAAATTATGGTGATATGATTTTTTCCACGAAATCAATAAAAATTTTATGCGAGGCACTGCAGCCGGGTCGTATTATATACATAAACATCTAAGAATATTCAAGTCAACATTCGTCACATACTATAAAAATCTGAGGTATGTAACTACTTTTGTTTTTCAAACGCAGACAACGACACAGAGCAGCAACTTTATACATCATTCTTTTCATTACTAAACTGATAAACAACCATAATATGTTGTGTAGCCAAATTTCGATTATTCCATCCTGAAGAAGACCAGAAAGTTTGACTTAATTACTATGCAGAATTTGAACTATTAAGAGCCCGATCAATAGACTGTGGACAGGATCAAAATGCCCTTTCGAATACACAGGAAGTTCGAATTAAGAAACATCAAGTAAACGAAATTAAGCAGTATACTCCTCTTACAGGTCAGACTACCGTTGGCTACCTAAATTAGACATTTCTTGAATATAAACGCTTCTTAATTCAACGCTGGCCAAAAATGGTATAACATACTATTTTATTGACTCACTATCACGACCTTAAGCCCTCACATATGAGAAAACAATGAAATATAGTTATTTATTGCGCGTTTTATAGCACCCCTTCAATACTGCGAAACAGTACCCGCATCAGCCAAGCTTTCTAATGCTTGAGCTTAAAATCTTGCGCTAAAAGCATGCGCTTAGTAATGCAAGGAAAGAGGGAAGGGAGGATTGTGGTTGTCAACGGTACGTATACGTGTAGACACTTGACAACAAAGTACTCGGTGTACGGGTAAGTTTGCAAGCACATCGATAAATGACGTGTCTAAAACTAACTAGCAGACGAATTAGTCAGTGCCTTAAAAGGTCAGTACTTCATACATTCCTATACACACCACATGTGTCTAACTTGAGCGAAAGCATAAGTTGTTTTTTCGCCCGTCTAGTTGCAATCATTCGACTAAACAATGCTACGCACAAGCGAATGCAAGCATCGCTGGTTAAGTAGAAGTTACGTTAGCACGCACGAAGTCTTTGTACAGGTCGGCGACGGCTCGGCGATTGTCGAAGGATACGTAGTGGCCCGCATTTGCGAGCAAAGCGTAGCTGAGGTTTCGAACCTGCAACTTGTATCCCACCACTTCTCCCGCGCCCGAGGAGTTTGTGTACGGCCTCCGCCTCGCTTTCACCAACTCTCTGTCGCCACTCCAGTGAAGGGAGCGCAAGAAACGGTAGATCGCGTCGGACGGGTAGACGACGTCCATGTTTCCTCCGTACAGGAGCACGCGATGGTGGTCCAGAACACTTTGTACCATGTCAGTGATGTCCTTGAATGCATCGTACGCGTAGAGGCTGTTAGTGACGAAGCTGCGCTGTCGCTCCGGAGTCGCGTTGATGCCGACGTGTACGGCCCGCTTGAAGTCGTCGCTGGCGACATACTGCCGGTAGGCGACGAACTCCGCAGGCTCCGTTGAACGGAGTGCGGACGCCCGGTGTCGGAACCCTGTGAGCTCCTGGAACAGCGAAGGAGTTCCCGTCTCGGTCCCGAAAAAGACCTCCCTGGGAAGTGATGAAGAAGGCAGAGTTACGTCGAAGATAAGCATCAGATAAGTTTCAGAAGATAAGCATGTTTGATGCGTTGCTTTCGTATCCTTATTTGTTACCAATGCCGGGTTTATGGGCTGTGGACCCCGTGAGGCCCTGTTAGGGGCTTTTTGTTCATGATCCTCAGCATCTGTAATGTTGATGTTGAAATAAAACGAAATTAAATGAAAAGTCGAACTTATGCAACTTTTCACCGGCTGAAGGGGGCAAGAAGTAGACAGCCTTGGTTTGGTTTATTGGTTTATTGGGGTTTAACGTCCCAAAGCGACTCAGGCTATGAGAGACGAAGTAGTGAAGGGCTCCGGAAATTTCGACCACCCGCGGTTCTTTAACGTGCACTGACATCGCACAGTACACGGGCCTCTAGAATTTCGCCTCCATCGAAATTCAGCCGCCGCGGCCGGGATCGAAGCAGCGTCCTTCAGGTCAGCAGCCGAGCGCCGTAACCACTGAGCCACCGCGGCGGGGCAGTAGACAGCCTTCCGACGTCGTCTAGCATAGGGGCGGATAACGACACTTCAACTAAAACAGCGGTGTTAGTGGGCGGTCAGAGCATGCAAAGGCAAAATTTGATTCGTGCTAATGAAATTAATTGTTTGAAGCTAGTTAGTTAATCAGTCTTTTACTCATAGGGCCTAGCCAATAAGTTTCAATCGGAAAGGTGGAGAGTGTTAAAGCAAACTCCATATAATTAATTTGCCGCAGGTGTACCATCATTGTGGAGGTCTCTCTTAGGCTTTTAACAAAACGCCTCGAAATCAGAAATGTCCAAGGCCGTAGCTCTTGCTTTGCACAATTCACAGCGAAGCAAACCCCACCTATAGGACGCTCACATGGCGTGCCCCTGTTCGGGCCACAGAAGTCATTATACTGACCATGGTGATTACTTTCTGTGGCAATGCAACGAAAGCATCGAGCGTGAGCCATCAGCTCTCAGGTCTGTGCAGTTGGCTCGTTTGTGGGGGCCGCCGCTTCGTGTTCGTAGCTATGCTACTGTGTCACAGAGTTGTGCCCGAGTATAAAAAGGTACGAGGTATACACGCACCAGCGCTTTCTTGTCTCTCCCCCTCTTTCACAGAACTCCGTTAACTCACGGCTCGGTTCAGTCACCCATCTGGAGTGAGGCAGTTGGTACGCATTTCCTTTTCTCAACTCCCGCAGGCCATTTTCAAAGCTGTCGTGGTAGGAAATGCAACGCGCTGCCTGAGACCATCTCAGGTTGCTCTTTTGCAAAGGCGGTTTTTCAAGAGCTATCCAAAATACTGCACCAAAACAGTTCTATTTGACAGGACAACCAACATTTATGGATCTGCGATTTATCGGGCGAGTTGAGATGTTACAAGGAAGTACTAAAAAACTTATCATTACAGCGTTATTATGGCCTGCAAGCAAAATGACCAGCTGTTTTTCTAACACCGAAAAAAAAAAACAGCACTTCGACAGCTTCATGATGGCACTAAAAAACGCTATAGGTTCATGCTTCCTTTCCAGCCATGTGGAATTTCATTTTCTGTTATCATGTTTTGCACCACAATGGCAAATATCACACCCTAACTATAGAAACACGCAGATTCGTCGAGGCCAGGGAGAGTATGAGACCACTTTTTTTTTTCTTGCAACGTCAGAACGCGGCAAATCTTCTGACGAAGTCACACTTGATGGAAGCTTAATTAGTTGTAAATGATGCGTAATGGCTACGTTCTGGCGAAACACAGATCGCTTTCACAAAATTGTCCGCATTTTGTCAAACAATTGTATCGAGGAAGCAAGTGCATATAGTATGTCTTTCTTTCTCCTTTAGATTCGGGCCGTTTATGCTGTTCACCTAACGATTCATTTTAAATGTTAAAGTGGGGAGAAATGTTAGGTTAGGTTATTGGGGTTTAACAACGTCCCAAAGCAACTCAGGCTATGAGGGACGCCGTAGTGAAGGGCTCCGGAAATTTCGACCACCTGGGGTTCTTTAACGTGTACTGACATCGCACAGAACATGTGCCTCTAGAATATCGCCTCCATCGAAATTCCGCCGCCGCGGCCGGGATTGAACCCGCGTCTTTCGGGTCAGCAGCCGAGCACCGTAACCACTGAGCCACCGCGGCGGGCCAAAGTGGGGAGAAAGGTTAAAAGCGTTTGTTCATTTATAGGACTGCAACGTTAATCAATTTGATATAAATGACGTGGAAGTTTTTTATGACTCCAACGTCAAGGAGTTAGTAAATCAATCAGCCGATGAATGAATGAATGAATGAATGCATCAATCAATCAATCAATCAATCAATCAATCAATCAATCAATCAATCAATCAATCAATCAATCAATCAATCAATCAATCAATCAATCGATCGATCGATCAATCAATCAATCGATTAGTCAGTCAATTTCTTTTAAGCAATCAATCCTGTCGGTGGATGACCGCAACGGTAAGTGAAGGTATTAATGCTCTCACCTCAGCAGCAACAGCGCCACGAGTATCTCTTGATCCTCCACGGACTCTTTAATCTGCCCAAACTTCTCGTCCAGCAGTCTCCGCCCCTCGGTGTCGATGAGGCCGAGTTTGAGGAGGAATTTGGCCGGGTTCGCCGTCCTGAGCAGCGGCGCGATGAAGCCACCACCGCTAATGATTCCGGCCAGCTTCATGGTCGTCCTCGTTCCCGTGACGTGGTACCGGTGGGCGTAGCCGAAGGCGTCCCGCGCTGTGAGGCCGACCGAGAACGGACGTGAAGCAGAAGGAAGCCGGAAGTTACCAACCCACCAGTCGTTATGAAAGCTTAACAGTAGCAACAATCAATGCAATAATAATAATGATAGTAAAAAGGCCTTGCGAAACAGCACCATAACATATGCTGGATGCTTCGATCGGGTGAGGAATTGTTCCATCGGCCCGTCTCAAGCCACTGGGACCCTCTTGTTTTTTTCCCGAAGCAGTACAGAAAATTTAGGAAGTTGGATATTTGATGAGTATATTGTATATTTTCTTGAAAATGAATGGCTTCTCAACTATTACCTACATTTCAAGGTTGTGTCATGTGTTCACTTGTCCTTACGTTGCTGAGTTCTGTTACTGCAGCTATACTGAGCCTGTTATTCCAGAAGAAAATTCCAGCAAAGTTAGAACTTCTGTTGTTTCATGCTAATGAAACGATGGGAACATATTGCTGACTTCAAGTAAATATAAGCATAGATCACAACGCATAGATCACAACGCTGTATGAATAAAAAAAGATCATTCTTTATCAAAAATAAATTGCATCCATTGCGTCAAAACCGCGGCCAGTATTCCAGCACTGTCCGACCTTACAGCGAGCCAGCAAACGAACTTGTTGTAAATTTAAAACTGCTGCTAACCCGAATACGATTCCCCGGCGAAGTAGAACTCCCGGCCCCGGAACTCAGGGAACAGCATCTCGAACTGGCGCAGGAACTCGTCCACGCCGTCGACGGCATCATCCACGCTCTTGGCGAAAGGCCTGTCGTCTTCGTCGTGCTCGGCGAAGCTATACCCGCTGCCTACGGGGTGGTCCAGGTAGAGGACGTGCGCAAACGACTGCAGGTGGCCACCGGGAGCAGCTTTCAGTTGTCCTAGCGCGTCTACGACCACGGGGCCGTTGAAGAGGAGAGGCCCGAGCAGCGAAGACACTCCGGGACCGCCGAAAGTCCACAGGATCAGAGGCGCCTTGTCGGGTAGGTGCTGCGCGGCAGTGCATGAAGTCGCTTAACCGCATTCCTTCTCAGATTAAAACAGCACCCTTTTGTTGGTTGGGTTGGTCTCAATGGGACACCTTAGCATTCACAGAAACTATTGTCCCTCAAACCTAGGTCTGAGCGCACGTGGATTTAATACGAGCGTACGCATACTGATTATGGCCCATATTTTTCGTCCCGTACAGCAATTTTAAACCGAATAACCGGTTATATGCATGGCCTCAGTTGCTGTTTCTTTATGCGGCGTGATCATATTTCATGATATAAAAAGGGCTCAATATTAGGCTTATTTGATTAAAAAAAAGAAAAAATTGCTGTGATTAATGCATTACAGCAGATTTTACTTATAGGTTATGCGATCAAGCGAACACAAACCGAGACTGTAATTGTTGCCTTCAGTGTAATAATTAACTGAAATTAATTAATAAGCGTTTTAGTCAGTGTGTTTGGGCGTGCATATCTAGAGGCTATTGCATTCGGAAGTATTCTCGCAGCCCTGCTTTGTTCGGTGATATCCGCCTCCGAATTTTCGCCGCGGTTCATGCAATTGCGCATGCAAGACGGCGATGAACGACGCGATACTCCTGCTTAGTGTGCCCCAGATGCTGCGTACAACGCTTCTTCGATTTCACTAAAAGAAAGTGAAGTTGCTCGTCCTTGCTCTTCGCGGTTGGTAGGGGAGACGTTATATTGAACAGCTGCGCCACATCGAGGAGGAGATTTGTGCCGGCCGTCTTTGTCTTCCATCAGCAAATACGCCGAGCGGGTCGAGAATTCGGTGCGAAAATTTTCGTCAATGGAACAGTCTGCGATTACAATCACGTGTAAGCAGAAAACACAAACATGTCCTACCAACTGCATGGACCGAAAGGTTTGCTATTGACTATAGATTGGTTTGGTTTATGGGGTTTAACGTCCCAGAGCAACTAAGGCTATGAGAGACGCCGTAGTGAAGAGCTCCGGAAATTTCGACCACCTGGGGTTCTTTAACGTGCACTGACATCGCACAGTACACGGGCCTCTAGAACTTCTCCTCCAAAGAAATTCTAGCCGCCGCGCCCGGGATTGAACCCGCGTCTTTTGGGTCAGTAGCCGAGTACCGTGACCACTGAGCCATCGCGGCGGCCTATGGACTATATATATTTAGGATATTTACAACAATTATACCCTCACTTTGTTTCCGTTTGGTCGGATAATCTACAGGTAAAACAACTTTCGTTTGTGCTCGTTGTTTATTTTTAAAAACTGTGGAAGTCTAATTATGCGCATTTATCTGTATGTTATTATGCCGTGGCCGGCGGTGCATTAATATTTGGAAGCTGTTGGCATGTGCCGAAATGCGCTGCATAACAGTCAGCTATCCAAATATCATAGCTATGGATAGAACGGATGAATGGATAGAGTGCATTAATGAAGGAAGAAATTGATGAGCAAACTGGTGAATACTCTGACATTTAACATGAGCGGAAAAACTGAAGCATTTTATAAAGTCGTACTTGTGTATGTGTGCCTATTATCACCAGTGAAGAATGGGAGGTCACTGTGGTAAAAACTGGACTGTATAAGGCAAATATTCTCTTAAAGGAGAGAGCTGGGCTTGCTGATAATCAAAACAGCGCGACATAATTACTAGATAATTAACCAACGAACGAGAGAGTATTAGGACACACAAGCCGATGTCTATCGCACGCCGGTGCTCTGTTTTTTGCGCAAGTATTTAAGTCGTGTAAAGATTCATCCACTAGCTGAGATTTTTTTTCCACAATATGCTTAATCTCAATAAATCAAATATAATATTCCTCTTTTACACTCATGGAAACAAACTTGATGTCGATATGTTGCAGCCGGAAGCATACTATTAGGTAAGTGTACGACGTTTCAGTTGCAGCTGACGCGACCAGGTGGCGCCACCGTAGACGAGCGCCCTCCGCATTATTGACCACCGGGCTCACCACTGATCCTCGGTAAGCTTTCAGGTATTCCTTGCAGTCACTTAGAGAAAGACCCTCTGCACCCTCGTTCCTGCGCTGTTGCTCCCTCGTTGACCGTTATACGGGCTTGGAGAGGATGGCAAAGCTATCCTATCTTTGAATAGCTGGCGACGCTAAGCTCTCTTGTAAATAAGTTTTGTTGCCTCGATCTGCTATCCCACCTTGATTATTTTACCGCTTGAAAAAGACGGATGTATGCAGAGAGGGAGTGGTAGAAGCTTATCTGAAAGTTATTCGTATCAGCCTGCTTCTTCAAAAATTATTGTGGTTCTTTTTGCGCGAATTAAACAATGACATCGTTATCATCATCATCAGCCTGACTACTCCTACTGCACGGCAAAAGTCTCTCCCATGTCTCTACAAATAACCCTGCCCTGTGCCAGCTGCGGCCACCCTATCCCCGCAAACTTCTTAACCTCATCCGCCCACCTAACATTCTGCCGTGCCTTGCTACGCTTTCCTTCTCTTGAACTGCGTCATCCACATATGTATTTTCAGTTCCGTAGTTCACAACAATTCGGTGAATCAAGTTATTAAGCATTCATTTACATGATTTCATTCATGCAAAAGGCACTTCGAGCGTTTGAACTCCAAATATAACGACTATAATGTTGTGACCACTGGACGCTGTTCCATAATTTATCACCGTTCAAAGTTTCACCCGTCTTTTCTGTCTTCAGTTTTGTATTTCCAACAACTAAGCGATCTTTTGTGATAGGTTTATTGTTTCTTTTTTCTAGTAAGGAGCATTCACACAATTCCTGCGTTGACCCTATATTGCTGCCTTCATAGGATTTCCATTCCGTAGTTAATTGGAGGTAAGGGTTAAGGAGAGAAAAGGGAGAGGCGTTTGCTTTGCAGAGAGCACAGTCACGCTAATGATGATGATGAAATAATTAACAATAAACAAACGGTTTGATTATTTCCGAATTACTGATCAGACCCGTAGCCCAGCTTAAGCTTATCTCTTTTTTTTCGGTTATGCCTGGTGGCGAATTCATGACCTAACAAATGGACATTTAGAGATGTATGTACCTTTCTGTTGGAGGTAGTTTATCGCAAAAAGCGATCTCATTTTCACTGAAAATTCATTAGAGTTTCACACATATAATAATTGCACCCCTTGTTTTGAATCCCACTGGGAATTCTGCAGGCACAAAAGCCTGCGATCGACTCCAGCATCGCGCGAACAAAATATAAGTCAATTGGAACAAGCGCTTTTCCCCCCCCCCAGATTGTGGTAGTTCAGGTTTGTCGCTCGTTCACTGTATGACTGCAGTTTGCTCACATCGCACTTTAGTTCTACTTCTTTTACGCTCTCCTGTTTACAATCCATTCTACTAAAAAGCAACAATCATGGTTAGGTTACCAGTAATCCACGTTCCTCGTCTCCAGCGCGCATGCATTCCCCCTTCGCCCCAGCTTATGCTACATGCAAAAGTTCATTGACATGCATACACTTCTAGCGAACACAACCGCACTTTCTTCTCCAATGTAATGTGCCAGGTAACGAGCGTACAGCGTTGGACCGCGTCGAAAACGCATACCTTCGCCTTTGTCAGGAGGAAGAAAAGATGGCTGCCGTAGCCCTTGTCGACCGTGACGTAGCCGGAGTGTGCTTCGACACCATACTCTTCCAAAAGGGTGACCCTACTGAGGCGCCGCGCTTGCTCCGTGTTGTTACTCTCCAGAAGCGGGGTCAAGAACAAGGGTTCATCGAGCTTCCTGCAATGCGAATACCAAGTTAAAAAAAAAGCAAGTAAGGAAAATAAATGCCCATAAGTATCGACCTGTTAGCGATACTGAGTCAGTCAGTCAATCAGTCGATTAATCAATTAACCGATCGATCAATCAATTAAACGATTGATCAATCAAACAAACAAACAATCAATCAATCAATCAATCAATCAAAATTTTTGTATCAGTAATGATGGCATACAGAAAAAACTGAGAGCGCTATTCAGGAGCGTTTTGCCACTGATGTCATGCGCTCCACTATGCGTTCTGTCCACCACTGCGGGAACATATAACCGCTGGCTTCACTAAATTCGGCACGACAAAGAAAGCAGGGAGGACAGAGAGAAAGGCGAAAGAAAAAAAAGAAGCTGAGCTGAAGGCAAGGCAAGGAAAGAAATAATTAAAGTAATAACGATAGAAAGAAAGAAGCAGAGAAAGAAGGAAGAATGGAAGAAGGAAGTGAGAGAAGGGAAGAAAAAAAATAATGTCTGTAAAAAAAAATAGAGGCAAAGTTAGCTCAAGCACTGTCCCTCGACTGAGCGTCACGAGCACCTGCTAGTACAAGCACAAGACTCAATTTTTGAACGCTCGCGATATGACGAGAGGAGGCAGGAAACCACCAAGGCACTAAGAAGCCAATTTTTTATTAAAAAGAACTACAGCCGATCAATAAACTACACACAGTCAAGAAGATACGTACACAAGGGACGTCAGCCTTGTGTACGCGTGTTCTTTACTGTGTAGAGTTTATTTGTCAGCTGTAGTTTTCTTCCGCCATGAACCACGAACTTGCTCAGAAACAAATCATTCTGCTTGGTAGTTCCGGTGTCTCACATCGAGACTGAAAAATATTCTTTGCGTTAGGAGATTCCACACACGACCGCCCCGCGAAGTCAACAAGTTTCGCTACTTTGATACAGTGTGTCCTATTTCCCTTTCGAGCAAGCTCTGTTCTTTTTACGTTCCATCAAAGTCCTGATCACGTGTGAAGGAAAGCAGTCGCTGCAGCTTTACATACCGCCTTTCCTCCTCGGTGAGAGAGTCCTTTCGGCGGGTCACGTGACGCGTCGTGAACAGCACCGTCCAGACGACGAACAGAAGCAGGAATATTGCGTTCATGTCAGCCTCTGTAACTGCAGGTGCTGTAGGGACGAGGAATGCAGGAACAAAGAGGAACAGGGAGACAGGGGAAAAATAAAACAAAATAAAATGAGCCCACGCTGAGGCAGCCATCGAATATCGAGAGTTAACACAACTAACATAAGTCGCCGGTTCGAATCCCTACCGTGAGCTAGACTCTAACTTAACAAATAAGTTTATGCTGTACAAAACGCTGAATCGTATGCCACCATCCGGAACAATCTGCGGCAAACGGTTGGCCAAAACTTTTACACGAAAGTCGGGAGTAAGCGGCCCGACTTTGACGCCTTCCAGACAGGGATATATATACCGGATTCGCAATACTTGACGTCATTCAACTCTCCTTTGTCTGCACGTGGCAGCGGGTGTGGCTCAGCTCGAGCCAGTAGGCGGGCCCGTGCAGTTTCCTTTTTATCCTTCCTTCAGTCGCCGCGGTGGCTCAGTGGCTATGGTGCTCGGCTGCTGGCCCGAAAGACGCGGGTTTGATCCCGGCCGCGGCGGCTGAATTCCTTTGGAGGAGAAATTCTAGAGGTCCGTGTACTGTGCGATGTCAGTGCACGTTAAAGAACCCCAGGTGGTCGAAATTTCCGGAGCCCTCCACTACGGCGTCTCTCATAGCCTTAGTCGCTTTGGGACGTTAAACCCCATAAACGAAACCATCAGTCGCAACAACAGCACCTTGGTTTCTACCTATGATGCTCGGGCCACCTCGGTTACCATGGCAACCACTGAGATACAATGTCGTTGCTATGGGAGCCGCCATCTTAGATTCTATCCGTGGAATCAACATACCTCGAAGGCTCGAAATGCGACCAGTACTGCTAACCCTATAAAATTTAACAAGACTTATGTAGTGGGAAGGAGCCTGAGATCTGGAGACTGAGGAGGAAGAGGAGGGGAATTTCAGAGCTACGCGACTCAGTACAATTTTTGCATCGAATGCGTGTGTCTTAACTATTCGGAGCTGCTGTCAACTTCGTCGCTGTGTTTATTCACCATATAATCTCGATTATGAGCCAACAAGCCAAACGCTAAGCCTACTAATTTGAAGCGCAGTGCAAAGACTGTTCCCCTGCCTACTAGAATATCGCTACGGGGTGGCAAGCGAAAGAACAGGACGGCGTGATTGCACAGTTTACAGGCAATGTTCACCACTTTATAAGTGCATGAAACTGTTTGTAGGGGATTGCTGCTGGGTATGATTGTGTATATAATTGTTTACAGTGTTTTTGCAACTCTCTCCTTGTTCTCCTTACTCTAACTGCCATGTGGGCGATTTGTGCGTATTTAATTAAATAAATAAAGATTATACGACAAAATATGATTAAATGGCCGCGCACCTACACCGCGAGTGGTCCGTCCCACGCCACTGCCGCTTCATGGTTGTGTTTTTCGTAACACTATTATTATTACTGAGCGAAGCCAGGCACGGTTAGGATATCAGTGGCTTTACCCATGCGTAGACCTAAACGATGGTAAGCTGTTTTGCTCGAGTAACGCTACTCAAAGAGTAACGTCTGAGCATTAACGTGATGAGAAACTTCTTAGCGTTAACATCCCTACCATTTCTCACCACTGTGGCAAGTTGCAGCGCGAAGCTAAAAAAATTTAGCCGCTTTTATGTTTCTTTTCACACTTTTTCTCTCGGCAAAATGGCAGGTTGAAAACAGCGCCGAAAACGTAAAACTCAGAGTTCCAAATCGTGGCGCAACTATATTATAAATTGTGCGGTTTAACGTCCCAAAGGGGCCCGTAGGCTGTGTCTATTAATTACAGTTGGTCTGTTAATATAGACCCCAGTTGATCTATCAATATAGACCAACTAGGGCTTTTAACGTACGCACAGCCCGCACAGCCCGGAGGTGGTTTTATAATATCGCCAGCATGGAAATACGGCTACCGCTGCCGGGATCGAACTCGCAGCCTTGGAGAACAGGGATGTAAAAGCAGCTACAATTTTTTTTAGCTTCGCTGCGCAACCTACCGCAGTAGTGAGCAGCGATAGTCAGTTAATTTCAAGTCACGTGAGAGTCAAGTAAATGTTCACACGCTACTCGCGTCAACAACGTTACTAAAAACAAGATTGTTTACCACCGTTTGGTTCGACGCATGGTAGAGCTATATATATATATACGAGGTCTGTTAGAAAAGTATCCGACTTTATTTTTTTTTGCGAACACCTGATGGATATGAAACAAGCGCGCTTGCATAAGCCGACCTTGAACCTTCGTGCGCTTACACGAATTTTTTCCCGCCTGCCGATAGCGTCAATCACTGGGACGCAGCGTTTGAGTGAGACAGTGTGCAGTGCTCTCGTCGGTTTTTTATTGCAAGGAGAATCGCGGAGCTACAGGAGCAGCGCTACTGCTTCAAATTTTGCCAGAAACTGTGCGACAGCCAAGTGGAAACCATTCGGAATATTCAGACGGCCTTCGGTGAGGATGCTATGAGCAGCACACAGATTAAGCAGTGGTACAATTGGTTTAAAGTCGGCCGCACATCAGTGGAGAACGAGCCACGCTCCGGTCGGCCATCAACATGCCGAAATGACCAGGCCATATCCGAAGTGAACGCTGTGGTGATGCGGGACCGTCGTGTGACTATCCGAGAAATTGCGGAAGAGGTGGACATCAGCAATTTTGCTGCACATTCCATTATCACCGAAGATTTGGCCATGGCGAGAGTTGCGGTGAAATTCGTGCCGAAGCTGCTCACGGTGGAGCAAAAGCAGCTTCGTGTTGAAGTCTCCCAGGAAATTCTGAATTCCACAAACAGTGACCCCGACTTCATCAACACCATAATCACTGTTGACGAGTCTTGTATGTGCGGGTACGAACCGGAAACTAAATCCCAGTCATCACAGTGGAAGCATTCCACGCCACCAAGACCAAAGAAGGCCTGCCAAGTGCACAGCAATGTCAAAGTCAGGCTGACTGCTTTCTTTGACTCTTTTTGGGCGGCACACCACGAGTACGCACCCCACAGGGTCAAACAATGACCAAAGAGTACTACAGGGATGTACTCCGTCGCCTACGTGGTGCTGTGCGGCGCAAGAGACCGGAGTTGAGGTCACCAGGAAATTGGCGCATCCATCACGACAATGCTCCTGCACATTCCTCGCACTTGATTCAGACTTTTTTGGCGAAAAACCAGACTCCTGTAGTTCAGCAGACTCCCTAATCTCCTGATATGTCCCCCTACGACTTCTGGCTGTTTCCCAACATCGAGAGGCCATTGAAAGGAGCGCGATTTCAAGAAGAGAGGACATTATGGCTGCAACGACAGCTGAGCTAAACCACATTCCGAAAGGGCCCTTTTCGGAATACTTCCAACAATGGCAGCACCACTGGTAGAAGTGTGTATCCCAAGTGTAGTCCCAAGGAGTCCACTTTGAAGATTATTAGGTTTCCAACGCTCCAGTTGTGCCAGTTTTTTTCTTCGCCCAAAGGTCGGATACTTTTCTAACAGACCTCGTATATACGTATATTCAACCGTCCCTGATTACGCTTTATAACAATATCCGAATAGGCTCAGTTTGTTGATAAAGAATGTTATTGCTAAAATGATATGAAAGGTCCATGATGATGAGCGGAAATAACCCGAACGATTTCTCTGGCGCTGCTGGCGCTTGGATTTTGGATTTAAGTATTCGTTTTTCCCTAACACAATTCTGGACTGGAATAAGGTTCCGAATGATGCGGTTTGTGCAATTGATTGCCAAAGTGCTGTTGAAATGATGATCTGGTGTATTTCTTCCAAGTTTCGTGCGTTTGCCAGCGCTGTGCCGGTGTATGTTATGTTATAATTCTCCCTACTATTGAATTCATTTAGTCTTCTTTTAGTATGTTGTATTGCCTTGCTGACATGTTTCCATTATCTTCTTTGCATGTGTTATTTGTATGTAGTTATATCTCCTCTAAAATAATGCCTCATGGGCGTTGTAGGTACTTCCAATAAATAAATAAATAAATAAATAAATAAATAAATAAATAAATAAATAAATAAATAAATAAATAAATAAATAAATATGATTGCAGTGGGGCGCATTTCCATCATTTTTTTTGTGTGTGCTTCGAGCACCTCTTCAAGCATTCAATTCATGATCTGAGATAACCTGCCAAATGCGCTCAACCGCATTCTCAGTCTTCTAGTTATTTCGCTCTCGTGATTCGTATCAGCGGTCACTACCTGCCCTAAGTAGACGTATTCCCTTACTGCTTCCATCACCTCGCTACCAGTTGTAAACTGCCGCTCCCTTACGAGACTGTTGAACATTACTTTGGTTTTTCGCATGCAAATTTTTAGACCCACCGTTCTGCCCTGCCTGTCTAATTGGTCGTGCTTTGCAGTTTATCTCATGAGTGACTTAGCAGGGCAATGTCCAACATCCCTTAAGAGAACAGTACACAACAGCTGTATCTTAACGGTACTCACCTATGGGGCAGAAACGTGGAGGCTTACGAAAAGAGTTCAACATAAACTGAGGACCACGCAGATAATTGTGGAAAGGAAAATAGTAGGCGTAACGTTAAGAGACAGGAAGCGGGCAGAGTGTGGGAGGGAATAAATGTGAGTTAATGACATTTTAGTCGAAATCAAGAGAAAGAAATGGGCTTGAGCGGGGCATGTAATGCGAAGGCAAGATAACCGCTGGTCCTTAAGTGTAACGGAGTGGATTACAAGAGAAGGCAAGCGTAGCAGGAGGTGGCAGACATTTAGGTGGGCAGATGAGATTAAGACGTTTGCGGGGATAGGATGACCGCAGCTGGCAAAGGACAGTGTTAGTTGGAGAGATATGGGAAAGGCTTTTGGCGTGGAGGAGGCGGAGTCAGGCTGAAGATGATGATTGAATTGAATTGAATTGAATTTATTTTTCCAGAACAACTGGAAGGATTTCCAGGCAAAAAGCTGGAAATGATGGTGAAGCATCCCAGTCTCCCGCCGTCCCATCCTTCGTTCTACTGCAGTTTTTTTTTTTTTTCATAGCAGAAAGGATGTTTCCGGGCGCACCACTGCATTTCGTTAACCGCGTCTGTGTGCTCGTATTGGCAACCAGTTCGGCGTAAAAAAAACAAAAAAAAACGCTTTAGTCGAGCCATTGTAACAGTAACGCACTTTGTAACGTGCTCTGCTCGCCCTTCAGCCTAGCTGTATAGCTCTTTCAAGGACTGATCTTCATGTTTAGAGCCCTTTAATAGGGAGAGGTGCAAATATAATGCTGAAAGCGTGTGCATTCTTACATTTTATTTTATTTTACGACAAAACAATGTCTGACACCAAACTCTAAGGCTCGAAGTTTTTCACTTGCGCGATACTAGCGCGTCACTTGCGTTTTATTTCTTCGCCACTGCTTTCATAATACGTTAACCCGGGACAATAAATTTAATCAGCATACATTAGTGAAGAACACATACGAAACATAGCAGTGCTGCAGGGGTTCAATCAACCGGTCGAGTGGCAAAGCAGGCGACGACGTCATTCCACTACGGCCCTTTCAGAGCTCTGTGAAGTTCGGCGAACAAAGACGTCTGGAGCGAGACAGCCGGGTTTTTAAAACTTACCCGTTGTGCATCACTGACGAAGCGTGTTCAATCTTTTGTATGGCATGGCGAGCGGAGCAACGATCCGTCGAAAAGGCTTCCGCGTACACTTCCAGTCTGTTAATTGAAACCTGTTCTCTTGTTCATTACACCAAGAGAGCTGCGAAAACAAGAATACAAGGATAGGAAGGATTAAAGAGAAGGAGAATAACCCCGGGGTTATACCCTGCTCATCGGATTCACAAAGAATGAAAAAGACACGATGCTTGTCACCGTGCGAGTTGTACAGGCGTTTAGAAGCCTTGGAGAACAATACATTCCAGGGATTACTCTGCCCTGGCCGTCGAGATAGAAACAGGTCGCTGAACAGCTCAGTTGCTGTCATGCGGGCCGTCTGAAGTCTTTGACACTAACTTAAGGCCTCTGCCTTAGCGAGGAACTCCGCGAGGGTAGAGATTCACGTTGGCTGAGGGAGCGGAGCAATGCCCTGCGAAGCAGAGTTGGAGGGAAGCGTACATTTATGTTCCGTCAAATCTCGAGCGATAGAATAACGGCATCACCAGTTGCTTCCCTTCGGTGACGAAACGTCAAGTTAGCCGAAAGTTTTGCTTTGTAATGTCGTTATGATGGTTTTACTCGGAAAGTTGCGTGCGATACTGTTCGCGTGTACTTGGCGCTGTTGGCGTGCGTAACGGAACAGACTGTGACGATGGAGGGTGAGGGGTAGCAGGGGTGGGAAGGACCACGTGATAAGTGAGGAAGACAGCGGCGCTGGAGCATCGATGTTAGGGTGTGAGGGATCAGGCTAAGTTTATGAAGTTCGGTTGACTTTCTATGTACAAGCACGAGTTCCCAGGTTCAATTCAGGCCGCGACGCCAGCGTTTCAAAGCAGGTGCAATGCAATATTGCTGGTGCACTCATAATGCACCGAAGCTATGTAGCGTTTTTTTTTTATGTGTTATTGTTTTTTCAAAGCCTCCAGCACGCTGTTTTATCACTTTTCTGGTCATTCCAAGAGGCGACCTCGGGGTCATTGTAGACGCGCGAAACCATTCCTACGACGTTGCACATTGCCGTAGGTGTGTTAGAGGTCTCATGCCTGACAAATTCGTGGTCACCGTTGAATTCAACAGAATCGAAAGCGACGGCCATTCTGTTTCCGAGTTTTCGGGTGTGAGTTTATCTAATAAGCAATCTCCACTCGAAGCTTTCTGCTGTTTTCCTCACCACCACGGGACAATATCTCGGTGAATGCTAGAAAACTCCGGAGTAGACAAGGGGAAGGAAAACAGTGACCGGTTACCAGACATACGAACCTAATCCGGGCCTCTCCGCACGACGTGCCTCACTTCCCACAGTGGTGTCTAAGGCACTCAAAAATCACTATCAATCAACGTATTGACTGCAATGCACTCTAAATAGAAGGGACTAAAAAGGGAGTAAACTCTCCTCTAGCGCACTGCCTTTTATAACAGGCAGTGTACCCTACTCTAGAGGACAGCTTAGTCCCTTTTTAGTCCCGTAAAGGCGTATTAACGTTTAGAGTGTATATTTCTGCATGCCGACAGTGCGCCTGCGTTAGGAAGGATTTAGTAATGCGAGGATTGAGACCTTTTCGACAGCCTGGTGTCATTAGTTAAGCAGTGAAAACTAAGTTTAGTTTAGTTTAGTTTAGTTTAGTTTAGTTTATGGGGTTTAACGTCCCAAAGCGACTAAGGCTATGAGAGACGCCATAGTGGAGGGCTCCGCAAATTTCGACCACCTGGGGTTCTTTAACGTGCACTGACATCGCACAGTACACGGGCCTCTAGAATTTCTCCTCCAAAGAAATTCCAGCCGCCGCGGCCGGGATCGAACCCGCGTCTTTTGGGTCAGCAGCCGAGCACCATAACCGCTGAGCCAAATGAACTTCATTTCACATTGCTAGGTGCATGTTAGCACGCTGGTGATTCGAATGACCTGCATCAACATGGGCTGGTTAAGGCCTTTAGGTTATGCGGGTGCCGCTAGTAACTACGGGTGCTATGTGTAACACGTGTGTTGGACATCACGTCTGTCGAAATGCGAACGCTACAGCACGCAATCGAACTCCCGCACTCGTGCTCAACAGCAGTGCGTAATGGTTATGTAGGCATTTCGGTAAGGCAAAATGAGAACGAGGAGAAGAAAGAAAAAAGGAGATAATAAACCAGAGTTCCATGTTTTACTTACGCCTCGTAGGAGTCAGTTCCTGTGCTTCCTTTTTCAATCTCGTTCGCCTCGTGCATTACTATCCGATGCGTCCAGTTGGATGTCGGTAAATATTAATAGTAGCTAGATTTGACGGAACCAGTGCTGTTTGTTTTCGCACGTACCTTAACGCTCGAAAGAGGTTTCTAAGCCCATAGCATGCGATCCGAAGCGTCCTGGTACTCTGGAGATGTGTTCGTATCCGTGCAACACACAAAGAAAAGAAAAAAAAAATGCAGTTCCGGGCTTGTAGTACATGGCAAGAAAGCATTCCTCTAGAGCCATCCTTCGTACGAGTTTTGGTGTAAAAGCCTCTTGGGAATATAGACTGTCTCCTGTTGATTTTGTGGCTGCCGTTTTCTGCGAAGCAAAGGATACCTGCTTTCGCAGTGACCACTGAATTATCCGCAAAAAAAAAATGAGCCCGAACAAGACAATTGAAACATGAATAGCAAGATAAGATCATAATGGTGGAAGCCTAATACTAGAGCAGGTTAATTTCAGTTCGTTGCAGCGAACTCTGTAGTTTAGAAGTGTTAATCAACTTCGCTTGTGTTGCTCGCCAGGAGCTAATATGTTGGTGTTTTTTTGACGGCATTTACGTTATCTTGCTCGTGTTTCATTTGTTGCTGATAGTACATGCCAGTTCCTCATGTGTTGCCCTCGGCTTATCCTGAACACCCTCAGGGCGGCAGTAAAACACAAGCAATAGCGAAAGATAACAACAACACAGGCGGTATCACTGCGTCCATGGCCTCCATGGTGCACTGCAGTGCGCTCAAATGGCTTACCCTTAAGCGCAGATGTGTGCAGGTGGTAGGGGGCGTGAAGTGTACAAATCTTGTCCAATGTTCCCTGCTACTCAGAACACACGAAGAGGCACTTAGACGAACTTTGGCTCCCTATCCTTGCATCGATAGACCTGTACACACCTATGCAATTAAATGGCATTAAATGGCAATTAAAGTATATCCCTCGGCATTATACTTTGTTCAGTGAGAATGCCATGTACAGTCTTGGTCAAAAGTCTTAACGCCAAAAGCTTTTCGCTTCATCCGCATAACAGGGCCATTACTACACTATTAAAAACCAAATGACCTTGAAATGCTTGCAGAAGGTTTCTTCGTGCTGTAGAGACGCTTCCTGCTTGACTTGTGTCTGGAATGATCCGCTACGCGGAACATACCAGGAACATTCATTTCGCTGCCGCTGAACGCTGTGGCCTTAAGACTTTTGACCAAGACTGCACATGCGTTTGGGATTGGTTGCTCTCGCCGGGGAGATAGAGAGAAAGAAAGAGAGAGCGTGGGAGGGGGGGGGGAAGGGGAGGAAGCTAACCCATAGAAGGAAGGTTCCAATTGGCTACCCTGCATTGGGGAAGGAGAGGAGGAGGTTAAAAGGAGAAGGAGACAAGAGAGAGTTGAATGATGAATGAGCAATATCAAGCAATGTAGGAGCTGTGATAATAAAACCATCCTCTCCCCTTCGCGCCGGAAAAAGGCGAAATTCAGGGAGTCCTTTAATTGAAGAAAGCGTCTTTGCCACAGCCATGGGAGCTATCAAAGAATGAACTAAAAGTCAGACGAGGTCACAATTTCGAGCCTTTCATTCGTTGCTTGTGTAGGTACGCTGAAGTTAATTTGATAGAGTAATTTTAGCTGTGTTTTCAGGTACCCCTCCTTTCCTGATGCACTAAAAATGAACCGAGCAATGGCCGGTATAGAAAATTCGTTGATTTGGACAGGAATGAAAGCGTGCCACGCAGCGCACGTATAATAAGTGAGACTAAGGCTTCTTAAGCGTATTGTGAGCGCACTCATACACAACAGGCGCGGCTCACAGGTCACCCTTATAGCTACACAAAAGCGCCTAATAAAGGATTAACCTTGATGTAGAAGACAGACAGCATTCAGAAATACTATGCTGATAACCCGGCGTTACCAGAAGAACGAGGTCAGAAGGGGGTCAAATTCACTGATGGCTTAGAAGAACGTCAATTTGGGCTAGATGGTGCATTATTTGATACAGAAATGGTATTAGCGCTGCAACAAGACGTACACAAGAAAGACTGACACAGGACAGCGCATGTTCTGAGTCAGTATTTCTTGTGTACGTCTTATTGCAGCGCTATTACCATTTCTGTATCAAATTCACTGATGGCGTAGATGGCAGTATAGTAGTAGTACTCGGGGGAAGTTGAAAAATGACGAAAGTGAAATATACTTTATGTCGATGGTGATCCAGTACAGGAGCTCCTGCGCTTCCACCTATCTCTTTATCGGCGGTAAGAAAAAGTACTGAACTTACTGCATTTAGATCATGATTATATGAGGGCACTTCTCTGAGAGAGCTTCAAAAAGGCTGCAAACAGGGACGGTTTCCACCCTTGTTCACCTGCGCGTTGTAGGCCTGGACTGCGCTACTAGGGCAGGTCGGCACTGATGTAGGCGGAAAGATTACGGGGAGACAACTGCTATTTTCCAGGCCCGTTATCAGCAGTCACGGCCAAGAGCGACAATAGGTAGCGACTGATAAGTGACACGGGGGTGGAACATGGCGCCTTATCGCACGCGTCTGCCCTCCGTGCTTGCCGTGAGGTGGAGCTGCACTATCAAGCCGCCCAAAGTCGCCGCACGAGCTCCAGTCACATGCCTGGCGGCTCCTGCATGTTTACTCGTTAATTTCGATCGTGATATCGGCAATAAGCAACGCGAATGATTTCATGCACACTCTGCTGTCGCATGCTGCATTGCTCTGACTTTCGCGAGCTGCCGAACAAAGACCGCCTAATGGCGTCTGCTGCGGCAGCAGCCACAGCGCGTTGCACATCGTAATGCCGGAATGCTTTATACGCCTGTTTCTTATTCTACTTTTAAGTGTCCGCTCATTTTTTATATTTTTTGTTTGTTTGTCGGTCCATGTTCTGCAAACGTTTCCCTTCCCGTAATTTTAATCGATAACCATCGTGGCGATTCAAAGGGTGAACATAGGACGAAATTTGACAACCTGCTTACGCGGCATGCGCTAACCGAACAAAAAAAGCGAGTTTCAGCGAAGGGGATATTTTGAGAGTAATTAAAAAGAATATTCTTTCAGACAGCTGGAAAAGAAAGCCAAAGCTTTCTTGTTCATGCCGAAACACAACCTAACTTGGCGACGATAAAAAACGCGGAATAAATGGAGAAATAATTGTAGCATTCAGTTGTTTCCGCTCGTGTGAATGGAGTCTGTACTGATTAGAAGACGGGGGAAAAAAAAAAGGTAAGCCTGGAAGCGACGCGCCGTACATAATTTCCAGAAATGGTTTCTGAGCACGAGTGAATTTCTTTCTTACGAGGCAGGTCAAATCGAAGCACAGCAAATCGTGCTAGAATAGTTGAAAACTTTCCAACAAAAAATATTTCTCTCTAGCCCTTCTTTACGGAAAGCTGCTCCCATTACTCTGTCTAGCCAAGAACTATTTGGTACTAAATCGGAGATTATCAAGCCTTATGAAGAGGGGCTTTGTTCTTTGTTCGTTCGTAGCTTTATTCGTAGCTTTGTTCGTTCGAGCAGGTAGAGCTCGAAGTTCCTTGCACATGACGGCTGACCCCAGCCCACATCTGGAATATGACAATAGCGCTCATGATCGAAAAAAAAATGAACAGCAAAAAGCGGAAGAAGCGTTCGCTGCGACATACAACTTATATGAACCCGTAAAACGCAGCTGCGCGCAGGCGTCTATATCAGCCATGCGCCCGACATTCCCTGATTTGTTTGTCAAATGTGTTTCTTATGGATACGGAAGCACGAATTCGACACATGTATTGTATGCGCCGCTTTTTGCCAATGGCCTCTTTACAGCGCCCTCTGTGGGCGCCCATTTTGTACATTCGCGTGCACTGTGTTTTCTTAACGCAGAAGCTTCTAGTCAAAGAAACAAAAAAAAAAAGAGAAAATCATACAAATCTAGGGTCAGCAAAAAATCTCGTTTGGTTTGCGCCTGCGTGCCAACGATTGTTCTTCGATTTCGACAGCGATCCATCCGACCGCACCGACGTCGCGCAGCTGGACATGAAACGGGAGAGAACGTATAGGAAAAAAAAAAGAGTCGTGTTTTCATCGACGAAGGAGAACGCGAAGGAACCAGTAGGAGAGAGGGAAAGAGGAGGAGGAGGAGGACGGGGGAAAGAACGAAGTTAGATGGCTGCAAATGGCGTGTGCCTGCCTCAAAAAACGATTCTGTTAGCTTTTGTAGTCGCCAGGCTCTCGGGGAGCGGAAAGCGCTCGTTGAAGCGAGTGAGTGAGGCGCCCCCGAACGGAGGCAGCGACGAAGAACCATAACGATAATTAATAGCTTGAGACTGCGCAATTACTCGCTCGCGACGCATGCTGCCGAGAGCACCTGCTTCGCCTGGACGTCGGCCGCGCAGCTAAAAAGAAAAGAGAAATCTGGCGTGCACTGAGTGAGACGAATGGATCCACTTTCAATGGCGCATATGCTTTCTGTGTTCCTTGGTTTTATTTTTCGGGGAGGAATAAACACATCCGACTGGCAGTCGAGAGAACACGTGTTGTTGTCGCGGCCTGGTAACGCCGTCGGTGTGAGGACACGGTGCGGCTGAAGTTTAATTTCTGAGCGCCTTGGCAGACCGGATTTCCGCACTCTTGACAAGGTAGCAGAATCAACAAAGCACACCAACTAATCCTTTTTTTTCCTTCTTGATTTTTCTTTTTACCTCAGAATCGTGTAATTTTACAAGCAGCGGCATATGCATTTTATGATGGTAGAGTTTTACAGAGTACGGGGGTAGGCAATTTCAGAGGCAGCCCGAAAATGACATTACTCACGCAATGCGCGGTACATTTTGATGCCGTTCATGCAGTTCTGCATAAAGGAACTTAATGCCGTTTGTTTCATTACCTTTCACAATGCCATGAGTGAGCGACAGTTCATTTTAAAACGAAAAGCACGCTCTTGTCGACATCTACTGCGTCGAAAACCCGACTAGAACGCTTTATCAAGTAACTAGTTTAATCTCGTTATGAGAGGCGTTGTAATGAAACCCTCTGAGTAACGGACGCCATTTTTATAGAAGCTTGATACTGACTTTGGCTTGTGCGCGAACACTGCATTTTATTCCTACTTTTGCGATTTGCTAAGAAAAAACGTGATTGTCCTCAAATTAACTTAAGCGTAACATGTGAATAGCATTGAACAGATGCCTGGCGTTATAGTCATTATAACTTTCAATGACATTAAATTTGCACCGTACGGTACCAGCCGTGATGGAAAAAAAAAGTCAATGGAAAATTTCAGACACTGAGCACTTAATATAATTTCTTGTGGGCGTGTGACAAGTCTGTTAGACTGTTGACCGTTTTAAACGTCGCCTCCATGGCGCGCTGTTAACGCGGCTTCGGGTCCTGAATGTTTAATAGCGAAGATAGATTAAGTTAGACTGATTAGACGGAGACCCGGAACTTCCTACTTTACCTCTAGCCTTGGCAACAGTCTGCTGTGTCTGTATTTTTTTTTATTTTCTTTTCGTTCGCGTAGGTTGTTCACAGGGTGAAACAGGCCTGAACTTATGAGACTACATGAATAACCCGAAGCTACCTCATTGCATTTTTTTTTTCGGTCTGCGCAGTTCTGGTCTCCCTGTAGACCAAGAAGAAGGAGAAAACATTTTCGCGCGATCCAGGCACGTCATGTAGCTGTCTGCATTTAACGCAATAAGGGTTTTGGGAAGGTAGGTTTAGCGAAGTACGGCGCATTTTAAACAGCCCATAAGAGCTCCCTTCGTGGGCGGCAAGCGAAATATATATGCAGTGCTTGAGTGATGGGGTCTACAACGGTTCTGCTTGTTACATGAATTTCTGCCTCCGCCCCGTTAGTTCGTTTCATCAACAGTGCAGTGAACCTTACTTCGCGTCCAGTCTTGTAGGCTTTCGTTATCTCTTTCTCTCTTTTCTTTTTAGAATTGGCCTTATAAGCACCCTTCCAAAGTGCAGCACGGACTCTTGAATCCAACGCTGCACGATCAGCAATTCCGCAACACGAGATACTCAAACTAAGTGCTTGTTAGTTATCAGTCAACGCTGAGTTACGAATTAGTTATGGCATGAGCCTGCAACACTAAAGTTAGGAGGACGAATTATTCAGTGTGGAGAACCACGACTGATAGAAGAAAGGAACCGAGTTGCAGCTCTTCTTACACGGACCATGCATTAAGACCCCAACGGGGAAATGGAATTCAGAGACCATGTTTAACGAACTACTCTGATGAACGGGGAGAGGACTCACACGAAAGGTTAGGCAAAGGTTGTCTGCTTTCGTTTTAAAATGCGTTTTAACGCGATGAAAAGTGGATACGTCGGTCGCCAGGACAAGCTTTGGCGTGTTAGTGTATGCGCAAAGGAAATGTAAAAAGGAACACGGAAAGGAACGCTCCCTGATTGGTTGTATCATTTTTGACGGCACAATTAGCATACTGACCGTGTTTTTTTTTTTCAAAATAACAAGCAACACATCTTCTCAAGATAGCAACCCCTGCAAGCCTTCTGTTGAAACCTTTCCAAGAAGAGCTATTTGTACGCATGACACTCGGACACGACTCGCCCTCCGGTGCGCCGAAAACTTGCAGACTGCGCTTGCGATAACTGAATGTGTGGTAGTCCTCCCGGAACGTTTAACGTCCTTAATTTTTGCAGGATTTGAGGGAAATTTATAGGACGACGCGGGGAGAGCTACGCTTTACTTTGAGACTATGAACGCCTTTGACTGCAACCGATCCTGTGAACTCTGCATGTCCGCAACATGTGGCAGCTGAAAACGGGCGAAACTATAGCACCATCACCAAAAACAGAGCTGTCCTCTGTTGCATAAAACGTCTCTTCCATAAATTTCAGTCAACGCTCTTTCCTAGGAAAGCCATCCATCCACCCTCTCCCGGCGAATTTTCAGACCCCACCTGCCTTTCCTTAGTCTCGGTCCAAACCATCAGCGTCTCTCTTTTCGCGGCATCCAAGAAGGTAAATTTGCCGTTCGCGATGCATTATGTGCCATAGGCCCATCACCTTCTTTTCGCTTCTACTCATACATTATTGATTTGCAAAATGTATCGCACCTAATTAGCTTAATGAATTGCACTCACTCATTTCCTCAAGCAAGGGTCTCTGAGGCTGATCTAATGACGCTTCTTGCGGGCGTCGACTTGGTTGATTTAGTACACAGCGGCGGTATGGGGCGTCCTGAAATCCGTGGGTAGCTCACGCAGCACTCGGGGAGCCGTGCTGCGTAGCTGCGCAGCCGTGCCTTCACTGGCACGCGTACATTGTCTGGTGAGCAGCTGTACTCCCGGTCTCCAGCCGCGGGGGACGTCCTTTGGTATTTTAGAGTCACGCAGCTGCGCCGCAGTTCGCGACGGTATTGCATCTGGCAACAGCGACCTCGCATGACGCCGGCACTCTCTTCTTTTCGACAACGGTGCACGAATAACACCGCAGCTACCAGAGGTTAAACCTGTGGGCATTGTTTTCAGCATCGATTGGACACTAAGATTTCCATGTGTGGCAAAAATTGCACGGCCCATTCTATCTGACCGGCTGGACGGCAATGCTAATGGACAGTGGAGAAGAAGGGGGGGGGGGGGGGGGGGAGGAGTTTCTGGTTACGACATGATATGACACTGTCACCGTTTTCTTCGCGGTAAGTTTCTCGAATGTACACCCTTCCAATATTTTAACGGTATCACGCGAGCATCGACCGTTCGCTTGATCAGCGCCCTATGACGGAACGAATCGGCAAACTTGCCGAGAGTTGCCGCATGCGCACGATGACCAGCTTACGGCGGCTGTCGTCTGCTAGGCTGTTCCAGGAGCTGCGCGCAGCCCCCGACCGTTTCCTCAGGTCGTAATACTGCTGCATGCGCACCGCCGATATTCAAGAGAACCCACGTGCCGCGCAGCTGAAAACAGCTTTACTCAGCGTTTCTCGAACAAACCTTGCGATCAGTCATTCATTTGCTGTTGTTTTGTCTGCAGTTGTATGGGGGTATGGCTGTGGCCCACGATTTTGATAAGCGGGAGATAAAAAATGCCAGGTAGTGCGGTAAGCGAAGGAAAGTGTGGGGGGCTGCGCGCAGCTCCTGGAGCAGTCTAACAGACGGCGGCCACCGTGACGTGGTCTTCGTGGGCATGCGGCAACTCTCGGCGGGTTTGCCGATTCGTTCCGTCATAGGACGCTGATGAAGCGAGCGGTCGATGCTCGCGTGATATTGTTAAAAAATTGGAAGGGTGTACACACTATCGCAATGAAAAAAAAAAACGAAAAAAAAAATGAGTGAGAACTTCCAGAATACCAAACAGTTGTGGAAGTTCGGCAAGTCTAATGGTAAGGAAGAAAGTAGAGCTTCGCTAATTTCACTCCTGCCAGGCTATGCTACAGATGATGCAGAGGAAAGTAATTGTTCCGGCAATTATATGAGGTAAATGGTTTAGTCGACAACAGGCAATACATTCGCAGAAGTAAACTGCAATGTAAACACGATGCAGGATGTAACAGTGCCCCGTGAAATTAAAGGCTCATTTATTTATTTATTTATTTATTTATTTATTTATTTATTTATTTATTTATTTATTTATTTATTTATTTATTTACCCTCAGGGCCGTTAGGCGTTACAGAGGGGAGTGGGAATAACATGCAAGTATAAAAAACAAAACAGCAGCTAGAAAAATTGAATATAGTTACAGCACACACTGGTATAAAATCAATAACAGAATTAACAAAAGGCAGCCGCAGCCGCTCCTTTCATTGTGCGCTTTTTTTTTTAAGGCGAAAGCCGTTCTAGCCCCATAAGACGAAATTCTGTCGGCGATCGTCGTCGTTGTTGTTGAAGCCAAGAGATGATTCCAGAAATATGACGTCGCAACAGGCATCGCCTAGCCACCGAAGCGGCGAAGTGCTAGAAAAAAATAACCCGCAAAAAACCTGTGCTGTGAAAAAATTTGTTGAATAGTCCGACTTTTATCCGAGTCTGAACTAGGAAACTAGCACCCGATTTCTACTTCAAATTAAAAGAAGAGAAATCTTGAGAACAATAGGCATAGACACTTTAATCTGAGGTATCTTGGCGCTATAAATTTAGCAGTTTCTTCCATACCGTTCAACATTACTTCAGGGTTGAATTTTCACGTGGTATTCAGCTAATTGAGAGCCTTCATAGGCATTCCGTTCTAACGAAATGCCTGCGAAGGCTTCTCTGTCTAGCCTACATCGTGAAAAAAAAAAAAAAGAACCGGTATATCAGGCCGGATGTACACCTGCTCGCAAAACCTCGCACAGTTGACGAAGTAACCATGTCGCAGCTGGCTCGGCAGCGCACGGGCATTTTCCTTGCACCAAGGGCCTGAACGGACAGCCGCAGTGTAGAGGCGTATGCTGTTATCGGGCAGAAACGTCCCCAGCATGCGTTGGACCGACCCATGCGTGTTTGTGTGGACAACCTCTGCCATAAGTTTATAGAACGCGGCTTTGGCAAAAAAAAAGTAATAATAATTTGTGCGCATTCAGGGCATAGTGCTTGATATTTAGAGGTTCAAGCAGTGTTTCATTTTGCCGATGTACGCGCACGCATCTGGCCCCTCAGCAAACCACACACCCTCCAGCGACGTCCCGATGGAGTTTTAGATGTCCACGTCCATAGGCCTCTTCTCTTAGACTTCCGGCTTACCATCCTCCCTTGAGAAAAAAGCCAGAGACATGCGGTGACGTTGCTCGTGACGTTGCTCGTGACGTTGCTCGTGACGTTGCTCGTGACGCTGAGCCACGATGGCAGCAGTCAAGTGCGGCATCCTGGACCAAGGATCGACCACGGCGCCCAGTCACCCGTAAAGGTCAAGAACACTTTAAATTTGTCAGAAATAAAGTTTTTTCCATCCATCCATCCTACGCAAAGATAATATTCACTGACATTGAAGGAAAGCGAGTCCTCCGAAACCTATTCCTTTTTCGTTCACCGTATTTGCAGGACACTTATGGTTACATTAGGAGAATGATATCTAACCTAAATCTGTTCGACCCCGTAAAACTATGACTGCATTTTTTTCATGCGCTTGCCCAACATTTCGTAGAAAAAGACCTGTGGGAAATAGCAATACAAACAAAACTTATTTTGTCCACTTGATTGCTGGAAAAAAGCAGATTTCTTCAATTCAGACCAGACTAGGCATATTTTGTGCCGCTATCAGTCTAAGGTACAGTTCCGGTCATACTATTACTGAGCAGACTTCCACGATCAACTTATTGCCAAGCCCTACCCAGCGAAAATTAGCAAGTAAATTACACACATGTTAACAATATCTCTAGTGCACTCGCGTATGAACCCAAGAAACCACCATTTCTTCTCTTCTGAACGCGTGTGATAATTTCTTTCTCCGCATCGTGCTCTGTAACGGTTGGGCTGCGCCCTTACGACGCATGGACGTATAGACTGGTTGTAGGCGTTCGAATAGGTGGGCTATGCACCGAAATTCGCAGCTGCTATCTATGCTTATTTTTGTGTTTTGGCACCGACTACGGGTTTAAACTGATAGCTTTCGCTAAACCTACTCGAGTCTACAGCATACGGAATGAATAAAAATGGGCAAGATTAATTTAGATAACTTTGCGAGGCAGTAGTCTACCTCTAGTCCTTATGAGGATACCCTTCCTGAGGGTATATAGTTTTAAGTGAAGGTGATCTATTGGAATAGGTGAGAGATATAAGAAGTGCATGTGTTATATAGCATTGAAGTGCTCCCAGAAGATGTCTCTGTAAAAGGGCATGATGATGTGTTATGTACGCTTATACATTAGAAGAGAAACTGATCGAATTGAAACCAAATATTCGTACACGAAAGATTCTGTGCAGCTCTATGTGCTTTTTGCACCCCCGATGTAGAAATACTCAACTGTATGAAATTGTGATCTCATCTTTTGCTATCACGTAAGTTCATCAACATTTATTTCACACCGTAAGTGCCCAAGCCGCAAAGGCTGCTGCCGTCTCCACTGTGCTGGAAATCCACAAACATCTCGTATACGTCTAAAGCGAGGTTTTGTATAGTACCAGTATGTCGTATATCTCCAAATGAACGTTAATTTTAGTACCTAGATGCGTATGTTCTTGCTGAACGATTCTAAAATAGATGTTGGCTGGCGGTGCCAAATATTCAGGCAAAATTTTGCTCGCCTGTTTTGTGTGCTGTTCACCCATCTCCCGACTGTGCGGTTCAGGTTTCCACATAGAGTGCGACAGTTACTATGCCTTTCCTTTCTCCATTACTTTAACCCCTTCATCGAAGGCCTGCACCTCCCGTTTTTTTAGACCCTTCTAGACTATCCCCCAGACTAACAAAAGGAATGGGTTCGCATGACAATGCACCAAGGAAAGCTGAATTTTGTGGATGGCCCTGCAGGGTAAGGATGGCAATATATGGCACGGCACGCATGTCGCAAATATGGTTAGGTCGCCATAAACTTGGCCTTGGAATCAACTTGGCTGAATTTCACTGCCGGTGCATCTGGGTCTGCTCAGGTGGAAGACAGGGTTGACCTAGTCTCAATTTGCAATTGGTCCACCTTCAAAAATGGGGTTGGCCTACCTCCGGAATTAGGGTGGCCCACTCCCAAAATTTTGAAAATTGGGTTGACCCACGGACCTTGGACACACCAGAAATGGGCTTGGCCAACCCTCGAAATTTAGGTGGCTAACCCCAGAAAGTTTGAAAATTGATTGACCCATGTTTGGAACCGACCTGGGACACCCTCAGAATGGATTTAGCACATCCCCAAAATTTGGGTGGCCCATCGTGCTTTCGCACAATATTTCGAGCTTAGTAATGCTAAACTGGCTGCTATTTTTTTTCGTGGACGGGTATTTTTAACGCGGCTTCCACCATCGTCCTGCTTGCTCAGACAGCGCCGACCTAACGCTGGAAGCACCAGGGCCCCCTATTGATCGGAGCCAGCGGCAGAGCTGACAGCGTGTGAACTCGTTTTACGTCCTTGGGCAAGAGATGGCGCTACCAGTCTCTCCAAATCGTTTCTCCCTTGACACATCCCCCGTGCAGTGATACCAGCCGCCGAAAGGCTTCAAGTAGCCTGGCGGTGCCGCTGGCCGTGGTGGTGTTCGCTTTCCTTTCGTATCGTGGCGCGTGTGCTGTGCTTCGTGAGTGCGTGAGTGCGCGCTCCTATTCTGTCCGGACAAAAGCGAGGCGACGTTCGGTGGGGCTTCTTCCCAGGACGTCGTCGTCGGAGCCATGTTTCTGCCGAGCCGACGACGCCGTGCCGGTTCGGCGCCGCATTCGCGGAGGCGTCGCGCGCTCGGACACAGCGATCCCAGCGCCGCTGAGTGAGTGCGCCACTGCCTACACCGTCGCCGGTCGCCGCTGCTCCCAGCTCCGTGCCCCTTGCATCCGGAGAGCGATATCGCGAACTGGGGGGGAAGAGAAGTCATCACCGGCGCGGTTCCGGAGCAGCGACAGCGTTTCGCTCTGGACGTCGTCCCGTCGCATTTACGAGGTCAGTGTCATCAAGTCACATGCGCGGCGTAAGCGGCCCCGCTGGGACCGTGTCCCGTCGGGCAGAATCCCCGAGCCTCGGACGTCGTATTCGGGCTGAATCCGAAAGTTGCGTTGAGCGAGTTTCATAGAAACGACGACGCGGTTGTCACGCTCTGCTGCTTTCGCTTCGCGCAAATGCTGGGAGATGTGCGCCGGCCGTGGGACTGTTACCGGCTCCCGCTGTCACTTTTCCCGTCTTTCCGCGCTGTTTCTCGCGTTTCTTTAAGCGTCGACACGTTCCGTGGCGCGCTGTCTCATCAGCGGGCAGCAGCGTGCGGGGCACGCAGCTTTCTCATTTGCATGCATCCGTTGCTGGACTGTTTTTCGGCGTGAACTTTGCGAATGTTCTGTGCCGTCTACCATGAGCGCGGTGCATAAATTTGCATCTTTTCGCCTCAGCGCGCGCAAAACAGAACTATTGTCTTTCGCGTTCCCTTCGGAGCACATGATGAGCTCTGGCAGAAAGGAAGACTATCTTGTTGTTGTCGTCGTCGAATCTTAGCCCATGTCCTTCCCCTAGTTCCTCGCGCCGATGGAGAGAATTCTGAAAGAGATATCCGGGTATATAGGAACATAATATATGTTGCCGTCTTTCGCTCGTTGCGCTGTTGCGTTGCTACGGTGAGAGGGCGTGAGCAGCAACTTCCTCGGAGCACCAGCAGCAAGTGTGGCCGGCATTCCCAGGCGTTCCGGCGCCGCTTCATTAATTTGGTGGCCCGTTCCGGACGCCTGGCGCGCTTCCGCAGATATCAATTCTCCCCGGCGCTCGCTACCGGCGCGCTGAAGGGAAGCTAGTTATCGCAATCGATGCGTGATTGATGGAACATCGTAGCCGCGTACTTCCGGTATCGCAATATATCATCCGAAACAAGAGATATGGGCTTTGCCATAGGTGTATATGTGAAGTAGTTGCCATGTTGGTATTTTTCTTAGCCTTGCCTGTAATCGAGCGAGATGGATGCGTAAGGCCAATCACATGGGATTGGAGCGCTGGCGTGCTCCAAAATGTCTGCATTCTTCGTGCGAAGCGGGCCAGCTCACGTGCTCTGAATGTCGCTGTGAGATCATTATCTGCGATAAGCGTAATGAGTAAACGAAGGAGCTTAGATAATATGATCGGTATTAAATTGAAGTTACTGACCCGCCGCGGTGGCTGAGTGGTTACGGCGCTCGGCTGCTGGACCGGAAGACGCGGGTTCGATTCCGGCCGCGGCGGCCGCATTTCTATGGAGGCGAAATTCTAGAGGCCCGTGTACTGTGCGATGTCAGTGCACGTTAAAGAACCCCAGGTGGTCGCAATTTCCGGAGCCCTTCATTACGGCGTCCCTCATAGCCTGAGTCGTTTTGGGACGTTAAACCCCAATAAACAAACATAAATTGAAGTTATACCAACCGTACGATGCACCTTCTAGAATTAGAGATCAAAAACTGTAATTTTCTTGCTTTCGTAGCATAGTGCTAGGCCCAATAGTAAAATAAATGTGACACGTGAGAAATAAACATAAACGGAGGGTTGGATGGGAAATAATCATGAATATTCTTTAAAATTGATCTCGTTTTACGTTCATAATGAAACATCATGAGAAGTGTATTTTGGTTACGGGTACAGAATCACCATTTTCAACATCATAATCGGCTTCGTCATCGTCATCATTCGTATTACTTTCGCTTCATGTGAAATGCGGCCATATCCCAGCAAATTTACTTCTTTAGTTTGCCCATTCGACTCTCTGACACTCCCTGTTACGCTTACCTCCCCCTGGAATCCACTCTGCTACCGTAACAGACTACCGCTTATCAGTCTCCGCATTATACGTCTCCGCACCGGCCGCCGCTGACTCTATCGTGCCGCCAATCTCGCAAGCAGTGCAACAAGCGCGGGAAGAAATGAAACGCTTATAAAAAATGGAAACGCCTAATATAACAACACCAGAACGGTGTAAAGTGGCCGTAAACGAACAAAATGCGCCTGCCAACAGCACAGGTAAGCACGCTGTGAAACCCTGTTTGAAAACCATCCGGTGTTGTGAGGCTCCGATTTGAGTGGCGTGGGCTGCATTCGTACAGACAAGAAAGCCTGTGAATCTTTTGGTGCCTAGTTTAAAGGAGCGCAGGCTTTATTTACTCAGGGTGTCCTCTTAATTTTCCCGCTACATATACAAGCGCCCACAAACATGCATACTGGACCGAATGTTTCCGTTGACATAAAGAAAAAAATGAGAAAAAATCGCTTACATTTTTTTTACGACCTCTGTTAATTTAGGGTTCTAGCGCATTTGTATTACGTGTACAAAGCTTCAGTTTCGTGGATAGCGATACCTACCGATTGAGAGCTACACTGAGAAGCTGCCTCAAACCCGTTCTTGCGCTGATTGGAAAGTTGGCATTACTGCCGTGAAGTTACTACGTTTTTATCGCTACGAAAAAGATTCATTTTTTTTTTGCGCGGACAAGTAAATTAAAACTGCCGCAACAGGTGCCAGTAGTTTCTCATGTCACCTTGAATGTGTGCGCAGGGTGTAGAAGCTAAAATTCCTATGGACTTCGCTGTATGTGAACCACGAGGAAAGTCAAGATAACGATAAGGCAAAAAAGAAAGACGCAAGATAAAAATGAAGCGCATATGAAGATAAGCCCGAAGATAAGATAAAGTGCAAAAACAAGATAATGATAAGCCTTTGAGTGGGGTTCGTAGCTATGGAATAAGATGAGCTCTTTTTCCTTTTTCAGCTAAGATGGCTTAATAGATATTATGCTCTTATCCTTCCGAAAGGAATTTTATTACAGTTACTCTTGGCTTCATACTGCTGTTATTACCACTTCGTGTTTTGAAATAGCTGTTCGTGTTTGTGCAGTCTTTTCATCACCTAGCAACAAAAACAGCTGAGAATCGGAACGTTAAGTCAACTTTATTTCAGGCATGTATACATCACATGGCTGAGGAGAAGGGAAAAAAAAAGCCGCAATATAGCGGCTTGACAACGCTCCCTTCCCCAAGACTACATCGGCGGCAGGGATAATGAAGAGGTATGTAGTTTCATAAAAAGCACTTAGTTCACAATTTGAACAAGAAATAAAATCGAACAATATGAATACACAGCTTATCTGCAACCGAAAAAAAGTATAATAAATAATATATTTTACATCACACACACAATGAAAAACATTCCAACGCAAAGACTTTCCAACACAAAGAGCAATCAAGGCATGACAATGCAAGACTGGCAGGTACAGAGGCATATTAATGAACACAAAGAAATATTACATACGGTGAAAAATGCTGTCATAAAAATAAAATTTTTATCTGTTGGTACGAAGGCAAACGAACGGAAGAATTGGGTAGGCCAAATCGGTTAAGCAAAGTAGGCAAAGCATAATTTAGTATTTGAAATCCCTAATTAGTGCGAGGACGTGGAACATACCAGAGTTCGTGATGGCATGTCTGTTTTCATGCAAGCTGATAGTTTCTTCTAAGAAAAGCGTTCGACGTTCGGACTAGGATTTGTACAATTGGGGGAGGTGGAAATCATGAAACGAGGAAAGTTCTTACTTCACATTAAAAAAAAGTTAAAACTTTTAATTAAGGCCAACCGAGCGTCTACTATCTGTCTCTGCAATCAAGATTATGCTAATCGACGCTTGAAACAAACGTGTACGCTGGACGTCGGCGTGTGTCGGATGAGAGTGCGCTCTTGCCTTCCGGCCATTGCACATACACGCCGAAAGACTTAGCGTTCATTCCATCGATAATCCCTGAAACCGGTTTGAACTTTGGGGACAATAAATAGATTTTTACGTTTAAAAAAATGAGTTAGGTGCGAAGTTAGTTATGAAGTTCGCTGTTTAGGGAGGAATGGTGATCCGTTGCTGCCTGTCCAAAATGAGTCACGTGTCAGCTGAAACAGGCTCACGTGACCGAAGGAAGTATTGGTCGACTTGGGGAAGACAGCAGCTCTAAAGGCGTATAAAAATACATAATTTCGAATGTGCCTTGAGGTGTGCATATTCGATACATTCATTGCAAAATGTACAGCAAGCAAAGCAAATCTGTCAATTAACTCTCATAATACATTCAGTCAGGTGTATTGAGATAGGTCAATAAACTTTCAGTGACAACTCAACATGGAGTTTCAGTTAAGTCTCAGTGGCCAATTTTTAATGGATACTCAAAAGAAATACGCACCCCAGAATTAGATTCTCCTAACATTGTATTGTGCAAAGCAGTAGACGTTTAATGCTCAGTACACCCTAAGCAGAAAGGAGTTAAAAGAGAGTAAACTGTCCTGTCATAAATGAAATGAAATTTAAGCGCACACGAAAAACGCACACAAGAGGAGATACACACAGGACAGGCGCTGTCCTGTGTGTATCTGTAGCGCCTGTGTGTGTCTGTATCTGTAGCGCTGTAGCGCCTGTCCTGTGTGTATCTCCTCTTGTGTGCGTTTTTCGTGTGCGCTTAAATTTCATTTCATTTATAGCTATGCACCATCTAGCCCAAACAGAAGTTTTGTTAAACTGTCCTGTGGCGCTCTCTTTTATGAATGGAAGTGCGCTAGAGGAAAACTTACTCTTTATTTAATCCCATATGGGCGTATTTATGTCAATAGTGTACGAGTTCGGGACGGGTTGCAAACGGACTGCGACGGGCGCATTTCGACGGAGGCGAAACACAAAACCGTATTATACAGGGTGTTTCACCTAAGATTTTCATACAATTTTTAAAAATACGCTTTTTTAGCTACATCGCGCAAAATTACATGCACTTTCGAGAACCTTGCAGGCAAAGCAACATCTCCAGTGCACCTAACTCGTCGAAATAGCCAAAATTTGTTGGGTCACGGCACCGAGGGTAACAGCGCTTTCGAAATTCTAAAAACAGGTATGGTTATTACTTACCGTGCGCTACATGCCTCTAAATAATTAAGGAGCCTAACGGCAATAGTTAAAAAGTTCAATATTCAAAAATACTCAAAAGTTCAAAAACTGTTCAATATTGGTTAACCAGCCTGCCAGTTAGCACGTCTTTAGCTGTATTCCGATGTACTACACTGCTGACAATGTTATGCCGAAAAAAACACTCTTCTAACTCAAAAAGCCTATTTTTAAAAATTGCGTAAAGTCACAGGTGAAACTCGCTGTATTTCGGCGAACGTTGGACTATGGCGTGGTCCAAAACAATCCAGAGTCATTCACAATACTGCCGCCTTTGCATCTGCACGCAAAAATCTATCATCAAAAATCGCAAAGCGCAAAAATCTAACGCAAAAATGTAATATGCCACGTTAGCCGTATTTGTATCGTACAGCGTTGCATCTGCACATCTGCACGCAAAAATCTGTCATAATAAACTAATATGCAACGTGCTAGTAAGGTACTTTCGAGTCCATAAAAATGTTTACCACGGTATTTTAGGTCTGCTGCCTAAAAGGCAGGTTGTTATGGGTCTGTCTTGCACTTTTCTGTACTCCTCGGGTCCCTATAGAAAATCTGACGATCTCTATTAAAAAAAAAAAATCCAACGAGGCTTCGTCGTTAAGAAAGCTCATAAAACATAGGTAGGCTTTCTGAAACTGCAGTTGCGAGGATGACGCGCACTGAAAAAAAAAAAAGAATGGAAAACTGTTCATCTAAACCTTAAGGTGAAAAAAAAAAAAAAAAACAGGCATTTACCGGCCAGAGTGTCTTAAATAGGCATTTATAGGCACTACGAAAGAGGTGCCGAACCTCTCCTCAACCCCTCATTTGTGCTCATAAATCAAAGTGGCTTGGCGCGGGGTAGCGTGGGGAAAAAGAATCGATTTGCTTAAAATCCACTTTCAAAGTCATCAAAAACGTGGAGCATGCATGGACGCGCTGCCGTTACGAGTCAGGAAAAAGATAAAGACAGCGCTTTTATGTGAACATCACTATGCAGCGATTGCCGAGTAACGTACTGGAAACGCGAGTTTTTATCATCAATTTTGGATGCTGTTTTATATATAAATCGCGATATATTGATGATGTTTGATGATATTCTTTTAAAGACATGTTTTTATTGGCCTTGCTCGTTTCAGTACCCGTCTTTGTACCCGTTAGAATAAACTGTGCCATAATTAGCGCGTCCGACGTTGACTTATACGCTGATTTCTCCGTCTGTGAGCGTACCGAAAGGCGAACTGTAGTGAGGTAAACAAATATTTAATCGCCGCGTGTGTTACTTGGTTCACCGGGAAGTGAGCAAGGCTGAAAGCTGTGCTGAGATGATGTGGGCACTGAATTCGTGGACATTCGACTTAGGTTTCGGCAGAGTTCATCAACGATACGCCGGTTTGTCCACATTTTTGTCCGATAACGAATAACGATAGCGAATACTCGTGAGTGGACCAGCGTTTCCTCTTTAGGCATCCGAGGAACCGCATAATGAGGAAAACTTGCGAGTGCTGTAATGGCATGACGGATTTAAATAGACAATTATGCGGTAATAATTTGACCTTATGTATTTTGCTGGCGTACATACCCGTTTATATTTGAAAAAAAAAAAAAAACGCCCCTTTATGCTTGCATTTAAGACACACGCAACTTCGATGCCTTCAACCTCCGGCGCAACAGTTATGTGAATACATGCAGCTAGTGAAATTTTAGCACGAAAATAATAATAAAGCTGAAACAATTCGCGTTAAAGACTCGTTAGCTGGTAACTCTGTATAACCGTTTAAACCACTGTATAAGCCTTTAAATTGTGGCTGTTGAAAGTACGGCAGTATTTCTTTATAACACTAATTCGGAGAACAGTTTTTATCATTAGTTGGAATCAAACCGTGTTCACGCTTTATGAATCCGTTAAGCTGGCAAATTTATAGCATTTTTGTCTTGTGCTCTATGGCTGCAACGTGAATTGGTGGCTTCTTTTTCGAGATTAGCATCAGGGTTTGCACCAAAACATAAATGCAGTGAGTTTAGTTTAAACGACGCAGAAACGTTGTCGTTTAACAGCGTTAATCCACCAGTGATTAACGGCTCAGTTATAAATTACTATGATTCTGCAAGAGCAGTGGAGCGAGGGCTTTCGATTTGGTCTAGGGTGCGGTTATCCGATTCAAATATATGAGGTGGGCAAAAATACATAATTTAGCCGCGACCTAGCTAAAATTGATTGCATCTGAATGAAAAGGTTAAACTGTTTTAAGCACGGCAGAGAATTTTTATTCAGTTCTAAAAATGTTTAAGGGTTGTTAAAATTCGCTAAATCTAACGCAGAATTTTTTCACTTGAACTTCGCGCCTCTGTAAAGAAAGCCCATTTCGGAACTTTGGCTTGGGCTTTGAAAGCGGCCAGAATTAACTTTTCAGTCATAAGCTGCAGTTTGTTTCTTGTAGAAGTAGCGCTGGAGGGGCTACGTTAAGGTATATTTTTGCAAATGAGATTCATTGCCCGCATGCAGCCTGGGTTAAAAGAAGAGAGCGGGGTATCTAGACGCCAATAACCTCTGAACAGAATCTGTGTATATGCTGCTTCTTTTCAGCGATCGATTACACAATGACGACGCAAGAGCAGGCGTCTACGCTCTCGATAAAGTTTACAGACCACTCAGAAGCGTGATCTTTGCTTAGTGTGGTTGCTACAAATGTGGTCTTCTCTTCCCTCTAGTGTTTAGGTATGAGGCGTGAGGGGGAGGCCAGTAGTTTCTTTCACGAAACGCAATTTTGTAGTTTCATGCGGGAATTGAACCTGAATCGACAGGGTGAATAAAATGCAAGAAAATCACGCTTCACTTCTTGGGCGGCAGAGTCTAGAAGAAAAATTACCGAAGACACTTTGGAAATTTTAAATTGTGCTTGGCGAAAGCCTTGTGGCCAACCCACTGCCGCTTCCCCGAACCGCATGGCGCGGAATCACCAGGCAGCTTTGAAGCCATGCGTCTACTCACTCGACTGCAACGAGGCGTCTGGCGAAGGAGCGGCGGTGCAGCTGCCACCGCCGACGCGCGCGCGCTCGTTCTACCGCTACTGTGTGACGTCACGGTTGCTATGCACAGCGGCGCCCCCCACCGGCGCGCGGTTGCTAAGGAGGGGAGGACGTTGCGCCGCTCCGCGGAGAAGAGGCCACAGTTGGCACGATTCCAGCGCACGGACGGACACCGCGAGCATGAGCCAATAAAAGCTTTCGCCTTAATACGGGGAAAATAGCGTCGCTGGCGTCGTATGTCGTACCCTAAAACTACCGCGTTCACCTGTTGGACAGTGAGGATGGTTCGTGCGGTCATATGTGAGTTTGGAAGTAGTGCTGTTTATGAAGCAGTCGGACGCTTCAACAGCCGTAGCTATAGCGGAGCTCTATTGTCTGTTTTTACCCGCCGTGGTGGTGGCATGGTCGACCGCTGACCCAGAGGACCCTGGTTTAATCCCAGTCGTGGCGGCCGCGTTTCTATGGAAGCGAAACGCAAAAGGCGCACATGTGCTGTGCAATGTAATCCTACATTAGAGAACCCCAGGCGGTCGAAATTAATCCGAAGCCGTCCACTATGGTATCCGTCATAGTCCATGCATGTTTGAGTTAATTTGATTTATTGTGGTTTAACGTCCCAAAGCGACTCAGGCTATGAGGGACGCCGTAGTGAAGGGCTCCGGAAATATCGACCGCCTAGGGGTTCTTTAACGTGAACTGACATCGCACAATACACGGTCCTCTAGAATTTCGCCTCCATCGAAATTCAGCCGCCGCGGCCGGGATTGAACCCGCGTCTTTCGTGCCAGCAGCCGAGCGCCGTAACCACTGAGCCACCGCGGCGGTAGTCCATGCATGTGTCGCTTCGGGACGTTAAATCCCCAAAATTACAATTATATCTTTTTATAAGGAGGTAGAATTTTATAAGGTTTCAGAGTCTTCGAATTGTGCGATATGCGGCAATCTATTGCGACAAGTTGACGGTCTAAATTGAAATTCGACGGTCAACCCTTCCTCGCCCTGTCATTATATTCTAACCAGCCCTTTTAAATGCAACAAGTTGCTACCGAATCGATACAGCGACATTTATTTGTTAGCAGGAGCCCCCGAAGAGAACCTTCCTCTAAAGGTTCATGACCCAACCCTTTGCTTTTTGCGCAGTTCCTTTCCCTCCGCATCAATAAAAGTGAAATGGAAGCCAATGAAATTCTAGAAAGACCCGCAAGGGGGACCCCGTTTTCTCGCGGTTATAGCGACGGCCTCAGAAGCGTTTGCGAACGATCGAACCGTGCTGACGGGACGGCTGGGACTCGGCGCATGGTGATCCCACGTGCCGCCGTGTTAGCCGCCGCACGATTCGCGTGACGCTGCAAATCGAATGCGGGAGCGGCGGCCCGTGATGTATTGACTCGGGAGGAGACTGCTTATCGCTGCCACGAACCGCGCAGTCGCTTCGCAGCGTAACGGTGCGCTGCGGTGGCTAGCGTCGATGCAGCCGGCACCGCTGCCGAGACGCGCTTTTTCCACGCAGGCTTTTTGCCGCTTCTGGGAAGAGAGGCAGGCAAAAAGTGGAAAATAAGTTTATATGTCCAGGCTGCGGTGAGAGGAACATCTTAGGTGAGCGGTGACCACTAGGCAGCGCTTCTGAGAGCATCGGTGATGTGGAGCTCGGTTAGAAAATGAGGAGGACTCTGTCAAAGCTTACAGAGGTTTACATTCAGCGGTGGCCGCTTGGGGTGTCAGGGTGCGGCAGTGAATCAGGCTGCCAGTGGAGGTTACAAAGTTTTCAAGGATAGAATGGGCACAGCTGGCCCAGAATTTGGTGAACGATGGGTTAGGTCATTATTGTCCAGGAGGGAAATTAGTTGGGATGACGAATTTAAGTGTTGACCTCCTCTGCTTGTTCCGACTATGTCTGGCTGTAAGCTCCTGAATCGGGGGGTTGATTTGGACCACGGTGGCCACATATATGGATATAGGCTGAATGCAGGAACATCTGTATAATGAGATTTAGGCGCGCGATGAATTATGCCAAGTGGCCAAATTTAAGCCGGAACTCTATTATAATGTGCCTCTCAGCTTGTAGTGTTGCCGTGGCGCGTAAGAACGATTTAGCCGTTCGAAAGTTTCACCTTTGAATTAGCAGGCGGGAGAAAAATGGCTGGCTGCAACACGTACAACTTGAATTTGCTGAAGGTGATGATAGCCTCTATTAGTGGAGCATGGCTATTCTGAGAGACGAAGAAAGAGTCCCCGTAAAGGCTTGATTTTCGCTGTTCGAATCTGAATTCTTTAATGCCAAACACGAGCTGTCCATCTCTCCATACATTTTGTAAGATTCATTGAATTTACTTTCTGGACCCATACATTACTATCATAGAATCAACGAATTCACTAAACACGGTAAGGATACAAAAGTAGCGCTCGTTTGTCGTGCTGATATGTTAGAACAAAAGTTGCTAGGTGGGTAGTTTTGTTTGGCACACGTTTGTTTTGGCACCCTTATAGTATGTCTCCTACAATTGAAAAAAAAAAAAAACGCTTGAGATGCTCATGCCATGCTTCTTAGAGCTTGAAAAATTTCGAACCTGTGCTCTGCGTTCTGGCTCATCGTCAAAACCTGCTCTCTTCTTTTTCGGCGGAATCCATAGACATGGTCGTCCGAGCCCGCTCTCAAGTGTGCCACCTTTGCATTTACTTCTAGGAAAACGTTTTGACTTTTCAACTGTAACCTAAATCTTTCGCACTGTTCTAATGGGCAAGAAGAATGTTACCCAGATGGGTAATGTGGTGAAAGCAGCCATGTACCCTGGTGGCTGATGTGAGTGGATCGTGGGATGGCTGTATGTTGCTCTTAATTGTTTGTTCATGAAACAAATTCAAAAAGTCCTGAAGGCTTCCGCTGTAGGTAAATGAATGCGACTGCCCGTCCCACCGGTTCAAGTAACGCTTCGGTGCTCTTAAGAGTTTCTAGCCTACATCAACGGAACCTGTAACCCCAAAACTAATTACGTCTGCTTCGAAATTAATTTGGCCCTTCAAGGGCCTGTCAGTGACAGCAGCTTTCCTAAATTAGCGAGAACGCTTACCACACTGATTCTCGTCGTCTATTTTAGTATGAGAGCAGTTAGTTTTTCTTTCCATACTGAGATTTTTAGGGGTCTCTTGTCATTTTGTATTTTTATTTAACAGTTTTCATAGTCTTAGTCGCTTTGGAACGTTAAACCCCTTAAACCAAACCAAACCAAACCAGTTGCGTTGTTTACGCTGAACAGCCAGAGCACTGGCTGTAGCGGTATTAGTGTTGGGCTGGGCGCACTGATGCTCGCCTCGCGTTTCCATGCACGCGTATGTAAGGGTTCAACAACGGGCTTCTATATGGAGATATTTGCGCTGTGAAGTGGCCTCGGTGGGTGTTTATTGCACGATGGGGCCTGTTACCATCGTAAACAGTGCCAGTCCTGTCTACCTCGTTTCTTCTGTGTCGTGTCTTTTGCGCAAAAAACCCACAATGCTTAGGCACCAACTAGCCTGCAAAAACATACTCGCAAGTCAACGGTCGCTGATAAACAGCAGGAGCAGAGATACACGGTGTGCCATGCGACTGTACCTGATTGCACTGCAATCCCGATGTTCAAGCACGTAGGTAGTCGAACTCCCAAAGTCGCACGCTATTAGAGAGGCACGCATTTGTAGCCTGAATGAACACTTTGGCCTCCAGGTGCACAGTGCTGTTCAAGGAGTTACAAGTGCATATAACTACAGAGTCATGCAGTTGTAGCGTAATGAGCAGTGCGCCCACCAAGTTCATAGTGCAGCTCAAGGAGTTACAAGTGCACATAGCTGCGCAGACATGTGGTCGTAGCCTAACTGAGCACTACACCCACCAAATTCACAGTGCAGTTCAAGGAGTTATGTGCATATAACTACATAGACATGCAGTTGTAGCCTGATTGAATATTTAACCCACCAGAGTCACAGTGCTGTTCAAGGAGATACAAGTGCATATAACTACAGAGTCATGCAGTTGTAGCGTAACGAGCAGCGCGCCCACCAAGTTCGTAGTGAAGTTCAAGGAGTTACAAGTGCACATAGTTGCGCAGACATGCGGTCGTAGCCTAAATGAGCACTACACCCACCAAATTCACAGTGCAGTTCAAGGAGTTATGTGCATATAACTACATAGACATGCAGTTGTAGCCTAATGAATATTTAGCCCACCAGATGTACAGTGCTGTTCAAGTAGTTACCACACTGATATAACTACAGAGCCATGCAGTTGTAGCGTAATGAGCAGTGCGCCCACCAAGTTCATAGCGCAGTTCAAGGAGTTACTAGTGCACATAACTGCGCAGACATGCGGTTGTAGCCTAAATGACTGCTACACCCACCAAATTCACAGTGCAGTTCAAGGAGTTACGTGTGCATAAAGCTACATAGACATGCAGTTGTAGCCTGATTGAATATTTAGCCCACCAGAGTCACAGTGCAGTTCAAGGAGTTACAAGTGCATGTAACTACACATACATGCAGTTGTAACATAAACAAATCTTTAGCCCTCCAGAGTCACAGTGCAGTTGAAGGAGTTACAAGTGCCTATGAATACTCAGACTTGCAGTTGTAGCCTAAATGGACATTTCATCCACCAGAATCACAGTGCAGTTCGAGGAGTTGCAAGTGCATGCAACTACTACAGAGCTGCTAACGTTAACGTTCTTAGCTGTTCACGAGTTTCTGCCAGTCCCTTCCCCTCTGCCAGTGGTAGCAAAGGTGATGCTGCGGAGCATGTACGCACACCGCCTGTACACGCGTGGCGAGGGAGTGCTGTGCAAGCCGAGCACGTCGCCACTTACCGGGAGTGCTTCTTCGAAGGGCGGCAGGGTCAGTCCCCGCGGAGCCCTTCCGGCAATGAAGCGCCCCCTCCGACACTGAGGGCCTCGGCAGCCGCTGCATTGGGGGCCGAAGCGGCACAGATATGTACGGCTGCACAGATGTCCCATAGCGCGAAGGAAATCAACCTTTGAGCCCGTCACGTCGATGCCGGGTTCATCTAATCGCTGGTGCTTGTATGAGCGGAAGCATGGATCCTTGTGCGAGAGGTATTCTGGTGAAAGCAGCAACTGGATTGCTCGTTAGCTTGAAGGGCTCCTAACTCAATCCCGCGATCTCTTTACGAGTTTAATGCCATTTGTTAAATGCCAAGCCCCACTCCGGTTTTTGCTTCAGCTTCAGGAACGTTAGAATTAGCAGTATTAGGATATACTTGGTTGAAATTCGTTACATTTAAGTAGGGCGAAGAATTGAGCTCTAGCGATTGAAGAAAGGAACTAGTGGGAGGTGTTTTCATCGCCGAAACATCGTCGAAAATCGCAAAATTCGTCAGTCGTGAAATATCAGTTTTAGGGTCAGCAGCTTTTAGCTCGATCGAGAGGCGTAAAATGTGAATTACATATGATATATCAAGTGATGCTACTGAAATAGACTGAGAAAATGAAACTCTGGGAGAAAGTGAAAGGTCACCTCGAAGAGAGAGAGAGTAGGAAAGGTTACGAGGCAACCATGAAAAAAGAAAGCCTTCCTTTACTTGAGGTAGGGAATGCGGGGATTCAAAAGGGGTGAAGGGTGGTCATAGGGCAGTGTCACGACTGTCCGCTTCCTGAGGGCGTTGTGCTTGCGGTAGGAGGGATTGTTTGATATGCTCTAGAAATGTTTGCTTAGCAATCTATACCTGGGTGGTTACTCTTCATGAGAATGATAGTTTTTACCGAAAATACACGTGTGATTTGAAAGCAGTGCATTCCACATTCAAACTGCCTATTTGGTTCGCGCTTTTCGTGCTTTGACAGCCGTGGCCTAAATAATTCTGACATCCGTTTTCAATACGAAACATTTGGGTTGCTAAATTATTCCTTCACTCTTTATAATTCCGCAGTTTTCAGCAATCTCACATGAAAGGTTGGGGGCGTTCCTGTTTTAACCGCTCGACTGTAATGTGTTCCAGTTTCTCTTAAATGTAATGAACTTTGTTCAACACCGCTTCCACGTATGGTAAAAAAATGCTATTTCGTCTTTATCGCAGCAAACGTCGCAAATAAAGCAACGAGTGTTTTTGATTAACGGGCGCCAGTTCTTTTGCGGATCTGACCAGGCCTTCGCGCGATAACAGTGGCAATATAGCGTTGTGTACACGGCATTCATGCGTCCAGTTCTTTCGTTTCATCGCTTGTCGCCATATTCTTTTGATGTTGGCTGTGGAAGACATTTTTTTTTCTTCGCTTTCTTCACACTGAAACTTTTTTTCAAGCCGGCGTGCTTCGGCTGTGATGCGCTCTGCATGCTCTGAGTATGGTGCCTCTGTAAAGCCCTAAATTTTCTGGTCGTGCGCGCTAGTAGAAAGAGTCACCGTATGAAATAAAGATCACCGCATGTGTCCTTTGTTGGCCATGACACCGCCATAAATTACGGGAAGAAGCGTATCGCGGTAGCCATGCGAGCTTTAGTATAGTAGAATACAACTGCAGTGTGCAGTGGAGCTCGGCTTATATTCTTGACCGCCGCCTTCATTTCCTCCACGACAAGGAAGTAGTCTGTTATTTTAAGCTTTTCTTGGTATCCAAGCAAAAAGGGTTATTGCGAGACAAAGCTTTAAGCGAAACGTCTCCTATGCATCTGGTTTGTCTAATGCATTGAAGTATTGAAATGTTGATTTCGTTTACTGCTGCGTTGTTGATAGCTTAGAGGTATCGATAAGAGCCATTTTCTTTTTAAAATTATATCCCACTACAACGCATCTGGTGTTACCCCTAGACAGCACCAATTTCGGCTCACCAGACCATAGGCTGAAGTAATTCGCATAACCGTGCTGTTTTAATTGCTTGGCTTCTATGTACTACGCTGCAAACATGTGTGAAAAAAAAGGTCTAAGCTTACCGGCTTAGCGCATTAATTAGCGAAAGCTGGTTGGCGTTAACGGCCGAGAGGTCTGGAATGGCAGGCCCATGGTGGCATTTTGACATGGTTGGGCGTCTCACAGGTCCGTTTTGGAGTCTGTACGCCCATGTGCACACTCGGCTTGCTTTCGCTTGCAGTCTTCGGTTCGACCGCATTCCCGGCGCACTCCATGGACTCCATGGACTCCTCTTCTAGATCTTCAGTCCTGTCAAGTTTGCGGCTATCCCTCCTCCCCAACATGTCTGACCAACTGGCCCAAAGCTTCCCCTTGTTGATCCATGGACTCCAGGACTCGCTTGAACGAAGCAGTCTAGTTCCCAGTGTTGTCTTATTCGCAGTCTAATACCTCCAGCTGTTCGCCCTCCGTAAAGGCCAATGGATGGCTCCCTGGGTCAGTGCACTCTAAACATGAATACGCCTACGTGGGAGGGGAAATGGAGTAAGACATGTCTTCTAACGCGCATTCTTCTATACAAGGGTGTGAGCTAGAGGACACTTTACTCTCTTTTTACCCCTTGCCGTTTGGACACCTCAGTCGCGCTTTGAGGTACGTGGCAGTGGTGCCCACCTACAATAACGCGTTACACGGCTGCAGTTGCACCCTCTAAATTGCACCTACTAAATGGCTTGTACGAAACTACGGCAAGTTTCGCTCTGTAAGAGGGGACGCTTCCGTTAAGTTTCTCAGGTGCGTTGTACGTAAATGTGTTTTCTGCTTTCTGTCTTTCGTGTTCAAGAAAGTATTTCCAGTGCCTCGTGATGTTCTTTTTTATTCATAACTCGTATTTGGGTTTGAGGTGTACGAACGTCAGAAATAGCAAATCTAAATAGAAAAGAAAAAAAAAACATTTTCCGACTGACTCGAAGGGATCGAAGAAAAACGGTAGTGTTGCAATGCACTACAGGGAAAAGGAAGAAGGGCGAAAAACATTACCCAAGAAAGAAGCCTCCTCAGCTGGTCAGTGGTCGTTTTGTAGCGGGTACTCTGTACAGGGGAGAGGGAAGGTGAGGTTTTATTTGGTTCTGATTCAGATATAAGATGGAGATCCAGTACTGTCCTGTCTGTGCGTGCTGATCAGATTTCATTGAATAAATGGGTGCTTAAAGCCGGTTTTTTTCTTGTTACGCGGGCTCGTTTCTTCAGGTTCACAAGCCGAAGTTCCGAGAGCGCCAATTCAACGCGGGCACAGTAGATGGAAAGTAATGGACCGTCCCTCAAATCACGCTAGAGTGGCAACCCAACAGGTGCATGTGACTCACAAAAAACACGTTCAACCACTCCTTCACTGGGTATGGACTCTAAAGCACGAGCTCTTTCTCGGGCTCCTCTAAATAATTTTCTCACAACAGTAGCATGAAGTGCGCAGCGTAGACTCCTCGAGTTCGTTATGAAGAAATACGCTTCAACTGCCTCATTGAGAGTGGGCACTTGAACACGGCCATGAGGGAAGGATGAAGGAGGGGGTTGAAGAAGGGCTCTGGATTAACTTCAACCAACCTGGGGCTCTGCGTTCGCGCGCATGACAGAACGATTCCGCAGCAGACTCATAACTGTCGCTTTCGAATAGACCTTAAGCTACAGCTCAAGTTCCGGCTGTTTTTTTCGTTTTTGTCTTTAATACTTTTTTTCTTGGTTTTATTAATTGTGTACCTATTCCTGTTATCTTTTCTCACAATGTTATTTTTGTATAAACATGTAATATTGTCTTTGGGAACTTCGCTTGTGCCGTGCCAGGAAATAACTATGTGAAAGGAAAAACCCTGCTTGCCGATATCTGTGTACCAGGGGTCGAGGGCCTGTCAAGCTTTGTGGCTTTTTCCCTCGACTTCTTTTTGTACCTGTAGGCATGAATAAAGATTATTATTATTATTATTATTATTATTATTATTATTATTATTATAAATTGTCAAACACTACATAGTATTAGAGAGAGAGTTTCGCTGCCAACACGTGCACCGTAATGGCACGCGTATATTCGCTTTTGTTGCCTCTCGCAATTATAAACCTAGGGTCTAGCCCCCGTTCTGTAAGTGCACGTCATTTTCTTTTATTTGCCTTTCTTTTTCTCACAGACGGCGCGTGTAAGGGGACTACACGGGCTCATTCCTTCCGATTAAATGGCACGTGGAGCTACTTTGGGGCTGATGAGTCTTACACGCGTCGTGTAGTGTATCCAGTCCTCCCAGTAGAGAACAAGAACGCGCATAGGCGCTTCATTTCGTGTTTGTTAAGGGGCTCAGCTCGTGCCGCGAAGCCAACGTTCAATATTGGCCCGCGGCTCTCTCCGAGACCCCCCCCTCCACTCATCAACGCGCGCGCGTGCGCGTGTCGCGAGATTGTAACGAAAGCAGCTCGCGGGCGATCACAGAGGTGTCGCGGGTTAGTCAACGCCGAGTTAGCGCGGGCTTAAAGAGAAAATGACAGAGATTATGCATAGTCGCCATAATGTTTGCTAGTCTGTTGTCCGTCGCGGTTGCTTTGCTCAGTGGCTGATGCTTTGGACTGCTGAGACAAGTATAGCGGGATAAAATCCCGCCCGCTGCGCCGCATTTAGCCTCGAGCGAAATGCAAACGCGTCCCTGTTCTGTGCCATGTTAGCGCGCGTTGTGGACTTCCAGGTGGTCGAAATTAACCCGGGGCCTATACGCTAACGGTGACTAACATAGGTCATATTAAGCTTCGGTGCACTAAACGCGACGTACCGCACCATCCACAACGACTTGAAAGAGAGCAAAGCTGCGACATGTTATGATCTGTAGCTTTCAAAACGCTTCGTTTTGCGGAGGTGCGAAAAGTGGTTGGTACTTTGATATCGGCTAACGCCCCTCTCGAATAGGGAAGAAATTATATCGACATTCCGTATCGCGGCAGTGATAAAGGGAGGTTCTTGAGTCTTTTAGGAAGAATACAATGTAGCCGGACCGCTTCTGCATGAGCGAATCTCATCGGAGCTGCTTGCTCGACTCGAGGCCTGCGTGGTTCCTCACGAGAGGAGCGTGTCGCCTCGTCGAAGAGCAGCAACCACTAGGAAGTATAAAGCTCACACGGGTGCCGCTGAAATTACACCCGCGGGCGCCTGTGCATTGCTCCTTGCCTTCGTTTGATCAATGCTAACTAGTTAGCGCTCATTACCGACTGAGCTTGGTGATAAGCGGAAAAGATGAGAATGCTTCATGAGGAGATGACAGGGCCAGTTATTCTGGCTTTCTCAGTGGACACATGAACCGCTCCGTAAAGAAAGGGATGAGGGAAAGAGTGAAATGAAGAAGGGAGAAAGAGGGCGCCGTAGTGGAGAGCTCCAGATAAAATTCGACCGCCTGGAGTTGTTTAACGGGCACTGAGATTGCAAAACTCACGGGTGTCTTTCGCATTTAGCCGCGATTGAAACGCGGCAGTCGCGGCTTGGAATCGATTCCACCACCTTGTACTAAGTAGCCGAGTGCCGTGCCTCCTCAGCCACCGCAAGTATACGCGCCTGACTCGCGCTTATTCTCAGGTGCGGCTCTAGGACACGTCAGTCGGAGGTACCTGAGAACGCGTAGCCACATCTAGCCGCCGCAAGATGGGCTGATTGAAGGCTAGCAGAAAGGACTTTTGTGATGCACTGGGCGTAAATTGGCTAACAATGGTGCTGGTGGGGACGATGATGGTTATGAACCATTCCAACACAGGAGCGCAGGGTTTCAGTCGACGTTTCTAACGCTAGAAAGCACTGACCACTTTGGTCCCTGCGTTTGGAGGGAGCGAACTGCCGTCGTAAGCGCATTTCCCGTCCTCTTGGGTAGGGAATTTCGAGAAACGCCATCCTCTTTACTTTAGCACAGAATCTTTCATGGGGATGTACAGTAAAATGGCAAAAGCTTAGAGGATGCGGGCTTGCGGAAAAAAAAAAAAGTTATGTCTGTGTTGCTTGGGCAGCCAGACAGCTGATATTTTTTTTTAATTTTTACTTTATTTATTCTAAGAAACAGTACACAAACAGTTGGTTGGACCCATAGCCTTTAAGGCTAGTGAGGGGTACAAATACAGAACAGGCACAATTTTACTGCAGACCGTGTAAATAAAAAAAACTTCAAGATTAACACACACAATTCAATTCATTCCTACATTTTCATGGAAATTTAATAGTGTTTTAAAGATGTCGAAAAATTTTTTTCTTTAACTTCATTTGGGATTTGATTCCACACATGGGCTCCGCTGTATTCTAGGAGTCTCCGGCCGTACATATTATAACAAGATGGTAAATAAAATGGATTGTTAGTTGCAGCTCTTGTTTGTTTCATTGGTAATCTAAATAAACTAATAACTCCGCAAGATTAATATTCGTACGGAGTATAGAACACGCATGTCATCTCATGGTTATATTGTTTTTTAATTGATGTGATTCTTTTCTTTAGCAAGCCCGCATCTCGTAAACTGTGTCCTTGACAGCAAAATAAATAGAGAATCGAAAACAAAACAACAAAAAATGTCATAAATGGAAATGTGGGCACCGGCACAGCATAGCAGATACCTGCTAGTACAACTAGTAGTGCGAAAATGACAGTTGATGGCCCGACGATTCCAAAGAAACACGCAAACACGCGTAGGAGTTGCAACAGGTGTTGCCAAAAATGTGGAATCCAATGCTATCGCAACCCACTCTTAAGCGTCCCCATAGTTCTCTTAACTGCCCCTCAGCAACAGCAGTCGACGCGGCATCTCCTGCGGTGATGTCGGGACCCGTTGGACCAGTCGCGTGCGCCAAGGGGTTTAGGGTGACTGCTGTCCGGCGGTAACTCTAATAGAGCTCCTTATACGCTTAGCGTCGGGAACTTTTATTGCGGTTTGCAAACCCGGGAGCAAAAACCTGCAAAGACGCGACTGAATTTTCATTGTTTATGAAAAAAATGCTTCATCTTGACATTAATCCTTCCAGCCGTGGGGGAGTTTCTGTCCAATGCTGGGTTAATCAGCTTCGCGTTGAACAGATGAAAGCGCGCAAAGTTGCAAAATTAAGTAAAAAAATAGATGACTGGCAGCCGGTGGCAGCGCCGCCTTGCGTCGCGAGGATTAGAGTGGCGCCTGTTACGTAAAGGGTGCTCTCCTGTTCACGTCGCAGGTAAATGAGATGGCGCCTTTCAGGCATATCGAATTAAGCTCACACAGCGAAGTCATCCGTTTAATGGATGTCGGAAAGAAAGTGAAAACAGGCATAAGCAGTCAGTTCCCCTCTGTATTCCGTGGCACCAGGGCAAAAAGAAAGGCACAGGTATAGAAAAGGAGCTGCGGCTCCTTTTTCCCGATGCCGCGCTACTTTGTCATCAGGGAAGCCTTGTGCGCAGAGAAGCTCGCTCGCTCACTCCACTCTCTCGATTCCTGACCTGCTTTCTCCAGTTTCTCACTCACTCGCTTAATACCCAGGTCCACTCATTCGCTTTCGTAATCGCTCACTCACTAGCTCCCCTCACTCGATCTTTGTACTCGATCACTCACTTACTCTCTGCATTCACTTACGCTCTGCACTCACGCTCCACACAGTCACCCCAGCATTTACTCACACGCCACTGGCTCACTCACTCACTCACTCACTCACTCACTCACTCACTCACTCACTTCACTCACTTCACTCACTTCACTCACTTCACTCACTCACTTCACTCACTCACTTCACTCACTCACTTCACTCACTCACTTCACTCACTCACTTCACTCACTCACTTCACTCACTCACTTCACTCACTCACTTCACTCACTCACTTCACTCACTCACTTCACTCACTCACTTCACTCACTCACTTCACTCACTTCACTCACTTCACTCACTTCACTCACTTCACTCACTCACTCACTTCACTCACTCACTCACTTCACTCACTCACTCACTTCACTCACTTCACTCACTCACTCACTCACTCACTCACTTCACTCACTCACTCACTTCACTCACTCACTCACTCACTCACTTCACTCACTCACTTCACTTCACTCACTCACTTCACTTCACTCACTCACTTCACTCACTCACTCACTTCACTCACTCACTCACTTCACTCACTTCACTCACTCACTCACTTCACTCACTCACTCACTTCACTCGGGCACTTCACTCGGGCACTCACTCCTCTGCACTCGATTACTCATTCACTCCTCTGCACTCGATTACTCTCTGCACTCCTCTGCACTCGATTACTCTCTGCACTCCTCTGCACTCGATTACTCTCTGCACTCCTCTGCACTCGATTACTCTCTGCACTCCTCTGCACTCGATTACTCTCTGCACTCCTCTGCACTCGATTACTCTCTGCACTCCTCTGCACTCGATTACTCTCTGCACTCGATTACTCTCTGCACTCCTCTGCACTCGATTACTCTCTGCACTCCTCTGCACTCGATTACTCTCTGCACTCCTCTGCACTCGATTACTCTCTGCACTCGATTACTCTCTGCACTCCTCTGCACTCGATTACTCTCTGCACTCGATTACTCTCTGCACTCCTCTGCACTCGATTACTCTCTGCACTCCTCTGCACTCGATTACTCTCTGCACTCCTCTGCACTCGATTACTCTCTGCACTCGATTACTCTCTGCACTCCTCTGCACTCGATTACTCTCTGCACTCGATTACTCTCTGCACTCGATTACTCTCTGCACTCGATTACTCTCTGCACTCGATTACTCTCTGCACTCGATTACTCTCTGCACTCGATTACTCTCTGCACTCGATTACTCATTCACTCTCTGCACTCGATCACTCATTATCTGCACTCGAATACTCACTCACTCTCTGCACCTCATCACTGCTCTCTGCGGTCGGTCACTCATTCTCTGCACTCGATCTGCACCCGATAAATTGCTCATTCTCTCCGCCAACTGAGTCACTCACCTGCTCACTCAGCCACTCGCGCATTCACTCACTCACCACTGGCTCACTCTCTCACTCAGCCGCTTAGGCGTTCACTCACTCACCACTGATTCACTCACTCAGGCATTCAGTCACTCACATTGTTCACTCACTCAGGCATTCACTCACTCACTATTGTTCACTCACTCAGCCACTCAAGCATTACTCTCTCTCCCACTGGTCCGCGCAGTAGTTTTCGTTGCCAGTGGTCTGTGCGAGTGGGTCGTCCCTTTCAAAGTGTTTATTAACAGCCTACTTAATTTTCATCGACTACCATCTGGTATTGACAAGGCCTATGCAGAGCGTCTACTGAATATTGCACGGGATTTTTGTTGTCTAAACCACGAGTAGTAATACTGCGGTTCATGGCCGTGAAAGTGTATGACATATTGTATACGCTTTGCGCTTTTAACGTTGCCTGGCCTTGCAGTCATTAGAAGTAGACAAACCATGTAAGTCTATGATTTAGTGGACACAGTATTCTCGTTGCTTGCGTGGAGAAACCAGCCGTAGTCTGCGCCAAAAGATTTGTCTAAATGATTTTCATTCAGTCGTAACCCACTGTTCCTCACATGAAGTCGTCACGTCTTAATTTGAAGAGCCAGACAGAGAGAACTTTGCGTTCCAACAGTCGCCCCCAAGATAAGAGGTCAATATTAGTTGTCATCTTATCAGTCTAATCCTGGTCTACTATCACAGGCCCAAGATCCGGGAAGTGATAGATATCATGATTTGCTCGTCCTGTGCTGCGATAACCGAGGGCTCTGCTTCTGGGCTGTGATCCCGTCTGGCTGGTTCGTTCCCTGCCCCTTTGAACTCTGTGAGTACCAGAAAAGCACAAATAGGGGACAGTTCAAACAGGAGTGGCAATCGCGCTCAATCAGCAAACTGCGTGCGAAAAGTTTGCCGCCGTTTGGAGGCACGTTTTTTGTATTGTCACTGGATAATCACGACAGATCACGCGGGCTGCGTCGCTACGTTCGAGAGTCGGTGTCGCTCGAGGAACTACCCGAGGAACGACTGGAAGCCGGCATCCCCAGGCGGGACCGTCGGATAGGGGAACAACCTGAAGGTGAGGGCTTTGCCAGTTTAACGTTACCGCGTGCGTACTGCGAAGCAAAGTACGCACACTTTGCCTGCAGTGAAGACAGGGAATGTCGTCCTCACAGTGGAGGTGCCGTGACTTCGATTTCTGCTTTCTAGGCTAGGGCCATAGAGTGAAGCCAGATTGACTTCCGAAAGACAATCAGGTCAACCCGTATGGTGGTGGTGAAATATTTTAATGAAATAGTTTAGGAGGTTGTAGCGGCGGTTGGAGCTCTCAGTCCGGAACCCCATTGGCGTAGGCTGCTGTCCGGGCTCTTTCGATGAGTTGCTTTTGACTCATTTCGTCCGAGCTGGTCTGAGCAGCCTCCCACCCCTCCTGCGTTGGCTGGTTATCAACAGTGACCGCCTGATTTCGTTGGCAGGCCCATACCATATGGTTCAGGTCCGCCTTCTCCCCGCAAGCATTACGAGACCATGCTCTGAAATTTGTTCACGCCAGGCTTAGTCTTAACTTGGGAAATTGGTACTTCTGCAATAAGGGACACCTGGGCACTTGCTCTGAGCTCTCTTCTTCACACCGTGGCTGCAATGTGGTATGAATCGGTTATTCTTTATTTATTTACTTTCTCTCTACCTCTGTGCGCTTTGTGCGTGTGCGCACGCGCGTGTGTGTGTGCGTGCGTGCACGTGCGCGCGCGCGATAGAGGGTGAGTGAAACATTTAATGCGCAGAACAAATAATCGCGGTCACTTGGGTGGGCCCTCGTGGCACCCATTGGCTTTTGCGGCTGCTCTTTCCTGGTTGATCAGTTCCCTTACGCGTATACGCATGCGGCAGTGATAGTCGGTACCAGCCATAAGCCATGCGATCTTTCCTCCTTATTTTCTTGGGGCCACTTGCTACCACTGCTACTCGGCCCTTCCTGCGCAAGTATCCTGGGTTCAAAAGACTCCCTCGTAGGGCTCTTTCTTGAGTGTAAATCGCATAAATAGTTACAGTTCTTGTATATAGAGGGCACGAACACCGCATTTAAAGCGAAACAATACTACTTCGCCGGTGCAAGTTCTCCACCTTCGCCTCTCCTGAGTGTACCTCACTGTCACCCAGACTTCGCGCACGTTTATGTGGGAAGCTCCCAGACACCCTTAGAGCGTGTGGGGGTAGCGGTCTCGGACTCGAAGGAGCTGCCCTCGAATCAGCGTGGCAAACTCAGCGGAGACCAGCCACCAAGTGACAAGAGGTTTTTGGGCATTCGGTGCCCAGCTTTCGCTGGTCGCAAGCCAGAGAATGGGTCAGAACAAAAGGTTCACAAACAAAACAAAGTTTATACAGCAAAGAGACGATACAGAGGATTTCACAATCACTAGTACAAACACATACAAAGTGATTAATAAAACAATGCAACGCGTGCAAGTTAAACTCGAGAGAGAATACAATACACAGGCAATATTGCACCTAAAGTGCACTAACACACGAGAGAGAGATAAACAAACAAAACACAATTTGTTCACCGGGCACTGCGGCAGTCGGACGACCAGAGTTCCACGACGATGCCGTCCCGCAGACTGGCGAACGTTGCCTCGTTGGTCCGTGGCTGGCCGAGTGGTGTTTTCCCCGGGAGTCGAACGGGCGCGCTTCTCCGAAGCTTAAACGGCGGTCCGGACTGACTGATAGCGGTCAACGCCTTCTTTCGTCTGTTTGTTCAACGCGCCAGAGTAGGCGCGCACATACACGCAGCATTTGCAGTGCTGTCTCCCTTCCCTCTTCTCACTGGCCGCGCGTCCCCATTGGTCAGAGGTCGGGGGTCGCATCTCGAAGTTTCGAGCGTGCTCTGGAATGGCGCCGTCGCTGACGTCCAAGTGCAGAGGAGGGGGACATGTCTTAGCGCTCGCAAGGCTGCCCCCTCTTCCCTCGGTTAACACAGGAAGCAACTCGGATGTTCTAGAGCAATCGGCGTGGATGACTCATTCCTTCGGCGCACGCCGTGGAGGGGTGTAGAGAGAGGCACGCGCTCGGCGGGGGCTTTCCCTCTCTCCTGTTGGGCTCGCGCCGGCGAGACGCCGTGCGCGCGGCGGTTTTTCTTTGCTTGTTTCTAAAATGCGCCGAATTTTGTGACACTCACTTAGAAAGAAGCTGCCCATTTTCATGCAGTTCACACGTTCCCTTCACTGTGTACAAGGTCGTAATTCGGGCTGTTGGTGATATGACCAATCCGCTTTGTAGCGGGGGGTCACAGAGTTCTGAATCAGGCCAAGAAAAACGAGATAAGAACGTAGCAAGTAGAAAAAGATCTCTATCAGATGCTATGCATTGGTCGTATAGTCTGGAAAAAAGAAGGATTGTAGTCTCTCGACAGGCGTCTGTGCCACCTCCACGGCCTTAGACTAATCGGGTGATGCCGCCGACCGCAGACCGAGTGCTGTCAGAAGAGTCTCCATCGGTGTTCGGCGGCTTTTTGTTGGTGTCCTTGCCATCGCTGTGGATAATCTACGCTCTAAACAAGATCACTCCTATATAGGAGTAAAAAGGAGTAACCTGTCCTCTAGCACATAGCTTATTCCATTTTTACTTCTTTTTGTTTAAAGTGTAATTCGTCGCTGTCACTCGGGCAGTGGTCATCGCAATATTTTTTTTTCTGGCGAACGACGCGTCCCCAGCCCACTGTGTGCGTATTATCAGCCCTAACAAACATAAATTTCGCCCAAAAGACGCGGGTTCGATCCCGGCCGCGGCGGCTAGAATTTCTTTGGAGGAGAAATTCTAGAGGCCCGTGTGCTGTGCGATGTCAGTGCACGTTAAAGAACCCCAGGTGGTCGAAATTTCCGTAGCCCTCCACTACGGCGTCTCTCATAGCCTTAGTCGCTTTGGGACGTTAAACCCCACAAAACCAAACCAAACCAAACATAAATTTCCGCTGCACAAAAAGTTTCAACACGTCTCCTTGAATGGAAACTAAGTTACTCATACGCCCGAGGATCCGCGAGATATGACGTGTCAGCGATGCATTATTCCCCAAAAAGATGCGTTTCTGGTTTCTGCGGGAACACAAAAGGGTTGTCTTTAGAGGCGCAGCGAGTGGGAGCAGTTTTTTTTCTTTCGAAGTCGCAGACCTCGCGTTATTCTTCCGGCAACAATAGCCGCGAGACGCGAAACGACGAATCGTCGAACGCCATGGCTGTGACTCTGGCCGTTCGTATAGCTTTCGTGGTTCCCGCTACTGCCGTATGGTGGAGCCAGGCATTTCTGTTCGAAAGCATTCCCTGCTGGAAACATACTGGTAGAGAAACTTGCGCCGAGGCTGTGAGGAGGCGGTGTACTACATCCTGTATGTCGCGCTTTCGCCTCGCTGCAGGCAGTGGCCATATTTGCAGTATCGACCGGATACTCTGCAACATGTAATCAGTGTTTAACTGCATTGGTTGGACCGACATGTACGCAGTGCCACGGCACATGAACGCAAATTTGATGTCCTGAATATAAGAAATTTGGTAGCCTTTGGAAGCGCTGGATAACACTGTGAAGGTTTCTTTTAGTTAGCATGCGTAGCTGTAAGTCGATACGGTCTTGAGGTGTGCATTAATAATTTACAGTGTTGTTACAAATGGCCTCGAGCAGTTAACGTAAGCGGGCAAAGCGACGGCGGCTTTGTGGTCGTGCACTAACATATATAGTATACCATATATTCTGAAGAAGCGGATAACACTCTAAAGGTTTTTTTTTAGTTAGCATGCGTAGCTGTAAGTCGATGCGGTCTTGAGGTGTGCATTAATAATTCACAGTGTTGTTACAAATGGCCTCGAGCAGTTAAAATAAGCGTGCAAAGCGAAGGCGGCTTTGTTGTCGTGCACTATCATGTATAATGTACCATATATTCTGAAGAAGCTAAGGCCTCTGCAAGCCACCCCCTGTTTACCTCCAACCACACAGACGCACACATTGCATCCCTGTACCTTGCCGTTGAAACGTTGGGGATTTACGTTGAAATGTTGGGGACTTGAAACGTTGGGGATTTATATTTGCTTATCCGGTCAACAGTTAAACTTGGTGGGCAGGTCATTACACTTTCACATAAGGACTTTATTCCCTCTTTCGATGTCTGCCCAAGTGTATAGAGTAGCCAATCGGCCGTCATGGCTACCCTCTCTCCTTTTCTCTCTCTCTATGTTAGCTGTGCCGAAGGTGTAGTGAAAGGTCCCGTTGCTCTGAAATATGGATGAGAGTTTAATTACCTTACCGGAAAAAAAAAAAAGCAACGAGGACAATCTTCCCTGAAAAGCGAACAGCGTGAAGAACATTCCTAATCATTGCTCGTAACACAGCACCGCAATTTCCCACTTTTAATCTGACGTCAGCGAATCTGCCAGCGGTGTTTTACTTTCCTTAAAACCGTGCGCCCTAGTTACGCTCATTAACAACGGAGGAATGATGACGGCTCATTCCAGAAGGTATCGAAAAGAGAATGAGGCGGTCGGGCGTGCGTTACTACCGTCATCTGTGCGAACCGTCTCCGTTCGTGGGAACCCTCTCTTCGTTTCGAGAGTTTATTATATCTCTTTAATTACTCGGGAGATGAAAAAGCAGTCGACTGCGAGGCCAGAATCCCCCGCTTTCCAATTAAGTTGTCGACGAGTCATTTTCCGCCGGAACGGCGCCGTCAGTCGAAATACGCTTAGATTGCTCGCATTCTGTGTACTTCGAGTGCGGGAAGCTCGAACGTCGGCCTCGGCGAAGCGAGGCGCCCGCCTTGCGATGACTGAAATCAAAGGGACGATACACAAATACAAGCGCATTGTGCCTGTTATTGGAGCGCCGTTGTTCGAGGAATCCGACCACGCGCAGTCTTCGTGGTGCCAAAGAAAACAAAAATGAAAGGGAAATACAAGGAGCACACGCGGCCAGGGATGGCATATTTAAACGCTGGAGCCTTCGCTGTCGTTTTTGCGGAACTTCTTTTGTTTTTTAATTATCTTTTTTTGCGTTCAGTTTTGTGTTGTCCTTCGGAAGTCGCAGTTGCGAGCCGGCGCACTCTGCTTTGATTTGTCGGCGGGAAGCTCTAGAGCGACGCCCCATGACGGAAACGGGATGAAGTGCTGACTCGCTCAGAGCGAGCTTGCTTTTCTATCCGGGAAGCGCTGCTAAAGTAATTACATCCTCGTCGTGAACAGTCTCGGTTAAGGGAAAAGTAAACGAAAAGCATGCCGCAGTGGCGGAGGACATTGTTTCGGGCTTCCCCTTCTGCATTGTTCGATCGCTCCGCCGCAACCAATATGAATGCGCTGCCCGCAATGATTGCGGAAAGAAAGACAATCTGATTGAGCACGCGAGTGGAAGCGCAATGCATACGCGCCGTACATTTGCGCCTCGCCGCCGCGGCTTCGTAGTAAAGCTCGTCGCGTTTTTGATGAAGCGGGATGGTTTCGCGGATATTGAGAATTTGCCTTTTACGCAGCGCATTCTACTTTTGGGCGAAGACTTCGGGAGACGGGCAATGTTTGTGTCTGATTCTAGCTTCAAGATGTAAATCGCTATCTTGGTTTCCGTGAGTGGGCGCCGTAGTTTTGTTAGTCAAATTGCTTTACTAGGGCTTACTTTTTTCCTTTGGTCTGTTTGGTTTTCGCGAAATGAATGTTAAGGAATTAGAAGAACGTCACTTTGAGTTAGATGGTGCATTATTTGAGACAGAAATGGCAATAGCGCTACAGCGAGACATACACAAGAAAGACTTACGCAGGACATGTGCTGTCCTGCATCAGTCTTTCTTGTGTATGTGCTGTCCTGCGTCAGTCTTTCTTGTGTATGTGCTGTCCTGCGTCCGTCTTTCTTGTGTATGTGCTGTCCTGCGTCAGTCTTTCTTGTGTATGTGCTGTCCTGCGTCAGTCTTTCTTGTGTATGTGCTGTCCTGCGTCCGTCTTTCTTGTGTATGTGCTGTCCTGCGTCAGTCTTTCTTGTGTATGTGCTGTCCTGCGTCAGTCTTTCTTGTGTATGTGCTGTCCTGCGTCAGTCTTTCTTGTGTATGTGCTGTCCTGCGTCCGTCTTTCTTGTGTATGTGCTGTCCTGCGTCAGTCTTTCTTGTGTATGTGCTGTCCTGCGTCAGTCTTTCTTGTGTATGTGCTGTCCTGCGTCAGTCTTTCTTGCGTATGTGCTGTCCTGCGTCAGTCTTTCTTGTGTATGTCTCACTGTAGCGCTATTCGCCATTTCTGTCTCAAATTATTAAGGACGAACGTCTCTCCCTTCGGTGGGCTAGAACTCTGCATGCCTATATATGCTTGCAGAAAGGAAATAAAACACGCAGTACTAACACCAGCGCTCAACTAAAACTTTTATTGTTAAAAAAAAAATCCGAGTCGAAGTATCGGCTCAAAGATTACCTACGGGAAGCATAGCAGGAGCATAAAGAGCTGTCAACAACCGAAGCACACTCTATACAGAAACGAGTAGAAAAGGAGTAAGCTGTTCGTAGCGCCCTCTATTTTATAAAGGGGAGAGCGCTAGAGGGCGCCACCTTAGCCCCTTTTTAACTTCCACATAGGTGTATTCCGTGTTCAGAGTTCACTGGAATGAGGAAAATAAAAATGGCGCAGGAATTATAGAAAATCGATTGGACGTTAGGGAATAGCTTAGTCCCTTTTTTCTCTTTTCTGTTTATAATGTAGACAGGTGATTAACTGATTGCAAATAGAAGTTTGCCTGCATCGATAAGGTAACGCGTTCTAATCTCAAAGAGACAACTATCACCGAAGACAGAGGGTTTATTTATGAAGAATAAAATCAAAATGCAGGTGTAGGAGGCTGTGGTGGGTTTCAGAAGCAGAACGCATGCGTCTACACCCGTTTAAGCGCTGATCACAGACGCTAGGCTGCACCGTTATTCACTTAAAAACGGTGCCAACCCGTACTTTTCGGTGAAGACATCAGGAGTTTAATCTAGTACAGAGAAGCTTTCTAAGTCTATCTTCCAAGCTATAAATGCCTCATTTCCTACAGAACTAACTACAACAGATCAATAAACAGTAAGGGAATAATTTTTGCTGAGAGAAATAATTACACGGAGTTCACCATTTAAGAATGACTACTCTAGCCGGCAAGTTGCAGTTCAGTTTATTTTGGAAACAGTAGAGTTGCAAAGGAGGTTGACGAAAAGGCAATAATATGTCTGACTAAGCGTCAATCTCGTTTAACATGGGACATATCATACAGAGCGTGGCAAAAAAAAAAGTCATGAATTATACACACAGCTGCATGCACAAACACATTTGTTATGTACAGCAGACAAAGCTCTCAGCAATATGTATGTTGAAAGAAATTTTTTACAAGCGCTTGGGACAGAACATGAGTTATCAAGGGACAGTACATATTTATCAAGATGCTTCTTGAACATTCCTAGGCATCTGGTTTCATTTATAATATGTATGATTTCAGAAATGGCATAACTACCCATGGCTCGCTCGCACGAGCTGTTTCTTTTATGATGGTGATTCATCATCATCATCAGCCTGACTCCGCCCACTGCAGGGCAAAGACCTCTTCCATGTCTCTCCAATTAACCCTGTCCTTTGCCAGCTGCGGCCACTGTGTACCCCCAAACTTCTTAATCTCTACCGCCCATCTAACTTTCTACCACCCACTGCTACGCTTGCCTTCCCTTGAAATCCAATCCGTTACCATTAAGGACCATCGGTTATCTTGCCGATCACATGCCCTGCCCAAGCTCGTATCTTCCTCTCGATTTCGACTAGGGTGTCATTAACTCGCGTTTGTTCTATTACCCACACTGCCTGCTCCCGGTCTCTTAACATTACACCTATCTTTTTTCTTTCCATAGCTCGCTGCGTTGTCCTTCACAGACGGTGATAATGTTATTACTGATGCGAATACTGCACGGCTCGAATTCGAAAGAAACCTGTTCGATCCTGGCCACGGCGGCTGCATTTCGATGGAGGCGATATTCTAGAGGCCCGTATACTGTGCGATGTTAGTGTACAGAGGGCAAAACGCACGTCTAGAGCGACCTAACTGTGTGTTCCGCTGCTCCCAAAGCCGCTGCGAGCAGGAAGACCAAAAATTACGATGAAATCCTCTGAGTTTTACTGCACATTCTTACACCCAGACCATCTTTAACCAAATGTTATGGCTAGATGTCGCGTGCTCAGCCCGAAACACGCCCAGAATTGTTCTAGAGAAGCGTTTTGCCTTGTGTACGTTAAAGAACCTCTGGTGGTCGAAATTATCCGCAATCCTCTACTACGACGTCCCACATAGCCCGATTCGCTTTGGGACGTTAAACCATGTGAAACCAAACCAAACTAACCAAATTACACGGCTCAAGACCAGAGGATGCCTGCTGGCATCTGTTTACAATATTCCGTGTTGGCCCTGATAGATGGCGCTGCACCCTTGCGTTGACGAAAACACTCCACAGGTGTGGGCGGTAATCCGTCATGTCATTGGTTTTAATGCAAGTATGTGTTTTACGTCTCCACCCAAATTGCGTCACTGTTTGTGCGTGTTTTCCGGTCAATAAAGAGGGTTCGCGTGAACACTCGACAAACGAATGCAGAGCGACCTTCGAGCGACGTGATGCATAACCCGTGGCACGCCTGCGCTAATATTCTCAGCGTGGCATGCATAATGTATTAAGCCTCATGCGTGAATACTTGAAGAGGTTTAGCCCACGAGTATTACGCGTTATATTTTTATGCTTATATATAGGTCTATATATTTGCCTGCGTGTTTTGTACCGACCGGCATGCGCCGAGTGACACGAGGAGCGACAAAAAACTAATCTCTGAGAAATGTCTCGGTATTTGCTGCCACTGAACAGGAAGGTAGAGTCATCGACAGCAGTCAAATAGAAGTGTAATATTCGCGGTCCTCGGCGGCTGATCAGAAAGACGCGGGTTCGATCCCGGCCGCTGCGGTCGCATCTCGATAGAGGCGAAGTTCTAGAAACCTGTGTACTGTGCGATGTCAGTGCACGTTAAAGAACCCCAGGTCGAAATTTCCAGAGCTCTCCAGTACGGCGTCCCTCATAGCCTGAGCTGCTTTGGGACGTTAAACCCCCGTAAGCCTAAACCTTTTCCCTCTGCGATCACGCCGTATTTATGCTCGCATATAATGCATGCACTTGTTAAAAAAAAAAAAAAAATCTCAGCAAATTTAGGGGATGCGTTCATTATACGGGGTGAAATATTCGGAACAAATCTGAAACGGTAGGAAGGAGATAAAAAGTAGGCTTGTAGAATAAATACTTCATCATGTGGTAATAGTGACTTTAAAAAAAGAAACGCTTTGTTCAGGGCTGTTTTCTTAACAATCTCGAAAGCATGGTCAGTGGCTTTCATCTTCGAACCTGCACTTATAACTCGCATAGCGGCCCACAATGCTACCAACTACAGCACAACTATAGTTCATCTATCATCGGTCACAGCTTTCTGCGCGAAGCGCAGCCGGAACAAGCGGCTACAGTCTTTAACGTGACAGCCTGAGCAGTTCGTTTGTGACCAGACCTGGTTTTCATTAGTTTTTGAATTCCTTGTCAAACGTTCTTATTGGCTGATCGTCCCAGTCGTGACATTCGAAAGTCGGCACGAGATATTGTATTGCGTAGTTGTTTCGGCGTTCAGAAAAAAGGGAAAGAGCGCTTTCATTCAATATCATCATCATCATCTTACTGTGGGCCTAGAGGATGGGGTATGATGTTTAGTACGCGAGAGAAACAAATTCTACTTTTCGACAGCCAAAGTGGGGAGCGTTTGTTATCCAAACGTTATCATTACGCGAATTAATACGGTAGGCACAGAGGTCAACCACTGTAGGAACAAAATGGTTTGGCTTATGGTTTATGGGGTTTAACGTCCCAAAGCGACTCAGGCTATGAGAGACGCCGTAGTGAAGGGCTCTGGAAATTTCGACCACCTGGGGTTCTTTAACGGGCACTGACATCACACAGTACACGGGCCTCTAGAATTTCGCCTCCATAGAAATTGACACCGCCGCGGCCGAGATCGAACTCGCGTCTTTCGGGTCAGCAGTCGAGCACCATAACCACTGAGCCACCGCGGCGGCCTGTAGGAACAGAAGGGCGAACATCTAGAAACGAAAGCAAAGCTACAGAAAGCAATACAGATAAAGCACGCAGTTGGGCTATTCGTTCTTTTCAACGTTGGGAGGTACCGTCTTTGTCAAAAGTAACCAGGCTGCATGGTTTGCTTCTAGCTTGTATAATGGAGTCCTTGTGGCTTTCCTAAAGATCAAACGGTGTTGGAATATAAGAAGACCCCCAGTCCTTACCTTTAACGACCATTTCAGTTTCAGGGAAGCTGTAAGGGCTCCACTGTACGAGCTAGAACCAAACCATGCAGCCTGGTTACTTTTGACAAAGGGTGTACAATCGTCATTCCTTCTTTGTGGTCATTGTGTTACTTTTAACGCTGAAAAACCGTCTTCAGACAGTGGAAACTCAATAGTCCAACTACATGCTGTGCCTTCCACGGCACTTATATCGTGCTGGGCGAAAGGGCAAATTGGACACCCCTTAAACTCTCGGGTTATCCACCCTGTGTCGGCTTGCGCACGGATAGCTCGGCCCTCGGTCCGGTTTGCGCGTCACCCGCAGTCCCAGTTCGTTAACGCCGGCTTGGCATAAAAGCCGACCGGGAGCTTGTAGCCGCGTTCTTCGTCGAAATCGGCGAGGTGCCCGATATCTACTCAGAGGAACACATTTGGAACGAAAAGTGAATAGAGGAGCTCAAAGTCGCAGTAAAGCCTCCCTAATTGCACCGAAGAGCGCCAACCCATTAGCGAGGGCTTTTAGCGCCGGCCGTTCTCTGCTCGAGACTGGTACTCGCCCTTTCCCCTTTGTGCGAGGCAATCGAACTCGCGGCGTGCTACTGAATTAGAGAGGGTCGCTTCGTGTAGCAAGCGGAACGACGAGCCGCAGACTGCGAGGCGCGCACGCTAAAACGTCCAGTGCTATCTCACTCCCCCTCGTCAACTGCCGCCGCGGTCCCGTTGCGAGCATGGCAGCAAAAGTTTTTTTGTTTTTTTTTTTGTCTTTAATGTGCTTTCTTTGGCAGCTTACCGCATGACCTTTGGTCAGTTCGCCTTGTTTTTGTTCCCCTTAATTTATTTTACTTTTGCGCTGGCGGTGTCCTGTAATTAAAACAGTGGAAGTGTCTGTTTTCGTACTTAGGGAGTTAGAAAGATAAGAATGCTGTCTCTTACAGCGAACGTCTTAGTTTTGCTCTAAGAGGCGTGGAGATGGGAGCGCTGAGCTTTAGAGCAGGGACTATGCCTCGTAATACGTCTTCACGAAAGCGCAGGAAAGCGCGGACACAAAGGCGAATAAAAAGAGGAGGAGACACCACAGCGCTGGCGTCTCTCCTGTTTCGCAGTCGATTTGGCGCGCCATGCCTGAACGCCTCGGTGACGTATCCCGCCTGCTGCGTTTCACCGCGACCCCTCGCTCTGCCCGTCAGCTCTCTTCTCCGCATCTTCTTCGCATCTATTCTTCGCGCCCCGTTTTTACTCCGCTTTCTATCCCTCGATACATATGAGCGACCCGCCTCGCGATCCCGGCTAGGAATGACAACGTTGACAGCTTCTCCACCGAGTGAGTTGAAGAGCTACTCTGTTTAAAGGCGTTCTGAAAGGAGCTCTCAAAACGGTGCAGTACTCCTGGGATTTTTGAGGCCGCCGCTTTTAGAACATCCTGTAGCAAGGATTTTTGAAATTAGTTTTGTAGAAGCTGAGTTATACATAGTCAGAATTTGAACTGCAGCTTCTTCGCGCCTTTCCTCTCGTATGTTTTTTTTGCACGATGAAAAGGCGGCGCTGCTCGCACGGGAATTCCCGGGGAGACGGAGCTTCCTGAGCCAGAGCGGAGAGACTCTGCTGGCTGGCCGAAACCATGATACCTGCTTGACGCCTGAAATAATCGAACCAATGGCCGTCTCTGAACAGAATTAAACAGGAACGTGGGATGGAGGAGGGCGCGAGCATGAAAGAGTCACTGGAAAGGACTCGCCAACTTTCGCGCGCGTTTGTGGGTCCTATGCAAATTCAAATTCAAATTCAAATTCTTTATTTCTGCTGCGTGTAAAAGTCCTTTATTTGGCTGAGGTGTTCATAACGAGAGAATGTAGTGACTGAGCGAGTTTATGTCCTTTCCTCAGTAGGTAATAAGGGAGTATTATTGACGTCCACGAAAGCGCAGCCATACAGCTACAAATCAAAGCTATACAGCTTTCTCAGAAACTTCGCAGTTAAAGAAAAATTCGTCCTGGTCCGGGGTTCGAACCCGGGACTACCGCTTCACCGGAGCAGTCGCTCTACCAATTGAGCTACCCGGGACGGCAAGCTTATGGTAGGGCGAGAGAGAATTGATCAATAACTTGAAGTGGGAACAGTGTTGGTCAAATCTTTAGGGGAATTCCTCTACTATTTGCACTATTTGCAGGGTGGAGTACGGGCAGCCGCGGAGGAGGAGGAGGATTAAAGAGGAAGGAACAGGTGCTTGCTACAAGGGAGGGTACAGAGGGAAGGGGTTGAGGGAGGCTACGGGGAAACGAAGACTGTGTATGCACTGCTCAATGCTTGCTTGTCAACACTGTCAAAGCCTATTCGCTGTGTATTATGCGGTTGTGCCTGAAAATTCGTTCGCCACGAGCGTAGAATAGAGAATTCAGAAGTTGGTTGGGTCAGAAGAAGCAACGAGTGAACGCCTGACGGGGCAAGTGACGTTCACTTTGACAATCGCCAAGTAGTGTGGCTTGCAATGCCTAGCATTTCATTTTGTACTTTACCATCGTCTTGTCTTCACCAAGGCCACGAGAATGGGGTTCATATGCGGCATATTGATTTATTTATTTATTTATTGATTGATTGATTGATTGAATGATTGATTGATTGATTGATTGATTGATTGATTGATTGATTGATTGATTGATTGATTGATTGATTGATTTATACACTTTATAGGCTGAAATGGGCATTAGGTGTGGTGGGTTAGGAAGGGTTTGGTGAGGGAGTAGCGGTCAGAATTCCTTGGTCCAAGAGTTCATTGGCCTCAGCTGCGGCGCTGGTTCGCTGTACCAACGTGAAATGACGCTGCGGGTCCGAATCGGCCAGCAGATGCTGCACTGCTCAAGATCAGGGCTATCTGTTGTAGGCATTTTGGGGCAGGCCCTACACCCCCATGTTGTGTCGTTAACGTAGGAGTCTCTCTGCACCAGACACATTCGCTGTTGTATCGTGTGGGCCGTATCTTGTGGTGTAGTGCTCTGTTTGGATACGTGTTGCCTTGTAGACGCTTAAGTCTAGTGGTTTCTTGTCGGCGTAGATTGTCATATGGGAGTGCGTACTTCTTACGCCTCTCCCTACAGGATTGTTTCTCCGTATGTTTCTGGTGTTGTCAAAGGCTATGCTATACTAAGGTCCCCGGCCGCTTGAGCCTGAAGCCGAACACCGTGTCCGGAAACAGGTCGTTGTCTTCCGTGCAGTTAGTTTGTATTGTCTTGAGGACTTTTTCGTATAGCATTCATACGCAAGAGGTTAGCGAGATGAGTTGGAGGCTATTTAGGCTAGGCGTTTTGCCTGGTTTGGGAGTCATAATGATCTCCGCGCATCTTCTTTCTTCAGGGTCTGTGCCTTGGTCTCAGTTTTGGTTATGAGGTCCGTTACTCTCTGTGTGGGCTTGTCGTTTAGGTTTCCAATTATCGCGTTGCTAATATGACCTTTGCCTGGAGGCTGTGTTCCTAACAAATAATCTGACCCCTGCGTGTACCTCGTGTGTCATTACCTGTGCTAATAGCTTCAGATTGTACTCACCCCTTTGTTGCGTCGGGCATGAGGGTGTATGTGTGTCTCCCCCGTATATGGACCAAAGGTGGTCGATTATTTGCTGGTCTGTCTCTCGGAAGTTGTGTGTTATCCTCTCCGGTGTCTTGCTGTGTTCTCTCTGAGTTTGTTGGGTCAATAACATGTTTTAGCAGTGTCTACGTTTTGCGCTGCCAAGGTTTCCGTTTGCAGTTTCCCATAGTTGTTTCCAGTTATTGCGGAGAAGTTTAAGTGCCTATTCGGCGAGTTATTCGTTGATTTGTGCTATTCTCTCTTTGAGTTTCCTGTTTATGCGCTTTCAAGTTTTTGGTTAGTTCTCTATACGTGTGTCCTATAGGTGGAGTGGGCGTTTGTCTGCAATAGGGAAGTCTTCCGTGCTTTTGACTTCTTTTCTGTTGTCTTTATGGCTTTTTCTGATCTCGCCTGTTCTTTCTTTTAAGCTGGTGATCTCTTAAACTTCCGTTGTTTGTTATCTCAACTTGTGCCAGTCGATGGTTGTAGGGTTACGCAGGGGTCTGCTATATTCTGCTAAGTTCACCTCTGTTTGAATGACGTAATGGTCGATGCCAAAATTTTGGTTGGTATCGGTCCATAGATATTCTGCTATGCTTCGGATTAGTGTTAGGTCGGAGTATCTGTCCGTGGAGACTCTGTTCCCCCTCTGGTGAGTAGCGGGGACCGGTGGCGAGCTCCAGGTCATGCCTATGCGTGTTGTTTAAATGGGATCTCCCTTTGCTGAGCCAATTTTGTGCCCCCAGTTTCCGTGCGAGGCGTTCAAGTCCTCAATAATCACCTGGCCTTTGACTTTTGTTTCTACTTCTTCCATCAGTGCATCGAATTTGGCTTTGTGATGTCTGGGGGGCGAGTGCACATTTAGGAGGCATACGCTGCGCTCGTCTTTTTTCTCTAGGATGATTTCACAAAAGATGTGTTTGATGGACTCTTCCTTGGAGCGAATTTTATTAATTGTAATGTCTTTGTAGTACAGTGTTGCGGCTCTCTTGAATCCGCCGTTCTGTGGCTGATTTGTAGCTCGCCATCTTGAAAAGTGGGTTCGTTTCTTGTAGCGCTGAGATTTCTGGGGGTTTGTTCTCTTTCACAACATGGATGTTAAAGTCGGTCTTCCCCTTAGAGTAGCAGCAGTTCCATTGCCATTTGGTTTATAGTTTGTTTTGCTTGTTAATTTTTAAAGTTGTGGTTGCCTACGCCTGCACGGCGAAGATCTTTGGGTCTCCGCAAAGGCCGTCTGGTTCGGGCCCCCTCTTGTTTTGTCTGCGATAGAGTTCCACTGTTGTTTCGTCTCTGACGTTGTGTCTGTTTGCTATCTGTTGCACTGCTGGCATCATGTTTCTCAGTTGTTGCGTGAGACTCATGCTCTCTAGCGCGTTCGGGGCCCCTTGTGTAAGGACAGATGTTGTTTGCGTCAGCAGCGGCGTGCGCTGGCGTGGCTCAGACATGTTTGTGTTCGCAGGGTTTGCTTGGCTATATTGTCTTTTTTTCTAGCGCGGCTAGTCTCTTTCACTTTGTCGTTTTCATCTCTAAGCTCGCGGTTAGTGGCCTCTGTGGCCTCTATCTTGGCTAGTATTGTTAGGTAAAAAGCAGTGGGAGAAGCCCTTCTGAACCCGCTCACCTTTTAAGGTGAAAGCCTTTAATACCTCATCGTTGTCGACAGAAGGTTGTCAGCAGAGGTGTCGCGCTTTTCGGTTGGTTGAAATGGTTATGACGTCAGAGTGCGCAGATTCGCAGTAATGAGGTCACCCACGGATGCCTGACGCCCCCTTTTGGAGCAGACGACAACTAATAAAAATAGTTGTCGTCCGTTCCGACAAGAGGCGTAAGGCGTCCGTGGGTGACCTCGCAGTCAATGCCAAACAGTACGCCAGTAAAGGCTTTCGCCTTGCAGCACTTTAGGGAGCCAAAGTGCCCCCTGAATATTTTTTCGGTGTCTTTTCGGCGCTCTTCGTCCCTTTGCCGTGGCCAGCATTCGGTAGTCTCTGGAAGTCCTCGCCCCGCTATGGCGGCCTGGAACTTGCGTCTCGGGTGCTGGTCTTGGGTCAGAGGGGTGCCGCAGAGAGATGTGCTCTTGCGCTTGAGCACTACTTGCAGAACTTCCGCAGCGCTGCACGCTAAGAATAAGACGGAATGTACGTACCATGCCCATGACCTCGAACATGGATGTGTAGATCAATAGGTGGATGTACCCAATCCTCTTGTTCTCGGGGCAGTGGTCTCGCCACTTGCCATACCGAGCTGCACACTGCAGATACCACTGATTGGAGATTGGGCGTATCCCAGATGAGCGCCATAACCATAACCAAATGCGCAATAAACAGGGGAACTCAGAGAAGCTAGACGGGGTGATTCGTGTCCCTATAGGTCGCAACTTATGTCTTTTTTTTTTACCGCTAGAAAATCCTGGCCAGGCCCGGAAAATTACGTAAACCGAAGGATATTAGTGGTGCCCCTCGAAAATTTCCGTAACTGCTCCCGGACAGCTGAATTCCTCGCCCACCACAATTAGTTGACCGATTTTATGTACAATACTATTGAGAGGAAAGTGCCTCCTTAATAGGGGGAAAGCAGCGTGGTGAGACCTGCCGTTGATAGCGCAATCTGCTGATAAACTGATAAATATGCTAACACAGGGCCATCTGATAGGCAGGTGAAGTGATTTCGTTTGATTTCGCGTTTGTGATTCGCCGAGTTCACTTGATAAGCAAGAACTGCGCCTTCATTTTCGCGGTAATACGGGGAAGATCATACCAACTCAGTGGTTGCTTATACCAGAGGGCGAGTACATAAGTGCGGTCTTAATGAAGAGTCTTCAGACACAGAAATGTTTTACTGTTGTTTACGATTTTACATTGCGTTTTTCATAAAGGAGGGGCCCCAGAATCCAGCACAGGAAATTGGTGAGCTGTGCTTAAATATAAGAAGGTTAGTAGACCAGAGAGGCGCATCAGGGCCACAGTATCCTTCTGAGCCGTCTAGCGAACTTTCTTTGCTTGCCTGAAGATCGAAATGTGCGGAGCGCCCAGGGCAAGGATCTTTCCGAAGCGGAGGTTGACACCTTTTGGTGTACGAGAACTGGTGAACTGCAAAGTTGAAAAGCAGACCCTGTGTCCTGAATAGTTTTGAGCTGGGCTGTATAGCATCGAGCAGTGCGTTGACAGCGCGGACAAAAGGAGACCGATGACACGGAAATGCGCTGAAAACTCTTTGACGGCGCCTGTACGTGCACCCCATGCCTATAAACTAAGGAAAGCAAAAATAGTCTATATCACACGCTGCTGCATCGCTCGGTGCCCTCGCGACGCCTTGCGACGTTTTTTTTTTTTTTTTTGTAAGCATGCAGGAACGCCACGGATATACGTAAGCGCCAAGACTGGCATGCCGCTATAGATGAAAATGGTCACCACCTTTCTGGTCCTGACAGCACTTACTGCCGGAAAATGGCTCGACAATTAAGTTTAAGCGAAGATCGAGTGACATACACCACTTCCGCAATGGATAATACATCGGAATTACGCTCACACCACTTTTGCTCACTACAGTATACATTGGAAGTGCTTGAACTGCATGCTTCCATTCCAATCGCCTGGCGACAGCGCGACAGATGCGGTATAAATACGGGCTTCGCTTTCAGTTAAGCTACTTTGTTTTGTATGCTTTCCACGGAAAGTCTGCTTCTTGCGCAAGTCGTACCTTGCCGAGAATTTAGAGAAATTTGCGATCCAGATGGCGAGAACGACCATTGCGTGCGAAACATCGCCTGTTCCGTGCGCGTCAGCTGTTACTTCGGCGTTTTACGCGTCCCCAACATGCAGTTTCGTCGGCGTGTCCAACAGGCATAGCATGCAGCCACGGTTAATAGGCACGCGTGACACATGTACACGTTGCATCAGTCTTGATTTTGGCGCCTACTCATTCACTTACAAGTGTCACGGTTCTACGAGGTGCAGTGACTCAGCTCCCGTGCCGATAGCCTTGTGTTTCCCCCGAGTAGGTTTTTTGCGCATGGCGCTGCTTGTACGGAACGGCGCTCGCGGGGTTCTCGGCTGCCTCCGCCGCCGCTGCGTCGCGACGCGAGTTTAATGTTCAGCACGACGCGGCGCTCGAGCAAAGGGAAAAGCGGGTTTCGAAACTCCCCAACGCCGCTGGCTTCTCCTCCCGTGCTATAGCGGATGAGATTTACGGCTCTCGCAAGCGCGAGAAATCCTTATACGTGGCTTGGCATCCCCGGCGCCCATTAGGGACTGATATATGCCGCGCCGCACATATATATCCCGCTCGCCGCCGGAGAGCCGTGTGCGGGTCGCAGCTCTTTCGTGCGGAGAGTGAGGCCTGGATCCGAGTGTCGTGCTTGGGGCTCCGCTGGCGAAGGTGCGCGGGACAGTGGGGAAGAGTCGTTGTAGAAAGGGACGCGCGTGGTCGTGTTTTAATTCCGCCAAAGAGCGACGGGGTACGTGTGCGGATTAATTGAAACGAGTGCCCTTCCCGCGCTCTCGCCGAACTGTGCGGCCGGCGTGACAAAGGCGTCGCAGCCGAAGCTGCAGTCGTTTCCGGATCGGCCTCGCGGTCCCTGTGCGGACGGGCTGGAGAAGCCTTCGTTAATTAAAGCCGTGGATCGTAAGAATGGTGTTGCCTTTGCAGGTTGTGGCTCTTTACGAACATGAAAAGAAAAAGGAAGAGAAAGTTTTCTTTGCTCTCATCCCGGAGCAGGAAAGGACAGATATGTCTGTGCCATACATCGCCTCAAGAAGCGCTCTCTCAGTTTTAATTTAGATAACACTTCTGCCACATGCACATTTGAATGGTATGCGTGTGAAGGACACACTACCGACGGCACCACTCTTTCCCCTCCCGAATTCCCTCCTGCATAACATTTACCGGTAGGCAGATGGTAGTTGGAGAATTTGGTTGTGGTGTATTTTTTTTTATGCGCAGATGTGCGAATCGTATTGTACGTATATAACAGCCTCCGCACCATTATTCTATTCGCGTGTTGAGCTTGGTACGCAGGACTGCTCCCCGAGTGGCCATCAAGGTTTCTCGCGGGACATCCTGGGAGTTTCGGCATCACATATTCCATTGGCTGTATGGATGAATGTATCGACAACCGAGTCCTCATCATTCGTAGAACTTTTTCAGAGGCAAACTACCTGAGCAGCAAGGTCAATGTTTTAATGAAGCAAAGTATCGGACAAAGGTGAAAGAACTGTAAGCCTTTCTCACGCTTTTCCGCTTCTCTCTTTCTCCCGGAATAGAAGACGTTCCTGATAAATGTTTCGAAAAAATCGGCTATCAACGAATTTACGGAAGCACCATTTTAAGTACACACACGTCAATGACAGACTGTGGCTTGCCCCTAACACCTTCAGTGTGCAAACTCATTGGAACGACAGGCTGTGGCCTGCCCTGAACAGCCGTTGTGTGCAGATTCATTGTAATAACAGGCTGTGGCCTTCCCCGAACACCTTCATAGTGGAGATTCATTGCAATGAGAGGCTATGGCCATACCCGTAACACCTCGAGTGTTCCGATTCATTGGAATGACGAGCTGTGACCTACCCCTAACACCTTCAGGGTTCAGATTCATTGCAACAACAGGTTGTGGCCCGCCCCTAACACGTTTAGTGTTCAGATGCATTGGAATGACAGGTTGTGGCCTGCCCCTAACACCTTCAATGTGCTGGTATATTGGAATGGCAGGTTGTGGCCGGCCCCTAACACCTTGTTGAAGACGGAGGGGGCCTGGAGATGACGGACTCGTTCAGCCCCGCAGGTCCCGGCTCCGAAGGACGGTGTCGGACTCCGATATGGAGGAAACTGTACATAATGTTTATTTTACATATTTACAGTCGAGATGACAGTGCCCCGGTCACAAAACATCACTCCGTTAAATAGGGTCCGTATTCCCCAGATCTCTGCCTGGGGAATAAAGTTCTGAGATCGATGACCAATCAGGTGGGCCGATGTGGAGGTATTTACGACGCATTATTATGCGCAACACTATCTTTAGCTGATGCTATAGACTCGTATCACTTTGTATGAATGCTGCTGTAGGTTTTTTCCTTTTGTTTCTATTTATGCACAATTCGCTTCGGAATAAGGTTGATTTTGTCGCAATGGACTTCGCGGCCAATGAGCGCCACGGCACAAGCTATTTTCGTCTTCTCAATTTGGGGTCAAGGACCCATTACGCAAGTATTTCACCCTAAGGAAGCCGAGCACCCGACCAGGGGAAAGCTTGTACCTATTGTATCACCGGTTGGTACCCAGCGGCACTGCAGGATCGAAGCCCGCACTTCTCGCATGCGAGACAGATGCTCAAACCACTATAGCTGCCGCTGCAGTCTTCACGGTCAAACTGATGCGTGGTAAATGAACCAGGGGTAGTACCATTCCCATTCCCCCCCCCCCCCCCCCCCCCCCCCCCCCCCCCCGGTATTTCCTTTCAACATTGTTTCTCTACGACGCGCTGGACTGGAAGCTGGCGGGCGAAGTGACTAACTGCAGGAACGTGCTGTGGCACCGCTCTAGCCACTAACCTCCCGCACCTGCTGTGCGCTAACGTGAAACTTTTTCTTTCTTTTTCTGACGGTGGCTGCATAATGTAATGCGGCTAGTGTGAGGCGAGCAAAAAATAAATCGTTAAAGAATGAAAGGATAACCAACTTTTAAAGCCCCACTTCGCTGCTCGCAAACCGTACATTAAAATTACGGACTGCGCAGGTCGCTGCGCATGCGAGGCGGTTCATTATTCTTCTAGGCGGCGGTGCTGCACGGTATACGTGAGGCGTTGGAAATGGCTTCCACCGAACTCACTGCAACGCGCCCCCGTTTCTCCCCAAAGCCATTCCGGTCACCTTCAGCGGCACGTGCCCGGAATGAGATATTCGGTCTCCGCAGAACAATAAGCCGTTTACGCCGGGCAGTCATCGAATGGAAAGTGCTCTTTCGAATGAAGCGCAAATAAGGCCGCGGCTGCAGCGTAGGAACTGGCCAGCTCTGACGTATCACCGCGCCAAGAACAAAAAGGCTAAATACCATCGGGCGGCTCTTTTCAAGTGCCGCGAAGGAAAAAAATCGGATTCTAAGAAGACGTAGAAAGGGAGGGAATATGTTCTGAAAAGCGCATGAAAAGTGTCGAATCAAAGCAAGAACTAACCGCCGGTTAGCGAACGGCAGAAAAGCGCGCGTGAAAATGAAACAGGTTGATGAATACGCAGTATAAAGCGCGCAATTAGGAACTCGGCATTCGGGCCTCTGACGGCGTACGAACCTGTTCTGGCGTTCTCGCGCGTGCAAGAAAATGTGCTTGAGACGTAACGACGTCGAGGAAGCCGGTTTTTCTGAAGCAGTTTTTGTCGCTGAATTTTTTTGGAGCAGCAGGTGTCGTAAGCGTATGAATGCGAAAATCTAAGGGCTTCCTGCAAAGAATATTAAAACCTGTACTCAAAAAGTTTAAACACTGGAGTAAACAGAGAAGCTCAGCGCCCGAGCCGGGTGCGATGAAAGCTCTGAAGATTAGAAGCGGAGGCTCCAAAGTTTTGGTGCACATAGCAACGCGAAGACAGGCAAATAAAGGGAATAAATTGAGCATAAATGCAAACACAGCTCGCTGCCATCCGAAGAATACTTTATTTTTTATTAAAGACCCATGGCCTTGTGATTTCTTTATTTTGTTTTTAGTGGGCGGCCCATGGCGGAAGGTAATCTACATTATGCCTGGCCGGCATAATGTAGATTAACCTCCGGCCGATGTGCGTATGTGAGGACGGCTTGGAGATGGGGGTCCTGTGCATACATGGAGCACGTGCTATGTGCACCAGCCCGTGGAGGCGCCATAGTTAAGTAGGCCTCCATTACTGCTGGCCCTAATGAGAAATTTCCCTAGCTTCTGCTTTAATTTATCTCCTTTTATACTCCGCTTATTTAATTTACGACGTCGAGTTTTTGTTCGCAGCGCGCTGCGCAGAAACAAAAACAAACTTTGTTTTGGTTTCTTAGCAACACTGCGCGGACCATCGTTGCTAGACGAGATCTCTTGTGTTTCTTGGTCGATTGGTTTCCCTTGAAGTGCGCTCACTGCCTTTGCCTTACGACAGCATTTTTCCAGGAAGTAAGGCGTATAAGCATTATGGATTGTGAAGGCATCTCCTATAAATATTTGTTCGGGGAAAATATTTTGACCGAAACTTGCCTTTAACGGGTTTACACGGAATGTATTGAAAAAGAAAGATGCGTTCATGAAACATGTAAATATGCTTGAATAAAAAATTCGCAGTAGCTTAGCTCGGCTAGGCCTTAGTCTAGCTATGCCTTAGCTGACGCGGTGAGTGCGCGGCGTCCGCCAGCATCGGCGGTTGCTAGGCAACGGCTCAAGGTCGGTTTCTGTGCATCCTCGGAGCACCGCCACAGCGTAATCGCAAGTCCGTGGCCAATGTAGCTTTCGCTACAAAATGTGTGCGAATTGCTGCGCCATGTGAGGCTGTTGGTAAGGAGGGCGAGGGAGACACCAAAATGTGAATTTTGTCTGGAATGAAACCCTGATGAGGTGAACATGCCATACATTCGCAGAACACGAGGATAACCTGGTTTTCTGTAGTTTCAAAGGGTGTTGCGGCTGTGCCTGAAGGGTTGTCACTGCGATGATCTTGCTGTAAAAAAAATAATCCGTGAGGGGGAAACCTTAGAGCGTTGCACTGATGACGAGAGGATGCAGTCGTACATTCCTGTGCAAATAGTTTATCCGCCGTGCGAGACCTGTAAACTAAAACGGGGGTGCTTGTGCGGCGAGCTGTCAGGGTGCTCGGTCGCCAGATCGGTGGCATATATTCGAATCTGAATAGTAAATGGGACGCTTTCTGCTTTGCCACGTGTTTGTACAGCACGTTCTGTGTTCAGGCTAAAATACCAGATGACAACTACGGCCAACCGCGCTGCTTTGTTACACACACAAGGAGGACGAAAGGCGACAGCTTTGTTTTTTGTTTTTAACTGAGGAGGTGAGGAAGTGAACTGCAGGTGCACTCCATCGATCTGCTGATCCACACTAGTGGAATGGAAGAAGTATAGGCAGGAACAGGGAGAAATTCCAAGTGGGAAGTGAGAATATCACAACATGTCATAACAGCGAATGTCATAACAGTGAGCTAGGAGTGCGATTTGGCAGGGTATACCGATGCATGCACTCGTCGAGTGCATCGCATGCACCTTTTGAAAATGCATCACTGACGGGCGCCTAAGCCAGTTTCACAAAGAAACTGGAGGAGCGCTCAAAGTTATTGAATGACGGCATATATCGGTTGTTAAAGCGCCTAAAAACGCATAGAACGGGCGGAAGTAATGATTAGCGGACAGTCCTTTCTGTGCACTCTTTATGCTGCGATACACCGACATAAATAACCACCTTTGCTACGCTCTGGTAATAACCTATATCCCCATGAGCGGCCTAGAGGGTCTCCTCGGAAAATGGGCGAGAATTCCGGCTAGTGAAATTCGCTGCAAATGCTGTCCTCCCTTGCGCACACCGAAGACACGCGAAAGAGAAAGCGGACATTCGTCTCTAGTTTACTGAAGGGGGTATAGTTTGTGCTGCTGCCACGTTACTTCATGTGAAGCAAGCTCTAAACGTGAGCAATCCCAAGCTTTTAAAACGCTTGGATCGGTCCGAGGATACAAAACACGTCCAGTGAACAGCAGAGGAAGATGGGGAAAGGATGAACTGAGCTGAGAAACATCCTTTATCAGTGTTGATGGTGCTCATCAGTGGCTTTATCAGTGTCTCAGTGATTGTGGTGTTCGACTGCTGACTCGAAAGACGCGGGTTCGACCCCGGACATGGCGGTCGCATTTCGATGGAGGCGATATTCTAGAGGCCCGCGTACTGTGCGATGTCAGTGCACGTTAAAGAACCCCAGCTGGTCGAAATTTCCGGAGTCCTTCACTATGGCGTCCCTAATAGTCTTGAGTCGCTTTGAGACGTTAAAACCAAACCAAACCTTTATTAGCTTATGAGTGCTTTTTGGGAGCATCAGTGCGGACGTGCGGCTCCACTGCTGAGTCGTGATTTTATTCTCAGTTCACCTTGTTCGTGCCTGTCTGCGATTAATGGTTTGGTTTGGTTTATGGGGTTTAACGTCCCAAAGCGACTAAGGCTATGAGAGACGCCGTAGTGGAGGGCTCCGGAAATTTCGACCACCTGGGGTTCCACCTGGGGTTCGATTAATACCTTAGCTGCTAGTGTTCGCTTCCCTGTGGATCGCAAGGCAGCAGCGGCTTGCCAGACCTGCCTGTTGCCTTGCTATACGTGAAGAGTTTTTGTAGCTCTGCTGCTTTGGTCCAAATATACTGTTTTGCTGCGCTATATGTTCGACAGTTGAGCGGAGACCATTGAAGACGGAACTTAAAAAAAAATTAAGGCTGAGCGATCGCCGTATTATAACGAAGACAAATTGACGCTACGATAAAGTAGCATAAGTTCTCATCTGTCAAGCCAGAAATATTAACTTCGCCACAGTGCTCGGCCTAGGGTGATCAGTGACAATGGGAATGAATAGTGAACCTGTGTAGAGCGTCTCGTCCATCTATCTTACCGATAAAGTAGTGGAAATCTTAGACGCAGTTTGGTATATATCCGTCGCGTCGCCGAAACGCGTCTTTCCTCGGGCACCGTTCACTGATCACACGGGTCTGTAGTGGTCTCGTTTAAAATATCGAATAACTGCCAGTCGGCGTCGGTTCTTCTGGCGGCCGCCTTTTTTCCTGCCCGTCCTTTGGCGCTGCAGCATTCCTGTTTGTCGTTGGCTACACAATTAATCTCTCAACACTATCAATCAGGGATTCGTTGTACGTTTGTAGCCGGGGATTTATGGGCGGTAAACACACACATATACACTGCGCTGTAATGGCGAGACGGGCGCGTTCGCTCGCTATATATGGGTAGTGCCGGACCCGATCGATGCGGATGTGTTCCGCTTCGGAGGTACAAAAAAGCAAAAACAAAAATATAATAAAGCGGAATCGGCGTGCGCCCACTTAAATACAACGCTATCGGGGCGCCTCGACCCGATGAAGGGGAATGCGTCGATGTAGGGATCGCGTAAACGCCGCTCGTAAACGCTTTTGAGGTGATCAGTGGCGAAGAAGCCTTTCAAGAGAATGGCGAGGTATTGTGCGGGCAAACGATTAAAGGGGTCAGTAGAGGCGCTTCTGCCTTGAGCGTAATTTCCGGTCCGAGGATGCGGTGGTTTCGTGGCTGTCAGTTAACGACGCCGGTAAACTGTCTGTAGACGAATGTCCTGAACAATATGAGAGAGGGAGAGAGGTAGAAAAGGAAGAGCTTAATATTACGTCGTTTTTCCTGTACGCGGAGTTTTTCGCATAATGTGAACAGATGCGTATAGTAGGTGGAATGAAGCACCGAGCGACGCGTCGTGCACTTAAATGTACGGGCCGGATAACGCTGTTCGAGACTGAGAGGTTTATTTAATGCGATTAGAGAGGCGGGAAGAGGAAAAGGGAAAGGAATGAAGGGGGAGGAGGAGGCCAAGCAACAACACCAATCACTCGGCGCAAATCTGTGCACCCCGAGCTTCGCGCGTGCTCTCGGCAATGTCCGTCCATTCCTTTTAACGATAAGCGTCTCCTCCGAGCGATTCTCCGGCGGAGAGGACGGAAGGAAGAAAGAAAGGGTGTGCTGATTTTTTTTTTTTTTTTTAAGAATACGCCGCGGGGAAAGCGACCGCGTAAAGTATACCGGTGAAAAAGTGACAGGCGTCGATAGCCGGCGTTAAGCAAAATGAGAAACAGAACTGGGCTTCCGGGCGAGACACTGAAGCGATGCACTGAAGGGAGAAAAGGTCTCGTCCCCTCGGGTGGGGAAGCTTGGAAGAAGAAGACACAAGCCCCTCCCCCTCCCGGAGAGCGCTGCCGGCGGCGGCAAACTTGGCGAGCGACGCGGCATTGAATGGCGCTACTGCGCTGGTATCCGCCGCTGCTTCCGCCGGGGGGACAGCAAGGCAAGCGATCGGGGCTCGTTTTTGTTCCGAGGAACAGTTCTGTGGATTGGTTCGTATTGGAGGGGTGAGGGTCGAGGGGAAAAAAAAAGGGACGGGGCGAAGCTACGCTTTCTTTTTAGTCTTCGGACACGGCCATATAGCGGGAGCTCTCTAAACAATGAGAAATTCTACACGGCCCAGTTGAACGCTCGCCGCTTCTTCCCCAAACCCCTTTTTTTGTATTATTTTTACTCCTTTTTTTTTCAGCGCGTTGTTTCCATTCGGTTCGCGCTGTGCAGCGTTTTGCGAAGGGCGCTCGCTGGCGCGAAGCCGTGCATATAAAAAAAGAAAAAAGAAGAGGAAAATAAAGGAGAGAGGACGAAGCGAATGGAAGGCTGGAGGGAAATGCAGGTCGAAAGATATTGCCGGATTCGGCGCCTCGCCGAAGCGAGCGATGCGCGTTGGCGCGCACTTTGACGAGCACTGCGGCGCTGCTGTGAGCGTGGGAGCGTTTGTGTACTTTATACGTTTGTATGAGGGCGAAACGGATGGAGGGGGGAGGGGGGGGGGATGACTCTTTCTCACTCCCTCATCCACCACTCGGGAAAGGAGAGGAACTCAACTCGAAGTTTGGCTCATTGTTTGACTCTCGTTCGGCTCTCATTTTTTTTTTCGTATCTGATACTCTGCTGGCCTTTTTTTGTGCCCCGTTTCCCAAAGTTGGGTCGTGTCGTGGGGGATGCCTCATCTTGCGACTCTTCTGCTCGCTCGGTTGCGCGTCCTGGATGTTTTCGCTTGGGTTATGCTCGCGGAAGAGCGGCGAAAAAAGAATGCGCGAAGCGTGACGCGGCACAGAAGAGGAGTTATGCGAGTTTGACAAGAAGGGCCATCTGGGAGCGATATTTGATATATTTTTCTTTCTGGCTCCGTCCGATTGCCGATAACAGCGTCATGCGTCCGGCATCACTGGCCGGCGCTGCGCTAGCGAAGGCAGAGGTGTAATATGAAGATTTTATTCTAATTTTGTTTCAACTCGATCCTCTTCATCCTTCGTCACCGAACTAATAGACGCCGCACCCCTGCAGTGAGTGGGATCTGCTAGTTGCTGAAACGGGTGATATGGATGGAACATAATCGAAGAAAAAAGGTGTATTTTTATTCTACTTGTCCAAGAGTGCGCATGGGACGAGAGTGAAGTAGAGAAAGGAAGCTAATTTTTTACAAGGGACAGAGATATAGCTTTAAAAAACGCCCGCAGCTTGGACATTGGCTGTTTCGCGGCTGTGCCCGAGTACTGTAAAGATTTCTCGCCTTTCGTTACTCCTTTTCGTGCTTCATCGTTAGTTTAGGCGCCCCTGCGTCTTTGTTATTGCTGGGATCAGCCAGTCGGCTTAGTCTGGATGACGCCAACGCAACATAATCTAGCGAGCAGAATCTCTGTGCTATATCAACCCCGTGCTGGGCAACCGATAGTTAGACCAGAGCCGGAGCTGGTTCCCGTCTTTGACGCCAGGTTCGCCCGAGGGCACTACCAGTCCGCATACGCAAGGCCCTAAGAGCCATATCCGGGCGGGGGCTTTGCTCCCTGTCTAGGACCACGTATCTTGTATACATCGCACTGATGCGTGGACACCTTGTGGGAGAGGGACGAGCGCATACAACTCAGAGAAATCCTCCTCCTCTTCTATCTGGTTCGCGCGCCTTTCCTTCTGGAGGGGTTCCTCCTCGCCCGCAGAATAAACCGCGCCACTTTTTTGCGCAGTAGGTGAGAGTGAACAATTAAAGATCATGTCAGTTTACTCATGCTCAAAAATCACTTCACTGTGGTCGAATAATGCCCGCCTAAGTACGCCACATAGGCCAAAAGCAGGCTGTCATTCTGCGATTGAAGGCCGTATTTAATCTCCCTCCGTCTCTCTCTATGTATAGGCCGGTCCCTGGCCGAAACGGCTATATATATATTGCCACACTGCTGACCCTCTGCAGGCGCCACCTGGTGGCCGAAACTTGGCTCCCAGCGCGTGGCGGAGCGTCGTCTTCGTCTAGCTTGTGCTCGGCGGTTCGGAGCCTCGTCTGATAATACGGCTGTGCTTCCCGCTTCCTGGTGACTATATATATATATATATATATATATATATATTCTAACGACGAAGAAGTTCCTGTTTTTTTTACTTATATTAACGACATTGCTTCTGAAGTAAATAGAGATGTTACCGTGAGACTTTTCGTCCACGCCTGCCTGCTCTATAGCGTAACAAATAATACAGACAACCAAAAGTACTTAATGATGCTTTCGCAGCAATAGAAAAATGGTGCAAAGCTTAAAGATAGTGTAAGATGGGTACTGGGATGGTTAGAGTACTGTGCGCCGGCGGTAGACACAGAGACACAGGCCTCGTAGACACAGAGGTCGAGCACCACGAGCACACACCCAAAGCGATGGCAATGCCGCTCAACACAACGGTCAGAAGTTCGTCGTCGTCTTCGCCTGAACAGGAACTTCGTCGTTACAATATATATATATATCAAAAATTATTTCTTGGCAGCTGATTGATTAATATAAGATAAAGTCACCAGAAATTGAAAAACAACAAGATTTAATTCACGACGTTTCGGCTGGAGGACCTCCAGCCGAAACGTCGTGAATTAAATCGTGTTATGTTTTTCAATTTCTGGTGACATTATCTTCACTATATATATATATATATATATATATATATATATATATATATATATATATATATATATATATATATATATATATATATATATATATATATATATATATATATATATATATATATATATATATATATTGTAACATTTGCTACACTGAAAAGTAACTGCAGCGGCTGAACGAGGGCACCAGAGAAACGGACCTCCACTTCAGCGTCGTCTACTTCTTGCGGCTGCGATCTTTTTCCTCTTCTACGTCCAATCCTCGTGTCACTGCCCCCTCTTCAGGAGCATCGCCCCGATGCGGTGTTACCGTCAGACCGAAGAAAAAGTGTTCAAGAGGTGCACCACGAGTCTGACATCACGGAATATGACTACATGCAGCCGGAAAGTCACTCGGGGGGTCGCTCGTAGTACGGCTTCATTCGCACCACATGCACAACGTCGCTGCGCTTGCCGTTGTGCGATGAACGAGCTGGCGAGGCTGGTGCAACTTCGTACGTTACGTCGCTGAGGCGGCGGACAACAAGGTAAGGGCCGAAGTAGCGGCGCAGTAACTTTTCGGACAGCCCGCGGCGACGAACGGGCGTCCAAACCCACACATAGTCGCCTGGGTTGTAGGTAACGTGGCGGCGTCCAAGGTTGTAGCGGTCAGCATCGATCTGCTGCTGACGATGAATGCGGTGTCTGGCCAGTTGCCGCGCTTCTTCCGCACGCTGAACATAGGTGGCGACGTCGACATCAAGTTCACTCTCACTGTCAGGGGGGTCCACGGGTAGCATAGCATCCAGGGGGGTGGTAACCTGTCGACCGAAGACTAATTCGAACGGAGTGAACTGCGTCGTCTCTTGCTGCGCGGTATTATACGCGAATGTTGCGTATGGAAGAATTTCGTCCCATGTCTTGTGCTCGATATCAATATACATGGAAAGCATGTCGGTCAAGGTCCTGTTGAGGCGTTCCACCAAGCCGTTTGTCTGCGGGTGGTAGGCCGTTGTACGTCTATGGCTGGTGTGCGTGAGCTTGAGTACAGCCTGAGTGAAGCGGGCCGTAAATGCAGCTCCACGGTCAGTAATGATAGCTGCAGGAGCGCCATGACGCAGGACGATGTTGTGGACGAAGAAGTCGGCGACTTCAGCAGCAGTACCGTTTGCAAGTGACGCGGTCTCAGCGTATCGGGTCAAATAATCTGTCGCGACCGCAATCCACCGTTTTCCTCTGGACGACTTCGGAAAAGGGCCGAGGAGGTCTATGCCAATTTGCTGAAAAAGGGTCTTTGGTGGTGCTATGGGCTGCAGAAAGCCTGCTGGCTTTAGAGGAGGAGATTTGCGCCGTTGGCAATCCCGGCATGTTGTTACGTATCTACGCACGGATTGTAGTAAATTGGGCCAGTAATACTTAAGCCGAATCTTTGCCAGTGTGCGACTGACCCCCAAGTGGCCGGCGGATGGTTCATCATGACAAGCGCTTAAGATTTCGGAGCGTAACTGGGATGGCACAACAAGCAGAAACGTCTCCTTGTTGCTGTCGAAGTTGCGCTTGTAGAGGACTCCACGCCGCAGAATGAAGGACTGTAGTCCACGGCGAAACACACGAGGTACATGAGCATTCAAACCCTCCAGATACTTAACGAGTGGCGCCAACTCAGAATCTGCTCGTTGAAGCTGCGCCATACGGGAGATGCTAATGGCACAAAGAGTAGGGCAATCTTCGGTGATGTCTTGCGTAGCCGGTTCCACGGGCGCTCGTGATAAACAGTCCGCGTCTTGGTGCTGCCGACCCGATTTATAGACGACCGTAACGTCGTACTCCTGTAAACGGAGGCTCCATCTAGCCAACCGGCCGGAAGGGTCTTGAATGCTGGCTAGCCAGCATAGCGAGTGATGATCGCTGACAACACGAAACGGTCGGCCGTAGATGTAAGGTCGAAACTTACTCAGAGCCCAGATGACGGCAAGGCACTCCTCTTCTGTCGTCGAATAGTTCCGTTCCGATCGAGAAAGTGTGCGGCTCGCATAAGCGATTACTCGCTCTGCGCCGTCCTGCCACTGTACGAGGATCGCTCCGAGGCCGACATTGCTGGCGTCAGTGTGGACATCAGTCTCTGCATTCTCGTCGAAATGAGCTAGTATTGGTGGACTTTGAAGGCGGCAGCGGAGTTCCTCGAAGGCTGCGTCTTGGGCACTTCCCCATACGAAGGGTGTGTCATCTCGAGTCAAGGCAGTCAATGGCTCAGCTAGGCGAGAAAAATCTTTAACAAAGCGGCGGTAATACGAGCAGAGGCCCAAAAAACGTCGGAGGGCCTTCTTGTCGGTTGGGCGTGGGAAACGGGAGACGGCGGAAGTCTTGTCGGGGTCTGGAAGAACACCTTGTGCGCTAACAACATGTCCTAAGAAACGGAGCTCCTCGAAGGCGAAATGGCATTTCTCTGGCTTGATAGTTAGTTGTGCAGACTGGAGGGCTTGAAGGACAATGCGCAATCGCTGCAAGTGTTGTTCGAAGCTAGACGAAAAGATGACCACGTCGTCCAGGTACACAAGGCACGACTGCCACTTCAAACCAGCTAAAACAGTGTCCATCATGCGTTGAAATGTGGCCGGAGCGGAGCAAAGTCCAAATGGGAGCACCTTAAATTCGTACAGACCGTCGGGTGTCACGAAAGCCGTTTTCTCGCGGTCTCGCTCGTCCACCTCGATCTGCCAATATCCGCTTTTCAGATCTAAGGAAGAGAAGAACCTGGCGTCCCGGAGTCGGTCGAGGGCATCATCGATCCTCGGGAGTGGGTATACGTCCTTTTTGGTAACATTATTCAGTTTCCTGTAATCAACACAGAATCGCAACGTGTTGTCTTTCTTTTTCACCAGGACCACCGACGACGCCCACGGACTTGTTGACGGCTGTATAACATCGTCTGCAAGCATTTCATCGACTTGCGTTCTAATAGCTTCGCGCTCTTTAGGCGAAACGCGGTATGGACGCTGACAAACTGGTGGCGTGGTCGAATCGGTGACAATGCGATGCTTGGCTACCGGCGTACGTCCGACCTTGGAGCTCGCCGCGAAGCAATCTTTAAAATCAAGTAGCAGCGACGACAGAAGGTCCTTCTGATGAGGTGACAACTCCGGGTTGATTTTAACCTTCTGAAGGGCGTTACTTGGTGCGGCATCGTCGTGAAGATTCACCTGTACGGGGCACAGATTCGGCAACCTATCCACGTCGTCGAGAAAGGCGACGGCCGTTCCCTTGGCGAGGTGCTGAATTTCATTCGTGAAATTCGTCAGAAAAACTGTCGCACAGCCGTCATTCAGTTCGACAAGACCGCGCGCGATAGCCACACCCTTCTCGAGCAACAGCGAAGGGTGACTGTCCGCAATACCTTCGTAGTCGTGAAACGAGTCGTTCCTCACTAACACCAGTACACTGGACCGTGGTGGCAGCATTACGCCGTCTTCGACTATACGCAGAGCGTTGACTCCTGGGCCTTCTGTGTCACTCTGCGCCACGGCTTGCTTCGTCGAAAATCTGACTCGCGCCTCGTGTAGATCGATCACAGCACCGTTTGCCTGTAGAAAGTCGAGGCCCAGAATCAAATCTCTCGAACACTCGCTCAAGACGACGAATTCACCCACGTAGACGAAACCGCGGATGCAGACTCGGGCTGTGCACCTTCCGGCCGGGCTAATGAGGTGACCTCCAGCTGTGCGAATGCTAGGGCCCAACCATGGTGTCAAAACTTTGCTCAATTCCTGGGCGAGGGTGTGGCTCATCACTGAATAGTCAGCACCAGTATCAAGTAAAGCGATGGTGTCAGTTCCGTCAATCGTCACACACAAATCAGAAGTAGCGCGTCGGATGCTGTCGCTACTCTGCCCCGGTGAGGAATCAGCGTATCGGTATATCGGCGGCGGAGGATCTTCAGTTTTCCCGACAGCAGCGGCCTTGCCTCCGGAGACCGCTGGAATTAGTTTTCCCGATGTGGACTGGGAGAACGCCGCTCAGGGTAGCCGGCGTCTCGGCGAGGGCTTGGGGAACGGTAACGCAGCGGAGATGACGACCTAGGATCGTAGCGACCGTATGTCCCAGGCCTCTGACGGGCCGACAGATGAGCTTCAATTTCGAATGGTCGTTCGCCATTCCGGGGGCAAGGGTCGTCGGGCGCGAAACCACGCAGACCCACTCGGCGGTACGGGCAGGCCCTGTAAAGATGTCACGCCTCACCACAGTGGTAGCAAAGGGGCCGCCGGTCCGGTGCACGCCACACATCACACTTCCGTGGCCGCTGGTAAGCTGGTCGATCAGGCACACGGGAAAGACCAGACGGCTGCGCTGCGTGAGTCGCGGTATTCACGTCGTAGCCTGACGTTGGGGCCCGGCAGAGGACAGACGCATAGGTAGGTCTGACCTCAGTCTGCCTTGGGATCTCAGGCAGTTGTTGCTGCTGTGCTGCTAGGCGCACCTCGTCCCGGACGACTTCAGACAGCGATGTAACAGACGGCGCGCTGGGAGGCAGCTGGAGGGCTTGTAATTCCTCCCTGACGATCGACCTGATTAGGTCCCGTAAAACGGCCGCATCACTCCCTAGCGGCATCGAAGAAACAGCGGGCCCAAGCGTGCTTACATCCCGATTGTACTGCCGGGCTCGTTGCAGGAGCGTCGTCTCCATTGTAGTCGCTTCCGTGAGGAATTCGGCAACAGTACGCGGTGGACTGCGCACAAGACCGGCGAAAAGCTCCTGCTTGACCCCGCGCATGAGGTGGCGAAGCTTCGTCTCCTCCGCCATGGATGGGTCAGCACGCTTGAAGAGGCGTGTCATGTCCTCCACATACATGCGGACGCTTTCGTTAGTCCGCTGGTTACGGGAGCGAAGCGCAGCTTCAGCTTTCTCCCGGCGGTCTGGGTTGGGGAATGTAGCTAGGAGATTTTGGCGAAATGCCTCCCAGGTGGACAGGTTGCTCTCGTGGTTCTCGTACCATGTCCTAGCGGAGTCCTCGAGCGCAAAATACACGTTATGCAGCTTACGGTCGTCGCTCCAGCCGTTGTAGCGGGCGACCCGCTCGAAGGTGTCTAGCCAGTCTTCCGCATCTTCGTACACGTCACCGTGAAAAGATGGCGGTGTTCGCGGCGTGTGGTAGAGGATGGGCGCCGGGGACCTACTGTCTGTGGCCATTTCCGGTGGGACCGCCGGTCGAGGCTGCGTCATCCTCGTCGGGTTGGCAAGAGGCCCGAACTCAGGCGACTCACCGCGGAGGCGGCGGCTTGGGCGCTGATGGACCGGTGTGAGTTCCGTCTTTATCTCGTAGGTGTACGCAGGTCGGGAAGCGTACCCAGCACTGCTCCACCAGACGTGTAACAGTTGCTACACTGAAAAGTAACTGCAGCGGCTGAACGAGGGCACCAGAGAAACGGACCTCCACTTCAGCGTCGTCTACTTCTTGCGGCTGCGATCTTTTTCCTCTTCTACGTCCAATCCTCGTGTCAATATATATATTAAAGGCAACGAATTAAAGGCAACAAGAATTAAAGGAATTAAGGCAACGAGAGAGCAGACCTCTGCGCTGCGCAGGCTCGTAGCAAGCAAATAACGAAAGTAGATATTCCCTTTAAAGATTGCATGAACTCGGTACTTTGTGAAATAAAGAAAAAATGGCAGTCTGCCTGGGACAATGAAGCCAACAACAAACTACACTTCATAAAACCAGTTTTAAGAGAATGGAAATCCTGCACCCACCAAGAACGCTTCAAAGAAGTCATTCTTTGTCGTCTTCGCATAGGACACACTCACCTGACACACAATTTCCTACTGACAAAAAAAGATCAACCTATTTGCGAGGAATGCGGAGTTGAAGTTACGATTAACCACATTTTATTCTCTTGTACGAAATAGGAAAAAATAAGGAAAAAGTACTTTACTCAATTTTATAACGAATACATCCCTTTTCACCCTAAACTGCTTTTAGGAGATAATGCAATTGTTGATATATCACATGTTTTTAGCTTTCTTAAAGAATCAGGATTTCTTAAGTGTCTCTAAATGTGTTTTACCCACTGGTCTGTTTTAATTCTAATGCACCTCGGCCACTTTCTCACTCCCGAGAAGACGGCTGAGGTCCCTATTCCATTGGTTGGGGACCTCGAGTTCCTTGCACAGCCAAGGATGGCTGCTGAGGTGTCCAACCGTCTTTAAAGCTTTGACCATAAGTCACTTCTAAACTTTTGTCTTACGTTTATACTAGGTTGCATGAATTAACTTTTTAGGCCCTTTACACCACCGTTCATTTAGTCTTTTGTATAACATCCTATATAAAACAATTTTCTTTACCCCGAGCTTGGCGCATGATAGCCTTAGTTGCTTATGCGCCATTAAACACAACACAACAACAAAAAAAAAAAAAATATATATATATATATATATATATATATATATATATATGTATATATATATATATATATATGTGTATATATTGTAACGGCATACGACCTACGCTAACCAAGAGCTCGCTGCGGTATGCAAATAAAGAAGAGGCGCGGGGCGAGCGCGAGGGGAGAGCGCGCGGCGCTAGCGCTAGAGGTAGAGAACGAAAGAACCGCCGCGGCCGGTTGTGTCTGGGTCTCCTGCGCCTCTCTGTGCCTTTCTCTGCGCGGGCCCGCCGTCCCGTAACAATATATATATATATATATATATATATAGTTGCAGCAGGTCTTGTCGTTCAATGGGCCAGGAATACTTGTAGAAGAAGGGGTCACAACATTGCAATTATCTTCATTTAATAGCGAATGTTTCGAACGGAGGACCGTCCTTCCTCAGGGTATACACACGAAACACGGGTATACACACGAGGAAGGACGGTCCTCAGTTCGAAACTGTCGGTATTAAATGAAGATAATTGCAATGTTGTGACCCCTTCTTCTATATATATATATATATATATATATATATATATATATATATATACCGGACGCGTAATTCGGAGGTCGTGGGTTCGGATCCCACCGGCGGCATGTGGTTGTTTTTTCTTCTGCTTTTCTAATCAATTAGCTTTAAGCGACAGTAATATTCTTACTTGATCAACACCACAAAAAAAATAAATTAATTAAAAAAAAAATCCCCTGTGCTCCTTGGTTTCTGTGGCTGTTGGCTTCTCTCATATATATATATATATATATATATATATATATATATATATATAGAGGAGGAAAAGGGAATGAGGGGCCCGTTATAAATATGAGAAAAGCCAACAGCCACAGAAACCAAGGGGCACAGGGAATTTCTTTTAATTTTATTTATTTATTTTGTGGTGTTGATCAATTTATATTACTGAATATGTGAACCGAGAGAGAGCGGGAAGGGAATGCTGCCCGACGTCATAAGTCACTCAGCAGGCGACAGGGTTCTATATATATCTACACTCTGGTATGGCTTTCGAAAGGGGAACGATACCTCACGTCAACATCCAAATTGCGCTTAGCTGGCTGTTTCAGGAATTAGACTGTAGGTTTGAAGGGCGACGTTATAATTATGTTAGGATATTGCCACACTTTAGCCTTTTCGAAAGTTCTCCTACTCGTAACCGCTTCACCCACCCACCAACAGGGCTTCTACTGTCCCGCAGCTTTCGCCTACGCGGTATCTGTCTTCAGTTCATGAGGGCGTACAGCGTTTACGCTTGTTGCGTAAATCGCAAAATTCAGCGAGCGCCATAGCGCAATTATTCTTCTTCTTTCTTTAATCTCCTCCCCTTTTTTCCCTCCTCCAGCCCCTTCCTTCAGAGTATACGGCCTGGGTATACACAAACCATAAGACAGCTGCCGCTCATTTCCTTGTAACTACTTATAGCGCTTACGAAGAGGCACTTCCTTTATGCCTTCTAGCGGTAAGGCCAACTTTAAAGGTGCAGTGAAGAGGAATCTGAACTCGTTTTTTTTTTTTCCCCGGGAAATCAATCTACACGTTCCGAGCATTCTTAGAAACTCTGATTTATTGCCCTGTGGGGTTAATGTCCGGCTCCCGCCTTTTTTTTTTAATTCTCCCCGTACGGTGGGCGGAGTCCACCAACGCGTGGAGTGCCTTTCAGCCAGCCCTGTGGGGGCTTGCAGCTCTGCCATCGGCGGAGTAATACGTATTACTCCGTAGTAGCAAATAGTCCGCGCGTATTTTTATTTCTGCGGGCTTATTTCGCGGCTATATTATCTGCGAATGGAACTATTTATTCACGGAAACCTAAAAAAACAAAATAAAGCGAAAGCTAAACCTCCACAGAGCTGGCTGAAAAGCGTTGGTCGACTCCGCCCACCGTACGGGGAGAATTAAAAAGAAAAAAGGCGGGAGCCGGACGTTAATTCGATTTAATTAGGGAAATCGGCCACACAGGGCAATAATTTGAGGTGTCTAAGAATGCTCGGAACGTGCAGATCGAGTTACTGCGGCAAAAAGACGAGTTCAGATTCCTCTTCACTGCACCTTTAATGCAGAAATGTGTTCTTGCACCGCTCTGCGCAGTCCAAACGCTGAGGACTTCCTTCCTTCTGTACACTCTACTCTGAAAGGAGTAAAATGAGAGTAATCTCTTCTCCAGAGCTCTAGTGCGCTAGAGGACAGCTGAGTCTCTTTGTACTCCCACATAGGCGTATTCGTCTTCGTAGCGCACCATCCACAACGCCATACTCTCTCACGCGTAGGAGCTGCCGGCGATAGCTTTTTGCCTATGCGACGGTGTGTGCGGAGGAACTCGTGTGTAGGGCACGTGCAAGAGAAGCAGTCCGGCGCCCGAAGTCTCTGCCGCAGGACTGTTTATTCTCCGTCTGCCTGGTGAACTGCGGCGGCCAGCGCGCAAGGCGCGTATCGCAGCTGCGAGGGTGAAATAGGAGGATGAGAAGTGAAGTCCGCGCCCGCCGAGAGAACACGAGCGGGGCTGTCGTGGTCGCACGGTTGTCTCGCGTAAATACTCGAAGGTCCAAGTACGGCGACGCCGTAGGTCACGTGCATCGAAGGCGTGGAACACACACACGCACGCACGCACGCACGCACGCACGCACGCACGCACGCACGCACGCACGCACGCGCGCACGCGCGCGCGCACGCACACACACACACACACACACACACACACACACGCACACGCACACGCACACGCACACGCACACGCACACGCACACGCACACGCACACGCACACGCACACGCACACGCACACGCACACGCACACGCACACGCACACACGCACGCGCGCGCGCGCGCGCGCACGTTAAAGAACCCCAGGTGGTCGAAATTTCCGGAGCCCTTCACTGCGGCGTCTCTCATAGCCTTAGTCGCTTTGGGACGTTAAACCCCACAAACCAAACCAAAACCACACACACACACACACACACACACACACACACACACACACACACACACACACACACACACACACACACACACACACACACACACACACACACACACGCACGCACAGGCCGCTGCGGTGGCTCAGTGGTTATGATGCTCGGCTGCTGACCCGAAAGACGCGGGTTCGATCCCGGCCGCGCCCGTTGAATTTCTTTGGAGGAGAAATTCTAGCGGACCGTGTACTGTGCGATGTCAGTGCACGTTAAAGAACCCCAGGTGGTCGAAATTTCCGGAGCCCTCCACTACGGCGTCTCTCATAGCCTTAGTTGTTTTGGGACGTTAAACCCCACAAACCAAACCAAACCAGCATACACAGATAGACTGACAGACAGACACTGTTCTTGTGCCGGCGGCCTTGCACCACTACGCGTTACGTAATGCGCGCATCGACTCCGCCACAATTCCGCCGCAAGCGACGCCAGCGCCATCCCTCGTGTGCGCCGTGAACGGATGATGGTATGGATGGTAGATAGGAGCATCCTGTTTGAAACGGGTTGGCGGCAGTTGCCACCGTATTCGGCGTTTTTTTCTTTACATGTCTTTGAGCTGTCCGCGAAACTTAATGGTATTCTAGATAAATTCGCCGTTTTTCTTTAAGAATAGTTCAGTCCCTGAAATTGTAAGTTTATGTCACTGCCCTGCTTTTGATCCACCAATCTTCCATTCGCTTTTTGCTAATTTCTACCGCAAATTCATTTACATGACCATTGTTATCTCTAATCCCTAGGGCCTCAGGGAGAGTGACTCTGCCTACATCAACATCCGGATGGGTAACGCCACATTTGGGTATAAGACATTCAGTCGTTACTACAGATTTACCCCACATTGCACATGTATCTTCTTGGTTAAATTTCTTTTTGTAGCTTTGTGTTCTAGGACACCCTTATCTAGCTTCAAAGAGTAGGGCGCTGCCTTTTGTATTATCATCGGACGATTCGTTGCTGATTTGCCGTTTTCAGTTTCTGTATATTTCTACAGTCTGCTTCTTTTTCATTGAAGTAATCCAGTTCTTACATTCCGCGTTTTTTACCTACCGGGAGTGACCGCGAACTTGTGTCACAGACCGCGCGTTTGTCCGCTGCAGATGGCCTCCCATAAACAGCTCCAGCTAGAAAAGTGCACTACATAGCACTTTGTGTACAGTTCGAATTAAGCGGACATACAACTTGGATACTTGTAAGTGAGTTGCAATGAGACGCATGTTGGAGAGCTATTGCGTCAGTGCCTTTCGCTGACGACCGCTCTACACTTGGGCGGTTATTTTGGAAGGATTCCGTGCCTATAACCTTCTAGTTGGTGGTCATTGTAAATAAGGCATCTTAAAACTTGCAGCTGATGGATTGCTTACAGATTTATGCTGTCCGCTGCGGTGGCTCAGTGGTATAGTGCTCGGCTGCTGACCCGAAAGACGCGGGTTCGATCCCGGCCGCGGCTGTCGAATTTCGATCGAAGCGAAATTCTAGAGGCCCGTGTGCTGTGCGATGTAAGTGCACGTTAAAGAACCCCAGGTAGTCGAAATTTCCGGAGCCCTTCACTACGGCGTCTCATAGCCTCAGTTGCTTTGGGACGTTAAACCCCATAAACCAACAACTAACCACAGATTTATGCTCGCCAAAAATGACAGAGTTTTAACGCCGTTAAATCGAGCATGACGTGCCAAGTCACTTGGTTTCGAATTAGCTTGACTACCGCCTAAACATTGCCTTAACTTGTCCTTCGAATTTTCTTGGGTCTTGCCTAGACATTGCGTTACACTGTCCTCCAAGACAGCTTCTTTTGAATTTTCTCATCACGTGACTTTCCTCTAGCCACACCGTATCCAAGTCATTTCATCTCTAAGGTAGAAGGTCAAGAGTCAAAGGTGAAAGGTCCAGGCTTCAGAGACCCATCGTCCTTTTTAGAATTCCTAGTGGAGTAGTGCTTTCCCTTGAAAAATTTAACGCGAACTTCGAAAACATCGTTGCGAAAATTCTCAAGAGACAGCTTCTTAGAGGACAATGTTGCATTAATTATTACCGGTTGTATATATCAGGCCTTACTATCTCCTTCCAGCATTGTGACGATGTTTTCTAATACCATCGAAAAGCCATCATAAAAGCGCATTTTTTTAGTGGGCGGCTGCATACAGCTCGACGTTTAAAATACAAAGTAGCGGAGCCTTGGACTTGGCACCAAACAGCGTTTTCCAAGAGCGTAGTAAAAAAAAAAATTAAGTACTTTCTTTTTCTCCTGCTTATGCTCTTCACACGAAGCGCACGTTGGAACGCAGAGTTTCTTTCGTCATTCTTTCTAAATAACGGTCCACTTCCGTCGCTCAAACATATCTCTCGAAATCTCGCTTTACGCCAGTAGATGTGTTGAGAGGTTATTTTGTCTGGGGCTAACATTGTTACCACATCCCTTAATCCCTCGCGCAGGAAACCTTCCTTCACTTAAACACTAACTGCAGAAGGGGCATCAGCCACAGTTGTCCTTCCCACAGGACAAGGAAAAGGTGGTGCGTTTAGTCCCCATTTTGCCAACTACTCACAAAAAGTACTACTCTGTATTCAAAAACAGTGCAGCTACGGAGCTTTCTGAGCAAATTTCCAAAGTAGTTGCTCTGCTTTAATCAGCTCTTCGAGGCGATCAAATGAGTTCCATCGTCTTGCTGTTTTTCTGTTAGCGATATGGTTGCATGTTTGTACCTTTGGTATATACGTTATATACGTATATTCAGCCATATGTGCATTTAAGTAGAAACCATGCGTTTCGCAAGATGTTCCCGCCACGATGGCTCAATGGCTTTTGCTTTCGGCTGCTGATCACAAGGTCGTGGGCTCGATCCCGGCCGCGGTGGCTCCATTTCGATGGAGGCGAAATACAAAAACTCCCGTGTGCTGCGCGATGTCAGCGCACGTTAAAAAAAAAAAAAAACTCAGGCGGTATCAACAATTTACAAACTGCAAGTTTCAGAACATAGCTTTGCAATCTGTTCACGTCAAAGAGGCCGACAGCATGCATGATGTAGAATATACGCAGAAATACTATTGCACCTGCGACTTCAAAGAGACTTTCTCGCTCATAGAGAAACACTGAGCCTTGCCCAAAAAGGCCATGTTTGCTCTGGTCCGAACAAAATCTTTATTTGTTTCTGGAGTGCTAGCTTATCTTTGACTGCAAGCTCTATGCTGCAGAAGCCGCGTGTTTCAGGATGCCAAGCGTGATTTCTGTTTGTGTGTATCGGGGGGGGGGGGGGGGGGGGGGGTTGTATTCGTCATCACTAATGGAAGCATGGATCTCATTTCGCGTTGCGCTGCGTACACCTGCAAAGTATGCTTAGCTGAACTGGACTACCTCATATGTCGGCGCCTGGGTTACGAGCTCCGGTTGCTGTTTATTCTTTCTTCGTGGCCTCCCGATCTTACGAAAGAACAGCAGAACGGCTCTAGCGAGTCCAGAGTGTGAGACGAAGGGAAAAAAAAGAAAGAAAGGAAGGGTGATGAGATTGCGAGCAAGTAAGTGTACCCATGGGCAGGTTCGGATTAATCTTCCTTTCTTTCTCTTTATCTTTTTTTTCTCCCCTGCTTATCCTCTGGTATGTCACTTGCAGGTCTGTCCCATCTTCTTGCACGATCGCCCCCGTTAACTCCCTCGTCTCCGTACGGCCGCCGCTTCCTTTGCTTTTTATTGCCGTACGGTTTGTCGCTTTAATTACTTGTCCCGTTAATTGCTTCGAGCATCCTCCGTCTCCTACTTCTGCCGCTGTCGAGTGCTCCCTTTCTCGTTTCTTGCGGATTGCTTTGCTTTTTTTTTGCCTCATTTTCGACAAGGCTAAGCCTCTCCGGGCTTGTCGTACTAAGCTTAGGAGTCGTCAGCCCTGATATCGGCCAACCGAAGACTTCGTTGGCTGACGCAGGGGAAAAAAAAAACATGAAAAAAAAAGAGCCATGAGAATTCTATAGCAGGCGGGAAGCCGTGAGCGGTCCATGACGACGCCGTCAGCGCAAGCCGACAGAGACGTTGCTCAGGTGATTCAGGGGGGAGGGAACGGCGTCGCTGTTAAAGGCTAGTGCGATGGACGTCCCTGCAAAGGACGGGCTTAGTAATTTGTGCCGGGCGGGGTTTTCCGTTACGCGTACCTGGCTAGGTAGCTTCTGCCGAACGCTGTGGCCTGGTTTTCGGCCCGCCCTTGAACGGTCACCGGAGAGCAACTACCTCTGGTGTGCTTATATGGGAGAGAAGGAAACAATGAGAGTGAAAGAGAGAATGGAGAAATCGCCAGTATTCGTCGCATTCGCCACGGAAGCGGAGGGGTGACAGCTGCGGCTTTCCTGCAGTTCCTCTCCCTTTGCACTCGTCAGTGTGTCTACCGTTAGCTCCGCCTCGACCACGTGGCGGTTGATGAGTACTTTCTGCAACACCCACTCACCGTCCGACTTGACCTCGATGGCCCAGAGTTCTCGGATTCCAGCAATTGCGAAAGACCTCGTAGAACCTTTGGCACTCTGACGGGGCCCAAATTAGAAGGCTGGGAGAATGTTACGCCACCTGCGGCATTTAGACCAACTGCTCAGCGCATCTCAAAACATGAAGACGAGGAAATAGCTGCCTGCCCTGTTCGTGAGGGGCGCCACCGTCTGTCAACCTTAGCGAAGTGGCCAGTCCTTTGTTAGGCTGGCGCCATAAAGTTGAAAAACCTGCCCGTTTTGGCAGGTTTGAATCTGCTTAATCTAGATGACCAGCTACTCGACAGGAAAGCGCGATAGGTGGAAGAACCAGTGAATAATGCGGAAAGAGGGCTTATGCAAACATCTACGGCAGAATATTTATTCAGAATGTATGCGTACAAATTACGTAGTGGGCGCACGCAAACACGGTCGGCCGGAATTTACATTCACCATAATTTGATTGTTTGTGTGTGTTTTTGTGTGAGTGGGGTGTACGTGTGCGTTGAAATTTACATAATTTTTGAAGCGCTCGTCGCTTATTTCTCACTCATGCGCTCCGAGTTTTCTACTCACAAATTAATTGCGGAATATGGGCTACAGAATTCCTACTACAGTTATCAGCTCACCTCTCGTTCGGTGCGCGGGTTATGAGAACTCGTATTTCTCGAAACGTGGAGCTCATTGTGCGGTTGTCCAAAAACCCAGTGCCGACTGCTGAAAAGCGAGAGTTAGTGCTTCACCAGAATGTAACTGCATAAAAACATTTTTCTAACCTACTGGAGCAAAACGAATGCTTTCCAGACGTCGGCAGAGCCAGCTGTCACCACAATAGTAAACCGCAGTTTTAAGAGGTGAACAAATTCAAGGAGGAGGCGGAGCCGCTCTTTAATGATAACTGGACATGGTACACATATACATAGTAGGGTAAGGCAACAAGGACGACTGACTAGATCGGACGAGCGCTCAGTTCTAGCCTGTCGTCCGAAGAGTTATAGTCGGTCGTCCGACAAGATCTAGTCTGTGGTCAACATCTTGAACGTCGTCCGATGAGTTTTAGTCGGTCGTCCGATGAGTTTTAGTGGGTCGTCTGATGAATTCTAGCCTGTCTTCCGATGAGTTCTAGCCTGTCGTCCGATGATCTATAGTCTGTCGTCCGACGAGATGTAGTCTGTCGTCCGATGAGATCTAGTCTGTCGTCCGATGAGATGTAGTCTGTCGTCCGACGAGATCTTGTCTGTCGTCCGATGAGTTCTTGTCTGTCGTCCGATGAGTTTTAGTCGGTCGTCCGAGGAATTCTAGCCTGTCTTCCGATGAGTTCTAGCCTGTCGTCCGATGATCTATAGACTATAGTCTGTCGTCCGACGAGATGTAGTCTGTCGTCCGATGAGATCTAGTCTGTCGTCCGATGAGATGTAGTCTGTCGTCCGATGAGATGTAGTCTGTCGTCCGACGAGATCTTGTCTGTCGTCCGACGAGATCTTGTCTGTCGTCCGATGAGTTCTTGTCTGTTGTCCGATGAGTTTTAGTCGGTCGTCCGATGAGTTTTAGTGGGTCGTCCGATGAGTTTTAGCCTGTCTTGCGATGAGTTCTAGCCTGTCGTTCGATGTTCTATAGTCTGTCGTCCGACGAGATGTAGTCTGTCGTCCAACGAGATGTAGTCTGTCGTCCGATGAGATGTAGTCTGTCGTCCGACGAGATCTTGTCTGTCGTCCGATGAGATGTAGTCTGTCGTCCGATGAGTTTTAGTGGGTCGTCCGATGAATTCTAGCCTGTCTTCCGATGAGTTCTAGCCTGTCGTCCGATGATCTATAGTCTGTCGTCCGATGATCTATAGTCTGTCGTCCGATGAGATGTAGTCTGTCGTCCGATGAGATGTAGTCTGTCGTCCGATCATCTATAGTCAGACGTCCGACGAGATCTTGTCTGTCCTCCGATGAGTTCTTGTCTGTCGTCCGATGAGTTCTTGTCTGTCGTCCGATGAGATCTAGTCTGTCGTCTGACGAGAACTAGTCTGTCGTCCGATGAGTTCTAGCCTCATCCTTGTCTTGCGCTGCTATTATATGCGAAACTAATTATCCCAACTTTTCGTTATTTTGGACATGTTAGCCTGGTGATCTAGCTGGCAGATAACTTCAGGTGAGGATGGTTTTGTGTGTTTCACCGGTGAAGTCGGAGAAAATGGACTGACGTAATTAGTATACGCTAACACCAGAAATTTCACTGGCTTGAGCGCGCAGACGTCACATCGGGCAGCTGACTGGATACAAAGGGTGTTATAAACGTCGAGGGCGCTTACTCGCTCAACATTGTGAGATGCGCTAGTGGCAAGCGCTGGTACAGACACTAAATCTCTTGCAAGAAATCACGCTGTAGTTGGTAGTTCCCAATTTAGACGCCACGGTCTCCGTTGCGTTTCTCGTCTCGCCCTGTTCCTGAGTTGTGGGTCCAGAGAATGTGCCCCAGAAAGGTTATTCCTTCAAGCTCTTTATAGACATCAAATTCTTCCTTGCGTTTTTCTTCTTTCAAATGATGCGTTAACCACTAATACACATGAATCACCGCGTGATATTCCTTAACGACTGCGAAATAATTTATTTATGAATTTCTTCTTGACGATGTTTTGGTTTCGGTTTCATCAAACGAAATATGGCTGTGACGGGTAGTCGACCTTTAGGTCACGTTCGGCACGATAAAAACGGCAATATAAATGCAGATACATCGTTTGTTGTCATTCCAGCTCTTGAAGCAGGTTGGATTAAGTGTTGCGGTGAATTAAAACTACGTATCAGCACGCATACTGCAGATTGTTTTTTCGTGCCCCAAGTTACCTAAGGTAACCTACACGTCACATTCATCGTTCGGTTGGTGAAACCAACGCAGCATGAGAGAAGAATTTGAACTATAAGTTATTGGGCGGTCGAAGTAGAACACCACGCTGTGATCCATGATTTCTAATGTCTAAAGCATAATTTGAAGGAAGAAAGCACGCAACTAAAATCAGGCTTTGAGATGGGTTTGGCATAATGAACAGCGCAATAGGACCAGGACGACGAAACAGGCACACGAAGAGCAGTTTCTGTCATAAAGCGCTGTTTCTTTCCTCGTCTTGGTCCTTTCGTGCAGTTCATTACGCCATTCACCAACTCGCCCATGTGTTCTGTTTCAGATGGGATGCAGAGGTTGCAAGCAACCGGATTTCCTGACTAGGAGCTAGAAGCTGTCCTTCACAAAAAAAAATGGCTGAGGCTTAGCTAAGGTTAAGCCTAGTCAGATGCGAAGCATATTGATGGCTAGGCTTGGTAAAGTTCCTCGCTTTGTTCTTCAGTTGTTGTAGAACGTTGTCGCCGAGCCGCATATTGAGCACGCCGCTTAGCCAGACGTTCATCCCGCTCTTCATCGGTCTCTGTGGCACGCTAAAGCTTTCGCTTCTCGTTCAAATCAGCCCTGCTTCTAGGCGGCATCCCAACACCTGGCCGCCTCGTAAGTGCCCGGGGAGCGAGGCAAGCTCAGCTTTATACCGCTGCTGTAGCGTCACGTGGTCAGCTGCAGCGCCTCTGATGTGGAGCCTCCACCGCCGCGGCCGACCGTGCGAGCCGGCAGCCCATCTCTCCTCTGCTGTGACGTCATCTTGTCACGTGGTCAGCCGCCGCGCCTCTGATGTGGAGCCTCCACCGCCGCGGCCGACCGCGTGAGCCGGCAGCCCATCTCTCCTCTGCTTTGACGTCATGTTGTCACGTGGTGTCACGTGGTCACGCTAAAGGTCAATGGTAGCTCCACCGCCGCGCTCGACGGGCTGTAGTGTAGCTCTAGTAATATGCTTCGCATAAAAGTATTTTACTGCTCCTCGGGGAGTCTGTAGAGTTTTTTCCATGCACTTGGAAGTACTTGTGGACAATTCCTGCACAGGTGGTCTATAGACAGCTTTTAGGCTTACGGTTTTGGATGTTTAGTGTATTGCAGCCCGTCTTTAAACGATTTATGTCGACCTTCTGCACACAGTCTTTAGACCAAAGGTCTTCAATCACAAGAGAATCATAGAGTTCTGGCAGTTTCATATACAGGTTATAGAGCAGTTTCTGTAGTCTTGTCGTCGCACTTTTTGTTATGGTAGTTCTATGAACTGGTGGAAGAGTTTTTGTCTAAAGACTGTCAATAAAGAAGTAAAGACATTGACAGAGCTGTACACGAAAACCGTGCTGCAGAACATAAAAGCGCGCACACAAAAACAGCGGCTCGTGCAGACTGTCCGAACAGCAGGGAACGAGTTAGCTCGACAAAGCACCCATCTTTGCAGTCGACTCAAAAGCTTGCACGCTTTCGCTGGCTGGTCTCAGTGAGCCCACGACTTCTCCAAAAAAATTGGCAGTGGCTTAGCTCTGGTTAAGCGGTTACGCCTGGATATACAAGCGAAAAGCTGTAGTTATGCTTTGTTTGACGTCATGGCTGTCGCAGTTCGCGCACAGTGCACTGGGAGCACCACGATAATGGCGTAGGCAAGAGCGTTATATAGCGCTCCTTCCGCATGCGTAGTAACTGTGGTAAACACGCGGCTGTAAGTAGCGTCATACGAGGAAGCCGAGCGCGCGCCGATGCACACTCGGTAAACACGCGCAGAGCGCGCGAACGACGGTGAAGGTCGACCGGCGGAGCCGCCGCCGAGCGCGGCTCCGCCGACCACGTGCGCCTCTCCAGTGACGTCGCGTGGCGAACTCGCGCATGCGCAGCTGTGGTTAAAATTGATGACAGCGCACGCCAGACCCGGTGTTGACTAGCCTAGTGAAGCTTTTCGCTTCGAAAGAAGCACGAAAGTCACGGTTACTGCACGGTGACCAACAGATGAGGCCTTCGCGACATTCCATTAGCGTATGTGAAGACCTGCTTACGCCAAACTGGGCACCGTGCCAAGGACTTGGCGCGCGGGGTCCTTCACGCAGCCGAGCTTGAAATCAAAAATAAAAAAAGCTCTCTCGCGAAGCTCGTTTTCCGTTGCACTTCAGACGTTGTAACCAGAGAAAGTATACTTTCCATTTTCTGTTCGTTTCTCAAACAATCCCAAATTCTAGGTTGTTTGAGCTTAGGTAAAAGAAAGCAGGAGCCAATAGACAGCAGCATTAAGAAAGTGCGCAACTGTTTTCTCGTATATGCACGTTTACGCTTGCAGCGCTCACGCTCGGCGTGCTCGTAAGCTAAAGAGCCTAAAATCTTCCGCAACGTAAAGAAATGCGGGCAGGAACCGACGTAAGCGAAGAGCCTACGGCGCTTTTTTTTTCGGGCTGCGCGCCGCGCAAAGAGCTATACAGCTCTCCACATACCCCAGGCGCAATCGCTCACTAAAAAAAAAAAAAAGAACAGCAAGAAATAGGCCTGCGCTGCTTTTAAGAAAAAGTCTCGGCTTTCACCCGGGATCTCGTTAGCAACGTTGCCAAACGAAACGCGAGCTTTCAATAGCTTGTGAAATCCGAGGCGGGACTTTCGCGGCGTGAACAAGCGCGCGGATTTTCCTGGCGTTGCGCAAAAATTCGCTAGATTGTGTGTTTGTGTTTCACTGGGGTCGTTTCTTACTTTTGTCAAGTGGGCACAGACTCAAAAATTCGAGCGCAAACAAACGACTCGATTTGTTTCAGAGGCGTAAGGAGATGCCCTCTAGCAAGTTTCAGTCGCAGGCGTTCACTGGAACATAATTTAATATGATTCTGAATTTTGTCCAAGGAGCTGCTCGACATGTCCACCGGCTTTGAATGACTCCAAGGTGTACTTCACCCCCATCATTGTGACGTCCCCGAACCCGGTGGTTGTTCACAGGAACAACCAGTGCTTGCCGGCGGCGCCGACGTCAGCAGGAACGTCGTAGTCCGGATTGGCTAGTCGACCGTGACGTCAAGATGCACGCACCAGAGCTGGCACAGACCAAGACTGAAGCTGCCATTTAAAAATTGTTTCTTAATTATTCACGCGGGAAACTGGTTTTTGGAGCTAATTTTAACAATTACTATAGTCGGATACAACTTAAGAACTCAGCGGCTTTTCCCCGTCAAATCCGGGCAATGGCGCCGCCTGATCCTCATGAGCCTGCTAGTGAGACAAAGCAGGTAGTGGTAGATGAAAGGGGATAATCCCTTCCCTCTATGGTAGGGGGTAGATCGTTCTCTCCATTGCGGCGCGGCTCCCTGCATTGTCTCGCTAGAAAGGTGATGAGAATCGCCCGACGCCATTGGCTGGAAAGGGGTCCTATGACGAGGAAAAAAACCGCTGTGTTCTTTAGTTGCATCCGACAATGGGCCCACAGGCCTCTTTCAAGGCAAAACAAGAAAAAAAAAGGGCTGAGGCTTAACTTGGTTAAGCCTGGAGAATGCGAAGCATCATCGTGTCGCGTAATTTGGAGGCGCACAACCACAGCGACGGCGCGAGGTGGGCCCCGTTTCTCAACTGCCGTGACGTCATCGTGTCACGTGGTGTGGCATCATCGTGTCACGTGATTTGGAGGCGCACAACCACAGCGACGGCGCGAGGTGGGCCCCCGTTTCTCCACTGTCGTGACGTCATCGTGTCACGTTGTCACGTGGTGTGACGTCATGTATCACGTGATTTGGAGGCGCATAACCACGGTGAAGGGCTGAAGTGGTAGCTAAAGTAGTATGCTTCGCATAAAAGGACGAACGCCCAAAACCTTTGCGTCTGCAGCTCCTTATTTCCCGCTCTTTGGTACTGTACGTTGCCGTGCGCAACATTCGACTCAAAGCGCTCCTCCTACGCTCTTCCGCTCCTCCTAGCCAGACTACGTACCACGCGCCGACTACGGACATTTTGCTTCCACATAGTTTCGTTACACTGCAGTGGCTCGAGTGGTCCGTTGTATATAGACCATACCCGCGCGTTCTAGAACACGTTCTCCTTTTTCTCTGATGTCGACACGCTGTCGACAAGAGCGCAGGGGCCAGCACGCCCAAAGCACTTCACTGCGGTGCACCATGAAAAGGCGAATGAACTCGGAGAGCCCGGCACAATCTGCGCCACAACGCCCTGCAGTAAAGGAGTGAATAAATAAATAAAAAAGTAGCTTATTCGCGAAGGCGTCTGGTTGTGTCAGTGTTTCCTGGCGCTGAATAGAAGTGCGCAGTCTTACGGTGTAGTTACCGATGTGTACAGCACTATACTTTCCACGCCGGCAGACTCGTTTTTTCTGTCTTCGCGTTGATCGAAGAACAGGGTATAGGATCAGAGGGATTCGGTGCAGCGTTATTTGCTTCTTTGTTTTGTTTTACCTCTGCTGTTCGGTGTGAACCGTGAGCAAAGCACCGGGAGACAATCCGGCGGGAACTTGTCGAGCGTTTATACGGCTTCAGAACACATCGGAGCCCGTCCCTTCTTCCCCGCACGGCCGCATTTTGTTTCTTCAAGCCATGACTTACGGCTATCGTGCAGCTTTTCTTCGGAGCAAGACAGCTCCAACAACGGTTTCTCGGAGCTTATGTAGGTGCGAAAAAGAGGAGAGCCGTGATTTAGCAGCGTCAAGCCCGATGGGGGATTGTGCGTCGGTCCGGCGGGCTTCGGAACTTTTTAGGGAGACAGTGCGGTAGTATAGCACATTGTTGCTAGCTGCTCAGCCGAGAGGTGCGGTGTTAAATCCCCGTGTGTGTGTGTGCGTGTGTATGGGGGCGTGTTACGCACTCAGATAGAGAGAGAGGCGCATACACCAGGAATCACGGGGCCTGTGGGTTTGTGGGTGGGAGGGGATGGGCGGGCGCAGCGCGACGCCCCCGAGTTTAAATCTCTTTCTCCCGCTAAAGATAGGGCGCTGCGAAGGCTTCCCGCTTCCTTTCCCCGTTTTCCCCTTTTTTCACCTGCAACGCGGAAATCTCTCCCGTTTATCCCGTTATGTCTTCCCTTTTTTGCTTGTTTCCGTTTTGTTTCTCGCGCCCTTTGTTTTCTCCCGTATCTGTTTTGTCGCAGTCCTTCTGGGCCCTTTGCCATTTCTCTTCCGAAGCACAAAAGGAAGGAAGCGGAGCCACAGAGAGCGAGTGACGAGTGTCGGCAACGGTGGCAGTGGTGGTGGTGGTGTTTGCGGCGAGCGGCGTTTGGCGCAATCTGGCTCCGCAGAGCTGGCAGCCCCCACAGCCTCCTTACTTCCCATATATGGAATGGAATGAAATGAAGAGTGAGAGAAAGGGGAGTTTGAAAAGAGGCGCCCCGGGGGGGAAAAAAAGGAAGAGGGGGCAGGTGACGCGAGAGAGCTGTGGTGGCACCCGTTGGGTGCGAGGGTTGACGCTGATGGAAGCGCGGCGCTCCTGCGGCGGGGTTTCGAGGGAGAGGCGGCCGAATTGAAAAACGCGTCGCCGCAGCCGCACCTGCAGTTGAAAAGCCACTCCGAGAATGGCGGCTGCGTTTTCGTCGCCGCCAAAAGGGACGCGCAAACAAACAATGGTCGCGTCGTCCCCAAACAAATGGGCCTCCCCGAGGCAAACAAAGGGCGGGGCGGACCCGCCGCACCCGCTCACCCTTCTGTTCCCTTTTATACGGGGGAGGCACGACGTACGATGGCTGTGGCTGCTCCCGCATTGCCTCTCGCTTCCCGAGCGGCCTTCGCTTGTGGAGGTAGTGCAGCTGCCGTATACGGCAGCGGTGACAGCGGCTTCTTGTCGGCCGAGCCTACGCGTTGTTCTTGTTGCTTGGTCGCGAGCGAAACTCAGTGCCTGCTTTGCCGTCCCTCCTTGCAACAAAAGGGGAGCCCCGATGGGAGCGACTGCTGCGGGCTTGCTTAGCGGGGCGCCGTGCATTTCGCTTCTGTGACGCGCGCGAGTTTTAAAACTCGCCTCGACGACGTTTCCCTTCTGTCTCCATTCCTGTGTCCTTTGTGAGTGAGTGCAGGCTGGGAGTATGTTCCGCAATGCGTGCGTTACGGTCTGCTTTAATGGTTCCAGCGAAGAAAAACGCGCCACCGTCGGCCGTGGCAACGAATCGAAACTAGGAGTTCTTTTCATTTCTTTTCCTGTCCCATTCATTCCGCTCGTTTCTCGTTTCACACTTGTTTTCCCGTATACTGTGGCAGCACCCCGTGTATTGTGAAATGCGTAGAAGAGAAGAAGCACTTCATCGCTCATGCATCGATCGTAGTTGCAGTGTTTCTTAACGCCCAAGCTCCTCTTTTGTTTCGGAAGTTCCATATGTTGTTTGGAGTTATGCTGCTTTGCATTAAATGCCTTTTTCGTTGATTTTGGAAGTTCTATGAAAGCAGTAAATAAATAAAAAAGTATCAGTGAGCCCAGGACGGCATTCTGGAGTTCTTTTAGTCCTCATCCCCCCCCCCCCCCCCCCCAGGAACTTTAAAAAGCGCTGCGGCCGCCTCTTCCCTCTTATTCGTCCGCGACGTAAAAGGTGCGGTTGATGTGCCATCAAATTCTCGCTTTAGTATGCGAAGTACATTTCGGCGCAGTTTACTGTGCACAGTATTCCATGTTTAACTGAACATACTGTTCATTTTCTGCTCCTTCTTGTGTGAGCAGAATGGTTTTGTAGAATTAAAAAAAAATGATAATAAATGGCGACCGTGGAGACAAGTACGGGAGAATAACTGTCAAAAATAATGAACGTTGTCCCTTTTACGCCACTTGATTTAGGCCTAAAGTAAACGTCTCGAGTTATGCTGGGTTATCAGGGAACGGAGTCTAGAGACGTAGAGATCAAACGAAAAGATAATGAATACTAAAAGAAACTCCGACCAGACAAAAGGAAAGAGGTGGATGTGTCTTCGGCCGTTGTCGGAATAATTGAAGCCTGTTATGAGCTCAGCCGCGTTTTTAAGCCGCCTAGAACTTCCCGTTCGGACGACGGCTCAGCGTAACGTGCTGGTCTTTTCAGTATTACTTATCCAAGATAAAAGAACGCGTCTACCTTACTCATCCTCTAGAATCGAGGCGCATATTACAAAAGAACAGCCTCTATACGAGCCCCTAACCTGATCTCGGACTTTATCCTTTCTTTTTTCCCTTTTTTTTTCGCTTATACGCGATTCCGGACAGGGAAGTAATTACTACTTCCGTTTGCATTACTGCGGCTACTGCGATTGTGGAAGCGGCGTTTGTGTCTCGGGTAGTTCTCAAAGGAGATGTTTCTGTTATTCATTATAATGCGAAACAGGAAGCAGGAGTAGACTTATTACACGCTTTGTATCCCGGAGACGAACGCTCAGTCGTCTGAAAGGGGCATGAATCGATGTGGATTTTTAATGCTATACTTTAGGTGTGCTGCTCAGTTATTGCTATGCACAGAAGGGCGCATAAGGTGGCTGGTGATCACATTGAAGGCGGTCATGCATCGCCCTCGAGTAGCTTAAACTGGCGTTCCTTTTCAGAAGGCTGAATACCTTAGTATACCTTAGTATCCTCCTTACCAATCTCTAATTTGTGGATTGCATTGTCTTCCTACGTAACTCAGGTGTCGGATTGCAGAGAATGACCGAGGGCTTAGACAAGCAAGGCAGAACTGCGGGCATAAAGTTAATACGAAGAAAACTAAAGTAATGCTCAAAAGTCTCGGAAGGTCACAGCACTTTGCGATAGGCAGCGAAGCATTGGAAGTTGTCAGGAAATACGTCTACTAAGGGCAGGTAGTAACTGCCGATCAGGACCAAGAATGTGAAATGACTAGGAGAAAAATAATGGCGTAGAGTCCATTTGGCGCACACGTTCAGGCAAAGAGTAGCACTTTAGCAGTATCCCTTGAGAGAAAAGTATACAACAGCCGTGTATTAGCGGTTCTCACATATGGAATAGAAGCGTGGAGGCTAACGAAAAGGGTTGAAATGAAATTGAACGGAGCTCGGGAAGCTGTAGAAATGAAAATGATAGGTGTAGCTGTAAGACACGGGAAGAAAGCAGAGTGCGTCAGGGAACGAACGCTTGTTAATTACACCTGAGTAGAATTCAAGGAGAACAAATAAACCTAGGCAGGGCATGCAATGCGAAGGCAAGACAGCCCATAGCCGTTAAGGGCAACGGAGTGGATTCCAAGAGAGGGCAGCGTATACCTTGGGGCGTCACAGAGTCTAGTGGGCGGACCAGATTCGAAGGTTTTGCGAGGATAATGTGGGCCGCAGCTGACACAGAACAGTGTTCATTGGAGGAATTTACCTTCGTCAGAGGCCTTTGCACTGTAGTGGACGCAGTTAGGCTGATGACCATCTGGATGAGGAGTACCAAAAAACCGGCTCGCATTATATCTCAGCCGTCGGAACGACAGGCTCTCATTTTAGGTAGCAGCTGTACCGCTGATGCTTCGATTCCGTGACGTCACCGCGGCTGCTTAGACATTGAACATGCAAAGCACGTTTAGAGTAGCGCAAAGTGTTCTTGCTTTGCAAGGCTGCTCAGTTTCCGAAACAATACCACTGAATGAGAAAGCTTACTGACGCAACTTCCGTGCAACCGAGAGACGAGTATAGGTTCGTGCAGTTTCCGCAAGTACAGCTCACCAGTGGACCACTCATTTCATTTGAAGTGGCGTGCATGTCATCGGCTATTAACGCATGAGAGCAGGAAGTTTCGCAGGAATAAGGTGGCCGCAGCGGGCGCAGAGCAGGTTTTATTGGCGGGATCTAGTAGACGCCTTTGTCCTGCAGAGGACATAGGCTGATGATGATGATGGTTATCGACGTATCCTGAAACCGCCCCTTAATCCCTGTGCTATTTAACTACTCATCCTCGAGGCAGGCAATCCGTGTCACAAGACCTTACACAATTCTTCTTCACACTGCGAACGGCAGTCGATGCAGTACACGTCGTATTGCGTGTATGCTCTCAGAAAGAGCGCAGGCTGAAGTACGGAAAGTGCTAGACGTGTAAAGCCGCCTACTCAGCGCCCCCCCCCCCCCCTCCCCTTTCTTTATTTGGAAGATCAAAGGGAAGGCAAAATTTACTGCCGTCACTACTGTATACCTCGCCCTTTCCATTTACTTTTTAAATTGTTGGGTATCTGGTTCAGAATATTTTTGTGGATCACAAGTGGTCATCAGATAAAATGTTCTAAACTTGTTTGCTTTTTGTGTAAACATCATACTCTTGTTGTGCACTTACTAAAACGGTCTGTAGGACTTTCTATAGACTTCGTATAGACTCTGTTATCTTCCTACACATATTTCATGTTGTCTATTGATTGTCTATAGACTGACTATAAAAAAAAGTCTCCTAAAAGTGTATGACCATAAATTCTCTATACCTAGACTGTCTATAGGATAAAATTTATTGCGAGAAGCCTATGAACAATCTTTAGACTGTCCAAAGAAATTACTGTAAGCTGTCCCAACTTTCGTTAGGGGCGAACTAACGCAACAAAAAAATTTGCTTGCCTTACTTTTTAGTACTTCCCTCACGAGTGGCGTGGTCTGGCGGCCTAGTCAAGTGTACGTTAATGGAATCCAGTCATTTGTAAATGACGTTAACTGTCTTATCGGTACAAGTTTGCTCCGGGAAAACTGCTACGCGACTGCCCAAATCACTGGTTTGCATGAACGACACGGACGATAGGCACAGCACATGTCGCTTGCCCTATGCTCTGTGTGTATCTCATTGTCCACGTCCTTTTGCGGTGCAATTTTTTGTGTGCTATTCTCTTATCACTGCTCCGAACGTGGACTATCTGGTTTATCGGAGTGAGTGGCCCCAGATTCTGGGAACCTAACCAGGTTACAACGCTGCTTGTATACTGTAAAAAAAAAGGGGGGGGGGTAATTAGAACGAAACGTGTTTCGCTTATCGGGGCAGGTCAACCCACTGTTTGGAGCGTAATGGTACAGTGAACTAGAATATTTTCCAGTGGCGCGACCGCGCCTCCCAGCCTGACGCACGCCGTGTCCCCTGCAGCGGCGGCGCTGCGATCGACCACCCTTGAACGCTCGGCTCGCCTCCGCAGCGTGCGATGCCAGCACATGAGACTGGAAAGCCTGCTTCGTTATTTAGCTGCGCGTTTAACGTAGTTTTGTTTTGCGCTTGCTATATGTCTTTAATATTTGAAGATATTTGGCATGTGCGGATGTTCACTGAATTGAGTGTACAGTGTCGATCCCGCCATAGCAAGCAATAACAGACGAAGGCTATTGAGCGCACTGTAAACGTTTCTTTTTTTTTTGAGCTAAGTATTACAAACTGTCGCAGTTCCGACATATTTCGAGACACTAAATTTCGCAAAGTAACAGTTATTCGTGGGACCATTTCTCACGGGATATACGCGATTAAAATTATATATATATATACCGTTTTCATTATGAACCAAGACAGAAATTCACCGAATATTAGCTGTGTATAGCTAATGATTCCATGCTGATACGAGAATGCACTTCAGTCAACACATATGGTATACACCATAAAAGCGATTGACGCGAAAAACAGTCGAAAAACTGCTTAATACGATTTTAATGCAGGTGTTCGTAATTTTCGCTGAGATCAACTTGAAAGCTCCAATGCATATGAAGCAAACAGTCTACAAATATAGCTAATTTAATCTGCTTAGCTTGAGGTGCTGCGCTGCCTTTCGCTTCGACAGCATGTTTGACTTAATCAGTCCTTTGATAAAAAAATGAAGCCGCGTAGTAATATCAAAACTCACCATGCGAGGAGTGATACTCTCAGCTTGTGCATTGCATCCCATATTTAAAGGAGCAGCACAATGAATCATGTGTAATATGTCCATGACACTTTCGGAATGAACTTTGCGCGCACTAAAGCAGTTCGTAAAAATGTCCTCCAGCCTTGTGATGAAACGGAACAGTTCAACCGAGGGGTAGAGTAAGCCTTCTTCGTCAATATGTTTAACAAATTCTGCAGCATGCATGCGGCGCCCTTGCTCTGCTGGCAATAAGAGGCAATCGATACATGCAGGACATTTTGTCGGTAGCACGCACTTTATAGATCAACCTTGAGTCACTGATGGCTTCAGCTGTATACCTGCCAGTCATCACAGCAATCAAGGACTTCATTCTTATGAAAAACTTTTCTGTAGCTTCAAGTTTACCGCAGCTCTGCTCTAGCTGAGTGCGGTAAAGAAAAAAGGCTCGCAAAGGACCATGCCCGAACAATTGGAATGCATAACTTGCCCGCATTTTTTCGAAATTGTTGGCGCTGATGTGCACGGTAGTAATGCCAGGCATTGCTTTCATTGTTACAGCATTTCTGTCCAGTTCGAAAGCTTTTCGAGCAAATTGCATTGAAACCGTTCCATCGGGGGTGTCAAAAGTTGTGACAATAAGCCTGTTTCGAATATTTTTGACAAGGTGTGGGAAATCAGAAAAAAAAATATAAGAAACGGCTGCTGTCAACAGGATGCGGTTTCTCGTGCAATGCAACCACACTGAACGAAAAGCCAGCGCACAACTGAAGCGCCGTCGGGCGTGCTTTGAACCGCCGCCGCCGGCCGCCTTCAAGGGTGGGCGACAACAGCGCCGCCGCTTCAGGAGACACACTCGGTGACGCGCGTAGCAAGGCGCTGCCCCCTCCGCTCGCTTCACTGGAAAATATTCTAGTTCACTGTAGTAATGGTCTCTATTGCTTATGCGCCATAGAACCCAGCGTAACTAACTTTATCGGCCCAGCGTCGTCCGCCATATTGGTTGTCTCTGGAGTAGCTGACTGGGCGCGTATGGTGGACTCGCAATATCGAACCCGCTATGATTTACGCATTTTGTTCTCTCTGCCGCGCCGTCCGATTTTGGCCCGGATTCGGAAGTGATTTTGAAAGACGTATGGCAGCGGTGGTCTCGCGAAGCTCGAAGCTGACCGGTTTTCATATAAGTCCGCTTGAAAGTGACCATTACTGTTCGTGGTAGTTGTTTGTGTCGTTCAAAAGCGATATTTTAGCAAGGCGTTCAAAACATTTTTTCTCCTGTGTTTTTCTCGCGAAATTTATTTACGGCGTGTGAGACGACAAAACAGTCGCCTGACGCAGTAAATCACCGTGACTAATCGGTGTTTGCGGCAGAAAAAAAAAAAAAACTTTTCGCTAAGCATTCGGCATCAGAAAGGGAGAATTACGGAGCCACATTTAGCGCGCGACAGAAAGTAGAATAAAATACTAGTAGAAAATATCAGAGAGTAGCTTTATCATTTGTGAAACAAGTGTTACAAAATATATCTGCAGTGCTCTCCTGAGTTCATGTCTCGGCATAGTACACGGATCTTTCATAACAAAAACACTTGGTTCACGTGTCTGGCCAGCTTACGTAACATTTAGTGTCGTCTTATTGCAGGCTGTTCGCAACACGTTTCGCTGACTCCCAGAATGCGTGCACTGGCGAATGAGGTGCACATATGAAAATAGGCAATCTGACAGTAATAACAGCCTGTAGGAACACTATGGCCAAGGCGCTCGGGAATGCCTGCGCTGTCTAAGACGATCGGTTGTCCTTTGTTAAACGTGGCCACGACGCGAAAAGTTTGGCAGGCCGTATACCGAAATGGCTTAAAGGTGATCGCTACTTAGCTGTTGAAAGAATCGCCCACTATACGACACATTTGATGCGCATGTATACCTCTATCCACAAGACACACATTTTTGCCCATTAGTCGTGATTTCTTCCCTTCAGGGTCGGAAAATCGACGGAGGACTGTACGAGCTCAAGCGCTCACGACCTGTCACCAACCGTTAGCTCAGAGTTTGTAGCTATAGAGTCGCTTTACAATGCGTTCCTGTTGAATATTGTGACGAAGACGAAGCTGGCAGTGGCGCGGGACGGAGCGCCCGCGCTAGGCCAGCGGCCATTAAATCCTCTCATAGCCATGGTTCACCACGTCTCATTCTTCGGCTGGCCGCCGCGCAACATTTGGTGTGAGGTGCTGGTGTCCCTTCATCGCCATCCTGGTCACGGAGCTTCGGCGTCCTGGGCCTGCCGTGGACGTCGGCCGTGAGTACCTGGTCAGCGCCGCACGGCCGTGCCCCAGCCCGCCCGACCTGAATCGACCTCGACGCTCACCCCAGCCCCGTCCCCTGCCCGGACCACACTACACGACGACCCAAGACCCGACGGACCCAAGACCCGACGGACCCAAGACCCGACGGACCCAAGACCCCACCGACCCAAGACCCCACTGACCCAAACGTGATGACACCGTCCCCCTGCCTCTGCCGTTCGGTGCGTCCAGAGACCTCGGCCGTCAGCTCCTGGCACCCTACGGCCCGGATGCTTCGTGGACCAGGACTCATTCTCTCATCTTTATCATCGTGGCGGCCAGCACTGCACCATCTTCTACATCCTGTTCAACCCCCCCACTCAAGACCATCGCCATTTCGCCGTCTGTTCGTCACCGATCGGGACGATCGCTCGGAGGCCCCGGGTAGTGTGACGAAGACGAAGCTGGCAGTGGCGCGGGACGGAGCGCCCGCGCTAGGCCAGCGGCCATTAAATCATCTCATAGCCATGGTTCACCACGTCTCATTCTTCGGCTGGCCGCCGCGCAACAATATCATGGATGCAAACCTAAGTAAATCCCAATTGCTTTACTTTTCCGCATTTCTGAACCAAGAAAATGGAACAAATAAATGCTCGCAGCCTGTTAAACCCTTCGGGATGAGACTGCAGTTTAAAGGCACACTAAAGAGGAACGGTAAGTCCCGTTAAATTGAGATTAGTGTCCAAAGATACCAAGTTTCTTTCTTTATCAAGAACAAAGCTTGCACAAGTAAAGCAAAACACTGTTGCAACACCCCTATAAAAATACCAGTTACAGCGTCTGGCCACAATTGTCTCACCGTTTTCGAGCGATACTGTATTTCGACGGGATCAAGAAGTACCGTCGCAATAAGAAAGCAGCATGGTGACTGCCGTCTAGATACTTAAATGCGAAGCGCCGCTCTATTAGCACGCTGCCCAGTCGGCCTGCGTGAAGCTGTCGTACACAGCACCTTCAGAAGCGCTGGCCGAACACTAACTGTCAGGATCATGCGCTCTTTTGCGAGCGATCAGGGCGGCATTAGCATGATAGATTATAAACTGGGTGTTATTATGGCTGGTAGCATCGTTCTGCCATATGGTGATAAATATTGTAATATTGTAACAAAAGACCGTGCGATCAGCGCGAAAAACAAGCTTGGCCCTCGATCGTTTTCTCTGATTAGCCGGCATATCCGCCCCTTTGTCTGATTGGCCGGGGTGAGACGTAGTGGTAATGAACGTAAAAGTACCGAAGTTTCGTGCGGTTGTAAATTGGAATACAAATTGACAAATTGATTTTCAATTTTCTGGGCACCGCAGCAACCTTTGGTGCAAAAAGAAAAAAAAAGAGACTGGTAGTGTTCCCGAAGGCTCATCAATCAGCATGTATCGCAGCCTCTTTCTGTTGATTTTTCAATTAGTGTGCGTTTAATATAACTGTGAATGTGATTATGGTTATCGCCCGCGAAGCACGTGCTCTCGGGGACAAAAGTTCTTGACCCCCCCTCCTCAAAGTTCTGAATTGTGCCGCACCGCATGTGGGCGCCCCGTGACAGCGCACTTCAGGAGGGAATTGTCAGGTGGCGCTAGCATACAGTACGGCATAAAGTGACTTTACTACGGCATTCGGCACGGTTCGGAACTTGGGGGGGGGGGGGGGGGGGGTCAGTTACTTTTATCTACGACAGTTGTATGTAGTTCTAATGCATATACGATTTCTCTCAAAGGCTTTTATGCTCCTCAGGATCCGGTGAGGTGGGACGAGGAACGGGGACCGGTTGATGGCAATCTGGATAATGGTGCGGAATATCCGAGAACGTCAAAAGGCTTTCGCGTAGACTGATGCGTCCTTTTTGACTATATGTGCTAGATCAAAGCGCATGCCGAAAGTGTCAGATCGCTTTGTGAGCAGACGTCGATGTACGAGGTGATGATCAGACGCTGTGACAAGCACTGTTCTTACTTTTTGGGCACGTTTACAAAAAGGGATCTCGCCTCTCTCGCTCCTGCTTCCCGCGTAGCTTCCGCGCAAAGAGTGCATGCAGATACGTATTCTCAGACAGCGCTCTAGTCGGCCAGTCGGCTTCGATCCATAGCATATCGTACGCAATTCATACGTTTTGCATACCCAGGCGCTCGCTCTACTGGACAAGCTTTCTTTGTCAGAACATCACAAATGTTCATGCTCTAGCACTCAGCAGGAAGTTAGAGAAAGAAAAAATAAATCTATCATGAAACGGGGAAGTGTTTGCGAAATCTTCTGAACATAAGACGGCCTGACATTGCGTCCTTCTTTCAACTTTTTTCTTTCGTGTTTCTTTTCATCGGCACCGCGCATCCCATCATCGTAATGCGCCCCCGAAGTGAAGAAAAGCCTTCCCTGGACAATACCCTAGAGGCGCTATAGCGCCGCTTCAGGATTGCCTATCGACTGGTGTACGCGAAAATTTCACGCCGTGCGGTTCGGGGCAAAGCGCGTACTTCCGGGGCTTCAGGGACAGTTCGGGGCAGTTTTTGTTCCTTCGCCGATGCGCCACCGCGGGCGGGCTTGAAAGCCGTGCCCGAAGTCTGGAGGAAAGATCGATGTCAAAATCGATTTCTCCGGGGCAGGAAGTCCACGTCCGATAATCAAGAGACTATCGAAGGATAGCGCACTCGACGCGTGAACCACTTGGCCCGGAGGGGTGCTGGGGAGAGGAAGGGGGACACGCTAAGACTGCTCCGAAGTTGAACCAATCGATGAAGAGACATTGATTTCTTGCAGATGCCGGTCTTGTTCAGCCGCTTGTTTATGCATTGAGAGAAGCGAGCGTCGAGCGGTACTAAAGTCCGCGAATGGACCGAGACGACAGGAGAAGAGGCCAGTATTGAACCACGTGTGCTTCCCCTTTCATTGATTCTTCACTCGCTCATTTTTTTTTTCTTTTAATATCGCGAGGGATTGGTAAGCTTTACAGCCTGAGAACTTGCCTTCGTGGAACACGGTAACTTCCTAGACAGTCTGGGGCCTCTTGTTTCGTTGATTGGGGCTGACTTTTGTTTTCCTACTTAAGGCAGAGAGGTAAGAAAAGCACGGCAGTCGGTTCAATGCTCCTCATTACTCAGGAATTTTCAATGAGCCAAGTTGGATCGAAGGGAAGCAAAGGAGAGGTCCGAGAAGGCTCCTGCAGAGGCAGACAACTCATTGAGTGACTACCGCTTTAGGAGGGTTCGAGGTTAGAGAAGATGGCATGATAAACGGGCTACCAGACGGTGTGTCTCCGATGGAACACCGTCTTCTTTCGGCGAGAGTGGAACTGGGAGTCCGACGTTCCTCTCGTTCGTCGAAAGACGTCTTGCAGTTTGTTACGGGTCGTCTACAGCACAGTCTGTGGACAAACGTTGTAGCTTACCTCTCCTGTGTCGACGCTCGCCCTCATCGTTACGTCTTGTCTTTTTAATGAAGGTAGTATCGTGGACATCTTTTCGGCTTAGTCGGACCTAAAGTTCTAGTGAGCTTTTGTCTAGAGGCAGGCTATAGACTACGAATAGGAAAAATTAATTGGGATTTTGTGCGTTTCTTTGTTTATTTATTATTGTGTGTTTCGTTTTCTTTTTCTTCAGTGTTATGCTCTGATTTACTTTTTTCCTGCTCTCTCTTATGTAGTGCCCTCGAAACAGGACCTTTAAAAGTATTTTAGAATGAATGAATGAATGAATGAATGAATGAATGAATGAATGAATGAATGAATGAATGAATGAATGAATGAATGAACAGTTTGATTTATTTATTGGAGTTTAACGTCCCAAAGCTACTCAGGCTGTGAGGGACGCCGTAGTGAAGGGCTCCGGAAATTTCGACCACCTGGGGTTCTTTAACGTGCACTGACATCTCACAGCACACAGGCCTCTAGAATTTCGCCTCCGTCGAAATTCAGCTGCCGTGGCCGGGATCGAACCCGCGTCTTTCGGGCCACCAGCCGAGCGCCATAACCACTGAGCCACCGTGGCTGGTAAAATAAATACATAAAACGAAATATTTATAGGAAGGCAATAAAGCCTATGAGAAGTGTACAGAAAGTCTGTAGATTTCTATAATGGCCAGAGCTGAGGGTAAGAAAAGGTGTGTAAAAGAGAAAGAAGAAAAATAGGGCCCAAGTAGGCAGCAGTGACGTCACGTAAGAAGCACGTGGCGCATGACGACGCCCCCAGGAAGTGTAAAAGTGCCGAGGCCTGCGTTTTGTCTAAATTCACGCTAATTGACTACGATGATGACGTTCGCAAATTATTAGTGCCTACGAAATAGGTTCATATTTTACCTCTGCCATTTGGGATGAACTGGAAACTACATTTAAGCCGGACACTCTGATTTGCTTGTGTGTGAGCTGTATAATCTCGACTATCGCTAATTTAATGACCGTAAAATCATATAAGCGCTTCATGGTGCACTGAGCGGCCGATTTGACATACTGAGTTATGCGCTTCTAACATACCTCTGTAACGCGCATAACACAGAGGCGCGTTCAAACGACATTTGAGGCGAATGGCCTTCAAGAATCCGAATGGCATTCGTATTCGATGGAGTTTCACGATGCTCCACAACGATCACCAAAACCAGTCGAAAACTTCAGCATTCTTTCGCAGTTTTGCAAGGGCCCTGCTGCAGTTAAACTTCGTTTTGGTGTGTCGCCGTTGAAGGCATTCAGTTGCCATGGAGGACTCCAAAAGAAAAGCCAACAAGACTGAATATGACCATCGGAGACGATGTTGTGTGTAACTACATAGGCCACAGTAAGTAAAAAAAAAATAATAAGTTAAATCGCCCATTTACAAGTAGTTTTTGTTTTCTTTTACAAATGATGCCTGAAGATTCGAAGACACTATAGTAGGATACAACTTAAAAAAAAAAACAGCAGTTGCTAACACTCGGCCATGGTCCGCGGCGTCCTGTATTACTCCGCTGGCCAATCGCAACTGTAAACGAAATCAGTTTTTTAATGTTTTACTATATCAAATAATCCATGTATCATAATTCTAGAGCTCATCATTTTTTTTTCTTGTGAGAAGCTTCTTGTTTACGTAACAAGAAGCGTTTAAGCAGCGGACTACTTTTTCGTCGGGGAGGAATTCTGTGCGCGGAGGCTGAATGTGGGCGGAGCTTCACTGCAGGCTTAAGTTGTATCCGTGTATAGTGTTTTCATTTCGAAGGCATTTCAAACTGTCGAAAGTCTTCGCGACGATCCGTCGACACGAATTTCCTTTGAACCGAATACCGTTGAAAAATTTTCTATATGCAGAAGGTCGTTCTTTACTTTACATTCATATTTCTCTGGAAGTTCTCGAAGCCCTCCTAGCGTAGTGGTGCAGCGGTTAAGCGATGCGCCACACCCTGCGATGGAAGGGGCTGCCATAGGTTGGGTTTGTGAGACCTGTGTTGCTCTCCCCGAGCTAACCGTCATTAACTGCCACGTGCCTGCCGCGGTGGGCAGGTTGTGATGACGTCACTAGGTCACGTTAGTTAGGTAGTGGCCCACCTGTCTTTTAAGTTGCTCCTTTGTGACCACCTGCCAAAACCATGCCCGTGATTTTTCGCTCACAATGCCGACACCAGATTTTCTGATGAACAGCGCCTTTAACGTTATTGCGTTAGAAAATCGTGTAGCAGTACAAGACCGCCAGTTGAGTCGATGGGTTTTCTGCTCGAAGGCATTTTAAATGCCATGCAGCACGGACATAAAGCTCTCAAGACTGACGATCGACGCCAGCGTCGATTCCCGCGTAAATTGATGATTCGGGAATCGACGGTGAAGTAACAACCAGTGGATCCTGTAAATAATATCCATGTGGCGATCGAAAGGCGGATGCAGCCATCTTCGCGACGTAGCACCAGAAGGCTGCTTTATTCAAAATTTAAGTCAATAGTTGTGATAGCGCGGGTACGAGACAATTGTTCTAAGCCGCAACGCAGGCCGTTGGACGTGGATCTAGGATTCCCCGAAGCTCTCCGTATGTGACGTGCCCTTGCTCGTAGCTTGGAAAGCGTAATTTGAAGCTGAGAATAGCGTGTTAGCATTGCTTGCTCATCCACCACCGCGGTACCATGAGTCCTGCCCGCCCACGTAGAGGATGGTGACCCGCTTAATTGGCTTAATTCTTGATTAGAGAATGTTATGTTGTGTTGGGTTTAGTGGCGCATAAGCACCTAAGGCTATCATGCTTCAAGCGCAACTTTATTGGAGGGTAAAGAAACTTTCTTTCTCTAAAAGCTTGAGTAGGAAAACGCCAGAATGTAGGCTGTAGCTTTAATGCTGCCAGGCTCATAGAAAGGAATCAATTTTTGTCATTGTTAGTCAGGGTTGTGCCCGCTCATTTTCATGAGCGGTAGTGTTTCAGTTGATGCTTGAATCGACGTGGACGGGGCGTTCTTACTAGATTAAGAGAGATTAAGTACGCATGAGTACACTGTCTGCTTAGCTGCTCCCGCAATGGCGATGGAAAGCGGCTGGAACACTTGGAAGGAACAAAGACAAGTGGCGAACTTGCTCCACTGCGCCTTGTTTCCAAGAGTGCGAATCCCTAATGATGATTTCAGCAGAACACTTCACCCTTGTGTGTGGTAGAGCACACAAGGGTAGGGGACTGAGGGACTCGTTACGAAATACATATAGATGTAAGCAACAGTCATTGAAACCACGGCAAGCATTAGGTAATGCTTTTTATTGCTAAAGCAATACTACGCTCATGAACGGTCTTCGTAGCGGCGGCCGGTAGCCACGTTTGACCTTTTCGACGCCTTTCTTCAAACACTCTCCAGCGTCCTAGACAAGAAGAGATACATATGCGGTGGCAGGAAGTAGCGTAGCCGTTAGCACGCTTGGCTTGGCACGCTTGAAACCACGTGCACAAGATTTGTTTTGTGGTCTACTAGAAAAAGCGTGACACCTCTGCTTACAACCCTATGTCGACAATGATGAGGCATTAAAGGCTTTCGCCTTAATAATAGTGTTATAATTTTTTAGATGGATGATAATGAAAGAAGAAAATGCAACCTGAAGCCCCCGTTGGGATCCGCACCCACGACCTGCGCGTGTCACATGCTGGGGAAGTGCGGAGAACATACAACCGATCGGCCCTTTGTTTAACGGACTGTATCCCAGGAGAAGTTAAACGTTGCAGGGGGCGGTCAGCGAGTGAGCTGGGTGGATGAGTTTACGAAGTTTGCAGGGAGAGTCAAGATGGCCGCAGGTGGAGTACTTACTAAGATCACTGGCGGAGGTTTTTTTGACCAACATTGGACGTACCTCGGCTGACGGCGATGACGATCGATTGCTCTGCGCCGATTCATTTTGCGTGACCTGTAACCTGACTGCAGGATGGAGAGCGTCGAGAGAGCCAGATGTGTGGCGGCCTAGAAGCCATTTATTTTAAAGGAATAGAATCGAGATTGTGGGAGGGAGTGTGAGAGAACTGAAATATTCGCAATAAGCGTCCGCCGGGGCCGGGCGCCCAACGATCTCTATTGTTACTATTTGCTGTTCTTTTTTTCTCTCTCTATTTTTATTTTATTGTCGTCATCTAGTTCCGGGGCTGTCAAGCGCAGGCGACCTTTGTTATCGATTGTACGACGTACTTCGAGCTTGGTTGCCGCCGCGGGGGGAGCGAAGGGAAGAGGTCAAGGGGGAGGATGCAAGGGCGGAAGAGCGGATGAGGATGGGGGGGAAGGGAGGCTAGAATGAGACGACCGGAAGAAAAAACATTCTAAATCGGCTGGTTGCACAGTTTATACAGTAAGCCCGTTAGTTATGTTCCTTTCGATCGAGGCACCCGCGAGTGGGCTCAGTTCGCGCGCTCTACAGTGTCGCTGCTGCTGCGTAGGAGCGGCGTCCTTGTGCACCCCGCGACGCAAGCCTCCAGTCACTTTTGGACGGCAGAAATGGCTGTGTTTGCCCAGGGCTCGCCACGTGCTGCCTCTCCCGAGGAAAGACTCGAAGTCAACAGCAGCGATGGAAACTCGGAAAGGGGAAACGCTGCTGCGAGATTGGTGCTTTTGAAAAAAAAAAGATACCGCCCCTAGGTAAACGGCGCCCTGGCGCTAAACGAAAGGTGATGGTGCGCGAACGCTCTGCTGGTTGTTCGCTACAAAGGGCACCGTGCCACGAATGTGGTGCCCTTTAACAAAAATGTTTTTTAGACGCGTACTTTTTTTTATGCTGAAAGTTTGCGTCTACATCCGCGCGTGCTGTCCCACTCACTCACTCACTCACTCACTCACTCACTCACTCACTCACTCACTCACTCACTCACTCACTCACTCACTCACTCACTCACTCACACTCACTCACTCACTCACTCACTCACTCACTCACACTCACTCACTCACAGTGATGCTGTGACCTGAGTATTCACACTCACTCACTCACTCACTCACTCACTCACTCACTCACTCACTCACTCACTCACTCACTCACTCACTCACTCACTCACTCACAGTGATGCTGTGACCTGAGTATTCACACACTCACTCACTCACTCACTCACTCACTCACTCACTCACAGTGATGCTGTGACCTGAGTATTCACTCACTCACTCACTCACTCACTCACAGTGATGCTGTGACCTGAGTATTCACTCACTCACTCACTCACTCACTCACTCACTCACTCACTCACTCACTCACTCACTCACTCACTCACTCACTCACTCACAGTGATGCTGTGACCTGAGTATTCACACACTCACTCACTCCCTCACTCACAGTGATGCTGTGACCTGAGTATTCACACACTCACTCACTCACTCACTCACTCACAGTGATGCTGTGACCTGAGTATTCACACACTCACTTCTCACTCAACCAAACTCACTCTCACTCACTCACTCACTCACTCACTCACAGTGATGCTGTGACCTGAGTATTCACACACTCACTTCTCACTCAACCAAACTCACTCACTCACTCACTCACTCACTCACTCACTCACTCACTCACTCACAGTGATGCTGTGACCTGAGTATTCACACACTCACTTCTCACTCAACCAAACTCACTCACTCACTCACTCACTCACTCACTCACTCACTCACTCACTCACTCACAGTGATGCTGTGACCTGAGTATTCACACACTCACTTCTCACTCAACCAAACTCACTCCTGCACTCACCCACGCAGTCAGTCGCCTAAGCATACGCGAAGCATTCATTCACTCGCTTATGCATTCTTCCGTTTATGTACCCGCTCATGTAATTGCTCAAACTCACCCACGCATTCAATGGACACCTACTCCCGTGTAAACACGCCCTTTCACTCATGCACCCGCGCGAGCACACACACCCCAGCGCACGCACGCACTCACGCGCAAAGAAACACTCACAGACACGCACCCACATGGCGAAAACTTATTCTCAATGGAGTGGAAGCTACACTTGAGGAGACCGTCACGTGGTACTAACTTGCACTCCACCGCCAACAAGCGCGCCGGCAGACGCAGTTCAGTCAGCCGAAGCTCGGCCCTTTTTTATTGCCACTTAGCGCCACTTCGCTTCGAGCTTTCCGAAGGCGGACTGACAGCCGCCGACGGATTACTTCAGAAGAGGAGAAGCTTGGGACGGAACCCGGCACCCGCAGCTCGGGGAGTCTTGAGAGGAAAATTCTCGCTGCAGACTCTAAAGAAACGTTGCGCAAGATGCCGCGAGTACGCCGATGGATGTTATTTGAGGTCGCGCGGGAAGACGACGCCGTCATCGTGTTCGGGCAACGTAGCAGCTAGTTGACGAGAAACTTTTCGAGAGTAGTGATGAAGCAACGATGTACAGGGCAGATGACGCGTGCTTCGCGCCACAAACTCTCAACCGCGCTAGAACCGCTGCGTGTGGCTCGACACAGCTTTGATTTTCATAGACGTCATTCACACGGAGAATTTCTCGCTAGCGACAGGGCGGGAACGTCGCTTGGATCGAGTTCACGCTTGATCGAATGCGAGGGAGCCGTGAGGGCAGCGTCGGGAGGCACGGAGCGTCGTGAAGTAGCAGTTTCTTTGAATATTATTTTCTTTTTGCTTTGTTTTCGGTGTCCACTTCAAGGATTCCTAAAGCTCAGTTTACTTGTTCGAAAGTATACAGCTCTCTAAAGTGCGCCTTCGATTCGCAGCGGTCGAGGCGAGAGCATCTGTCGCTTGTTCAGCTCAGTTTGGCAGCTCGCGACGAGCTGTCACAGCGACGCGTTGCATTGACTTCTCTGCCGGATGGAGTCGCTGGTGACGACGTCGCTCCTCACGCTGCCAGATTTACCCGCGACACTTTCCCGTTTCCCAATATCGCAGGCGTTCCGACGCACTCTCATCTTAGTCGGACACAACTCAAGAACGAAGCCGTAGATGCCTCTCAATGGAGGCCATCCAGACAATGGCGGCGACCGACTTTGATGATGCCCTGAATAATCCGATTAAGCCGCGCTTATTCCCCACTCATATCCGGCACCTCCTGCGATTTCGCGATAGCAGATACAAGAGGGAGATGGAGAGAATCTGCCGACGCCATTGGCTGGAGAGGCTGCTTTTAGGGGCTTTGCCCCTTCGTTCTTGAGTTGTACCCGGCTGTAGTTGGTTCTAATTCGGCATCTAGAACGCGAAACATGCATTACTTCTAAACACGGCCAAAAACCCTTACATCTGAACCTTTGCGGCAGCTTCGAACGCAGGAACGCGATCACCGGGTACATTGCCAACGTGCATTCAGAGTTCATTCGCAGAACGCTCGATATTCCATGCCAAGTCTTCATTACGCCCTCCTGAATGCTTTGATTAGCGCGCCTTTGGTGGCCAGCTGCGGAATGCGTTCCCGTCCAGAGCGCAAGCCCGGAAGTGTGTATACATATATATCCAGGCCCTGTCCGTCCGGTAAACACGTGGCGGCCTTCCAGGGAGAAGCGGATCACCAAGTCGAGTTGATTGCTGCGCGTCCTCCCTCTCCCCTTTAGCAATGAAGATGAGTGCGTCGAGGATCCCACAGTCTCCCCTCGCGCGTATCGCTCCCGCCACCGGCGCCGCCTGGAGAGTTCTCCGCGTAACGAGAGCTCCTGTATGTATTGGCTGCGTTAACCCAAAGCCTAAGTATATATCCACCCCAGCCTATTGCGCGTATACAAGAGTTCCTCTGCATACCCCTTGAAGCAGCCTTCTTGGAAACGCTTGTATTAGAGCAGCAGCGTCCCAAATTGCGTTGGGCAAGGAGGATTGAGGGAAATAGAGAAGGGAATAAGCGAGGGCAGTTCCAATCAGCCGCTTACTAAGCTCGCCAGCGCCTCCCCCCTATCAGAGCTCTCCGCGGACACGGCGTGGTTAACGGCGTCACGTCGGCTGCGCTGGGGCAGATTGCACGGGGCGGCGCTAAACGACCCCATCCGGTGGAGAGTCGCTAATTGTGCGAGACGTTTATTATGCTCTTTGTACGATTTCCCCGATCACCCCTTCGCTCCCCATCCTCCCTTCTAGGTTCGGAATTTCACCCTTTCCCTCTCGTCTCCCACCCTCCGCGATAGGTGTTTATACGGGGGCTCGTTTGTTATGCCGAGAGAGCCGTTTGCCAAATAAGCGCCGTGAATTGGAAGCGGCGCTCGTTAGAAGCATTGATCGAGCCAACCCTTCCCCCCGTTTTCTCCGGAAACTGAGCAGCAGCCTGTATTCGGAGACTGCAGAGGGCTCCCGCGCGAGCAAGTGTGTACGTATTCTGCAGCGACTGTCGCTTCGCGAGCGAAAGCTTTGTTGCGGGCTTGAGTGGCCGGGATCTCGTTTGGCTTTGTAATCAAGACCCACGCATTCGCCCAAAACCCCAGCTGCTTCCCCTCCGTTGTTCGTTCGTGGCCTAGGAAAAGAAACGTCGACTAGCATGCGACGTGTTCGCGAAGCGTGTTATTTTGCGAGCGTAGAAACAAGGGCGGAAATGTGCTCGTTGCCATTCGCCGGCACAGAGACGGCAGCTCGGAGCGATGTTCAGCGATTGTGTTGTCTCGCTGCGAGTTGATGCCCTACGGCTTTTATTGGCGACGCGGACGGCTCGAAGCTTAACGCTGGGACCAGGGTTTGAAGCAGAAAAAGAAAAAAAGAAACGATAACTAAGAAAGCGGGGCGATGGCCACTCATCAGGCATGTGGAGGATTGACTTTAGACGGATGCAACTTAAGTACGCAGCAGCTTTTTGTTGTCAACCCCCCCTCCAGCCAATGGCGTAGGCCGATTCTCAATACCCTGCTAGTGTGACAGCGCAGGGAGCTATAGATGAAAGGGTATAGTTCCCTTCCTCCATGGTCGAGGATAGATCCCTCTCTCCGTCGTGGCGCCGCTCCCCGCATTGTCACGCTAGCAAGGTCGTGAGAATCTGCCGACGCCATTGGCTGGAATGGGGTTCTTCGACGGGGAAAAGCTGCTGCGTTCTTGAGTAGTATAGCACAGCAGACATTTGGGCTAGTTGGTGTGAATTCAGGGTGTCAGTTGTATGGCCAGAAACGCACGAATATTTCTACTCTGGCCACTCATTGCTTGCTCATTGCCCTATCATGATTAGTTAGATCGCCAGGTCGAACCCTTAAGGGTGTTTCCCGTGCGACTCCGTAATAGGTAGTTTTAGAATAGGGGTACCCAATCGGTTGAGGGGATAGGGAAAGAGTGGGGCGCCAGTGCGAATGCACAGAGTAATGAGCTTTAGAATAGGGTGACCCTATTCCCTTGAGCGATAGGGGCGCCTATTCCAAAACTTCCTAATAACGCACCTTAGGGCATTGTTCTGCGTATGCGCATTGGCGCCCTGCTATTCCATGTCCTAACCGATAGGGTCCCCTATTCTAAAACTCTCTAATGACGTGGAAGGGGTCACTGCTGGCGTCACCAGTATTGCGGGGCTTCTTCTATTTTTAAAGGGACATTCAAAGGGACATTCTCAGTAGAAACATATTTTGTAGGCCATTCCTACTATGTTGATGTTTGTCTGGCAGCAAAAGACTCATTTATTCCGAGAAAGTCACAGTTTGAAGGTCTTCCCGCTTCTCGATTCGAAATAGTGACGTCTTCACTGAAAAAGGTTCCGTGATTATCATTTTGAAGTGAATTGCGCTGTAGCTTGGGCTGTTGGATTCGCGCTTCGAAAAGTAATTAACGAATACAGTTTACCTGCGCGATCGGCCGATGAAGGCGACATCTGCATTTATTATTATTTTTTGTCCTCTTCGAGCATTTCTAAGCTCCAAGATCTAAGCACAACAATGATGTCAGCAAGCGGCACGTGGATAAAAACGCACTAGCAGAACCATAGAGTTTCTTACTATTACCTAGAGGAAAAGCTGGCGGCGCTGCACTTCAGCCACCATGGACGCTCAAAGCATCATGGGGCAGTGAGCTACTTGTTGCGGAACAGTCGTAGTTTTTCAGGAACACGGAGTGTCATTACTAAGATGTTTCATTCCAAAACGCTGTCCGTGTGTGCGCAGACGACTTTCGCGCGAACGCAGTGTGCAAAAGCCATAGTAGTGAAAACGCGACGACACACGACGCCAATAAAAGATTTTATTCTTCCGAAATGCCATTAAAAAACCTCTTAAAGTATCTAAGCAACAACATTTTTTTTGAAAACGTATTTACTTTTAAAAGTGTGCCTGTTAATTACGCAGTATTAGTTTTTTTAGTGTTCATCACTTGGCCAATAGGAAAGCTAGTCATCTCTTATTTTGGGCAAACTTTGCACTTAAATGCTTTTCTGCTCGTTTGTTGCAATCATTAGACAAGATATTGAATGTTAGGACATTCGTAGTTATCTAACAGCTTTATTTTTCTATTATTTTTTGGCCAAAAGTTGTAGTTCTGCAGTCGGTAGCTCACCGCCCCATGATGCTTTGAGCGCCCATGGTGGCTGAAGTGGCCTCGAGGGGTCTCCATGCAAACTAATGCTGAATTCCAATGGCAGATCGAGACCGCTCCGTCGGATCGCGTACGGAGCGCGTCGGAGCGCGTAGATTTGCCACCTCCCAGTTTGCGATTGGAATGCCAGTGATCCCTCGGGAGCGCGACGCCAGCGCCGCAGCGGCGACCGCGGAAACTAGGCGCGCCGGCGGAGCGGACGCCTTGCTAGCTTCGTGTTCGAGTGCGACAGGAGTTGCGCGAGGCGCGATCTCCGCGTTGACAGACGCCGTCTCGGCGAAACAAAAAGGAGGTAGTACGAAGGCCGTAATGTAAAACCAAAACCAAAGCGTATGTACAGGATGGTCCACTCTCCGTGAACACGCGAGTATGCGGCCGCGGTCTTCGGAGAGCCGGTGAGCCTGTCCCTACCGTTCACGAAAGAAGTGGCGGACGACGCGCAGGCAATTTGCTCGCTGCTCGATTTCCCAGCCTTGGGACTGCGAGACGCAAGCCGCTGAACCAATCAGCGAGACAGTCGAGCTTTCGGCAACGACGCCGCCCGCGGACACGCCGAGCGACTAACTGCGCTGCCCCCCGGCCAACGTTTCTCCCTGGCTGCCGTAGTCGTCGCTAAACCTAACTGTTTTTCATCGATGCCGCAGCTGAGGGCGCTTCGGAATTGGCCAGCGCTGTAGTAAAGGTGCTACTCGCGTCACCGTTTTACTGTGTTCCTCGTCTCATAATAAAATAAAGACATGATCGATTTCTGCGACGCCTCCAACAGCGGAGCTAGCAGACAGCAGGCCAGCCGCACTGGGCATCAGGAAGAAATTTGCTTGTATCGCAGTTATCACTTCTACCAGCATCTCGGTATTGGCCAACGATCCTCAAAAATGATTCATTTGTTACATTCCTCTACTCCAGGGCTTGTTATGAACGCGAACAAAGAATATTAGCGCATTTTTCTGACGCCGGCAGCAGGCATATACAGGCCGGCAGCTTCACACTCGCTGTCCGTTTTCACTGCTGGACTCAGCTTTCAGTGCCCGAGTCGGAACTGTCACCTCCATGAAGCAAAATTAGTGCCGCACGGCTCGAAGCAAGATCATTGCCGTCCACTGTTGACTGGAAAGTGCCCGTCTGTCCCGGCTCGCCCGGCTCACCACGTAGCGACGACAGGAACGAAGCGGCTGCTGCCGGTCGCGACCGGAAGCAGACGCGGCGGAAAAGAAAACGTCACGCGAGGTTCCGGTCAAATCCGCCGATTTCGGCAGATCAAGAATCGCTGCTCCACGGAGCGATCCGGGATTTCCGCCTGATCCCGATCTGCCATTGGAACATACAACTCGCGCTCCCATTTTACCATTGGAATACGACTGATCCAAACCGAGCAGAAAAACTTGATCCCGATCTGCCATTGGAATTCACCATAACATAGAGGGGTCGCCAGCTTTCCCTCTAGGTAATAGTAAGAAACTCTATGAGCAGAACATGCTGTTTCCACAGATCATGCCATCGAGTGTGATAGCGCGAGAATAATTGGAAAAGAAAAGAACAAGACGACAAGGCTTTACCTGGAATCCAATCATATCCAAACCACGTCACAGACGCTGAACCGTAATGAAGGAAATGTACGAACCCTCACTTCACTCTCCCTTTCGTTGTGAACAAGGCTCCCGTAGCGGAGCCGAAACGTCTTTTTGTTGGTCGGCGCTTGTTATTTCCCGCCTTATCTAAGTTCCGCATTCAGTGAATGTTGCCTTGGGAACCCGTTCATACGCGCGGCGTACAGCGCTGGGCAGAAGCCGATCGGCGGCTGCGGGAGTCTCGTGGCCTTGTATTAAGGCGAAAGCCTTTAATGCCTCATACTGTCGTTAGCAGACGCGTCGGAAGATTTGTCCGCCTTTCGGCGTCACTGCTTAAAAAGAAACTGCGCCGGGGGTGGGAATCGAACCAGGGCCTTGGGCATTTGAAGCGGAGACGCTACCACTCCGCCACGAAGGCTCAAGGTTCGAGCATGAATAAAGGCGCATCTAGTGAATGCATGGGTTTCATAAATAAAATAAAAGGAATAAAGTGAAGAGAGGGGGAAAATAAAAATAAGAAAATAAACAAAAATAAAACAAAATAAAAATAAGATATGAAAATAAAAATAAAAACACTAAAAATAAGAAAAGGAGCAAAAAAAATAGAAAAAAAAACAAAATGTGAAAAATAAAAAGTAAATAAAAACAAACAGTGCGGCAGGAAACGCTTTCGCCTTGCAGCACTTTATAGAGCCAAAGTGCCCCCTGAATTTTTTTCGTCTCGTGCGTGTCATCTCTGCAGTGGAGCAAAACAAACAGGGAGTCTTTTGTCGCTCGCCGCGCGGAGACGTTTGGACTCTTCTTTCTGCGGAGAACTCGACGCACGGTGTCTATTGGCGTTCAGGGGAATGACGCCTGAGCGGAGCCGCAACCACGACATATGAGGCGTCTTTACTTTTGGAAGCGATAATGTATCGATTCAGGCTAATTTCGTATTGTCATCAGTGTTCATTTATTGCATGACTGCACTTAACGACTACGTTCGCACTTCTCGGGGTCCGACGAGTCCATTGTTTTCGTAGGTCCACATTCGTGTAGGTCCACATTTTTAGGTCCACTTGCGTTAGGTAAATAACAAGTGCGTTTGATTCACCTACAGTGTATGCAGGTCCGCGAAGATAAGGAGAGCATCTTTATTTGATTGTGGGCGCTGTGGTTCTGTTTGAGTTGGTAAAGATATGCAGTTAATTATTATTCTTTGTGTTTCTGTTTTAGTTGGTAAAGAGATGCAGTTAATTATTATTCTTTGTGTTTCTGTTTGAGTTGGTAAAAAATGCAGTTAATTATTATTCTTTGTGTTTTTCTTTGAGTTGGTAAAAAAATGCAGTTAATTATGATTCTTTGTGTTTTTGTTTGAGTTTGTAAAAAGATGCGGTTAATCGTTATTCTTCGCCTCGGATGACACTCAAAGTCAGTTTTATTTTTTTTTTAACGTCCGCTCTAACCACGGTGAGGATAGTCTTCTGTAGAGATTTCGGATTTGATTAGAGTGATATAGAGGGTGTTAAAAATCGCAGGTTTCCACGCCTTCCTGCGTTTAATTGCAATCGGTCCTCGCATGGCGTTAGCCCGGTGTAATTTTAATGGCGTAGGTGCAGTTATGGTGCCAGATGGCACATATAGTGGTTTCTCTGGCGTAATCCGGCACTGCGCAATAACGCACGCTCTGATTTGTGAGCATTTTGAAGCGGGTGACTACGGGAATTAAATTTCCGCGGCTTCTAAGACCACGCCCATAACGTGCTATTTAAGTTTGCGGGTGGCCAGATTCTATATCGCCTGACACCGTGCATCCTTCCTAGCATAGAGCCCTCTAAGTAGAGTGTGCGCGGAAATCCTGAAGACCGCCTCTTTTTGAAATTTTGAATCGGCAGAACTGATGAGTGCACCTGATTAGTTGTGAGCAGTTTGTTTCGTATGTCGCCTCGGCGGAAGGATTAATCGAAACGAAGAATGATGGTTTGGTCTAGTCGGTTGGTTAGTCGGCGCGTGTGTGTTGTAACTCTTTTCAGTCGTCCGCAATCTTTGCGCTGTTTCGCCTATCCGTGATCAAAATGAACGAGTGTTATGCAGCTTTGTAAACATGGCAACCGCGCGGGACTCAGAAAGAAAAAAATGTACGCAACTCCAAGCTCCCAAAAACAGTATAGGATGGCAATTACAAGTTCCAGTTTCAATAATCGATACCGTTGCAGGCCTGGTTTTGTTTCCATCATAGTTTCGGGTGAACTCGTGCAGCTGTCGTCTAACGAGTGCGTTATCACGTTGCCGACTCCCTCCGTTAGAGGGCGCAGCCTGATAAAATTATTTTTCTTAAACTCTGCGGCCCTCACGGCGTGCTGTTGGGGATTGCTGCGAAGTATAATCGGAGGGTTCCTGTCTTATTCTCGATTGCGCCACTTCCAAAATCCTAGCGGCGCTTAACTCACCAGGTCTGGGTTAACGCAAACGTTATTGGTGCGTTTAGTCTTTTAACTGCTCAAAGCGCTGTCTTTTTTCGAACTGTGCAAAATGCTTGCTTCGATTTTACTCGAGCCTAAGCTTCCAGCAGAGCTGAGTTGAAATTGCGTGTGGAAAAAAGGAATTTTGTTCGTGTAGAAGGGGTGCAAAATATATTGCTCTTGCTGCGCTTTACCACGCTCTTGGATGCGTTTCCGCTAGCGCGTAAAAATCATTATCAGCTCGGACTCAGTAAGTATACTTGTTTATTTCAATGTACCCGCATGTTCTTGTAGAATGCATTGTTCGAGTTTGAGTTAGCGCTGTCGTTTTCTTTTTTATTTAAACGGGGAGATTTTTATATAGCTTGCATTGCAATGGTCGCATGAAAAATTCGAATTTTCGTAAAAGCAAAGCTGCATTTTGACACTTCGCCGAAAACAAAAAAAAATTTTGATCCCGTTCATATTGAACATTTCATTTTCGTAACATACATTCTGTGGTGGTGGTGGTGAAAAGCATTTATTTAGTAATTTACAGAGAGGTGCTCGGGGAGAGGCCCCTGGTGGGTCTCACCCCTTACAATACTAGTCGGAGTCCCTCATTCCGGGATGCCGTTGGTCATGACCGCTACACAAGTCCGCCGAACCAGGGCCTGTTGGGCCGAGCCGATAGTTCCTGGCAGCTGAGCAGGGTAGGGGAAGGGGTGATTGGGGGGGGGGGGGGGGGGGAGGGATTTTTTTTGCATGCCCAAACCATGTGGAAGGTGTCGGCCACCTCCCCACAGAATGAGCAGCGGCCGTCAAAAGAAGGATTAAAGTGCTTGAGAACCGCCGGGCACAGCAGGGTGTTTGTAAAGAGCCTGAGGAGAATTGTGGAGTCGCAGAAAAATGCTCGTCAAATATGCTGTCGATGCTAAACATGGAACTAGCTAGAGTCAACAAGCTTAAGCCACAATTTTTCCACATTAGTAAAAAAAAAAAAAGACATGTTTGGTTACGTGTGTTTCTTTTCCCTGAAATTATGCGCAAGACGTTAGTAAACATAGACGACCTCGCAAAATTTGCGTGCTCCCAGTAAATAATTTACAATTGAATCTCTTTTCCATTGGAGTTTGGTTTTGTTTTCAGAAGCCGATTGGTGGCTGTTACGTCACAAATAAGTTTGATGTCACAAGAAAGGTTGCGGTGATGTGAAGCTTTCAAAACCAGGTGCGCAGTAGCGGTTTTGCGCTCACTCTCCGCTTCTTGTGGCAGGCTGAAGTAAGTGTTGCAGCGAACTGAAACAATCGACCAATCAGCCATTATATTGCGGTTTTTCTACGCCTTGCTTGATCTAAACACTGCTTGTGACGTCATAGCCATCGTCCGGCTGTTTATACCTATGCCAAAACTACATGGCTGGAGAAATACAATTCTAAGTTACTTAGCTGAAATTAATTACAAGTAGGGGTTCATGTTTACTATTGTCTTCAGCCTCATTGCAAAAAAGGTAGTGATCGAGAAAAAAACCTTTATTTAGAGCAGGCGAGAAGTCTTCACGGAGGAAAAATTCGATGCCGCTACTCCTTAAAAGTAAGTAGAATGGCTTTTGCGTAATTGATCACAAGCAATCAGCTCCCCAATTATCCACGAAACAGATCAGGGTGGTGGGCAAATAATTGTTCGGAATTTGTGAGTATGATTCCTTTTGTCAAAGGTTAAGGAGGACGCTGGTTAACGTGTTGTTTCGCTTCCGGTCTCTTTCCTGCTTGCAGGACGTGGCGCAGCCGACCGTCAGAAAGTCGTCGCCGACCTGTGCCCCCCGGCATTGCAGCGACGGGACCCCGTGACTGGCGGCGCGGCCGAGACCGGGTCGAGTGTACCACCCATCTCTGAGCACAAGTAGTCGTGGCGGCACTGTCCGGCTGCCCTCACTGCATGGACGAGGGTCGCTTCTGCGTCCTCTCGGCCTACGACATGAACGGCCTGCCCTCCTCCCTCGACGCCAGGGGGGGAGGAGGGACGGCCAACACTGCCACCGCCACGGCGGCCGCGGTGACGACCTCGGCCGGAGGCGGCTGTCGCCGGGACGACGCCGATGTGGGCTCCGGCTCGACGAGGACCCGCTCCGCCTGTGCCAGGGCGTGCGCCTCCTTCTCAAGGCTGGGCCGGTGGTGAGTAGCGCCTCCCCCCCCCCCACTCTCTCTCTTTTACAAAGGAAAACTATTTCCAAGAAGTGACGCCAGAGGTCCACTCCTTTGCTTTGCTGGAAATCGCTCCGACGTGGCGATGCTTTAGGCTAGGGGTTTCAAACTGGCCTCACTGCGTAAATCGCACTGATGACCATCCTTTGTGTACTTGTGGCCAATGGCCAGAAACACACACGCACACGCACACATACACGCGCACATACACGCGCACATACACGCGCACATACACGCGCACACGCGCACATACACGCACACGCGCACACGCGCACATACACGCCCGCACGCATACACGCACGCATACACGCACGCACGCACACACTCACACACATGCACTCACACACACTCACACACATGCACACACGTACACACACGCACACGCACGCACGCGCTTGCATACACACAGAGAAAAAAAGAAAACCACATGCAATCAGCCTAAAGATCTCTAATTTTCGTATTAGAAGTTTCTAGACCATTATCGCCAATTGCTGACTTTTGACGTAGGCAGGGACAAGCAGACTCCGAGGTTTTCTTTTTGGCTCCAAATCATGAGAGCGGAAATGAGAGGGAACGTGCGAGGTGTGGCCGCTACGGTGGCTGAAACTGTCAGAACTAGCGCACCGCTCGGCACTGCCCAACGAGCCACGTGCTTGGGGCCCCTAGCTCCTTTAAACGAAGGGGCAGTTGAGACGGTTGCGATACGTGGCACAGCTGAGTGTGCTTGCTTAAGGTGCTTTTGCACCGCTAGCATAAGCAGCCAGAAGTTGCGACCCGCACTTTGCTACCGGTGATGTGGAATTAGTCACAATTCCTGGTGAAATTAGGGGTCGCGAAAATATTTCATACGCAGCCAAGAGGTATCCCTCCGTAACTCTCGGTTCTCCAGATGGGAAACGGTCTCCTTTATGCAGGAAGCTATCCTGGCTTTCTGCACTTATGCGTTTCAAAGTCGTGTTTCTGATCCTAAGCCCTTACCTTGCGTGCTTCTGGCGTTCTTTCTCAACAGCGGTGCGCCGAATAGCCCAGTCTGTGCATTTTACTTTACTCTGTATTATAAGGATGCAGCCTGCAGTAAACCTAGCCGTTTATTGGGATGCCTAGAAACATGCATGTATTTTCTCACTAGTATAGGTAGCAGTGGATTGGGGCAGGCAAAATCAGTTCTGACTGCGGCCGAACGTAGTAATTCGGAGTATTGGCCTTGGTTAGGTTACTATACCTCTGTTAAGGCAGGGTCACTCTCTGTTCATGTCAGCTTTCACATTGATGCGGCCATGAACTTTGAGTCAAGAGAGCAATGAAAGTCATTTGCCTCATTTTTTTCCCCGTTCAATTACTATCTAAAGTTTTTTTCTGATTATATCTGGCACTGTTATGAATAGTTGCAGAACAAGACAGCCGATGCAGTTTGTTCGATCAACTTTTCCCCGCCAACCTTCGTGCAGAGCTTCCGACTAGTTCTTATAATGGTGGTTCAACAGCGCACACACACACAGACCAAGAAAGAGACAAGACACACACACCAGCTCTTTCTTGGTCTGTGTGTGTTTGCTCTGTTGAACCCCCATTATGAATCTACACCAACTAGCCCAATCTGCAGTTTTTCTACAGTTCTTATAGTTAGGCGTATTGTTACTTTATTATAAGTGATTAAAATGGCACCCAAACACCAAGTACCAATACTGCAGCGACGTCTCAGTACTTTCGAATATGCGTCGTGTTGCAGCTTTTCATTTTTTTGTTTTTGTTTCGACCCCGTTCAGCAAGACTGTTGCGAAGAGAGATCTGCGCTGTGGGTCTAGTTTTGTAGTTACACTGAACAGTGACTCCACTCGAATGCTATTGTTCCTCTACGGAATGTGATGTGAAAATTCCGGTGAAGCTAAATCTAGTTACGCTTGGGTCGTGACCCTTCTCATTTTGACCATCCCTTAGCAACTCGAGGACAATACACGGTGACATACAAGCGCTGATTTTGTACCGTCCCCGTGTTGCATCGCGCTGCTCTAAACCAACTAGCCCGACAGCTGCTTACTTTTTCTCAGTGACTTCCACGTAAATAAACGCTTGCTAATAGCTGAAACAGATCAGCACACGCGGCCACCTTACAAAGCCGAGAAGAAACTGAATGGTGCTAAGCCTTCGTCGATAACCAAGTGCGCTAACGAACAATTCTTATTACTCTTCCCACCAACTTGCAAGTTTTCCTATTCTAAGCACTGTACTATAAGCAAGAAATAAAACGCGAAAAAGACAAGCGAGCCACGAACAGCAAAATAAGAAGCTTTCTGCCAGGAGAAGCTCAATACTAGTGGACGGGAAGTTCACTTCGAAAGCGCGAAGACTGTTCTCCAAAAGTGTTAGTCAAGCTCGCTTCTATTTGTTCTTCAGGAGCTAATATGTTGTTTTTTTTTTTGTTGCCACCTAAGTTTTATTGTTCGTGTTTCACTCGTTGCCGATAGTACGTTCTCCTAGTTACCCTGTGTCACGGTCGTCCCTCAGCGCAATGGCACAATCGGTCAGGGTCAGTACGACGGCTTATCTTTGACGCCATTCGCCTTGGTAGCTGAGTTGCTTTGACGTCAGCTACTGATCCCAATGTCGCGTATGTCACGGCTGCAGCGGACGTATTTCGATACAGGCGAAAAAGAGAGCGTATGTGTAGTGCGTTGTGAGCCCACACTAAACAACCCCATGGGGTCTAGACAGGTTAGGAGCTCTCCACTACGGCGTCCCCCATAGGTCATATACCGTGTCGGGACCTGAAGTCCTACAACTTACTCATCACTGACGCCGCCAATCTTGTCGGTCTTCTTTCCCGATAACTACTATGTCCCTTCTTTCTTTTGTCATGACTGAGGCAGTTCTGTATTGCGTTGCAACACCTTCATCGCCCTTGAAGGAAGATTCCCGCGATGATCCCCGCGTTGCAAAAGAACCCTTAGCTGGCTGCATCAATCGAAGGCAAGCGCCACCGATTGGCCAACCCGATGCAGGGCCCGAAAGGGTTTCGCGATTGCTCTGTCGGGAGCACGGCCCGTCCCAAGCTCAGGAACGACGTGCGTTCCTCGGCCCCGGACAGCGTTGCCGCACCTGCGGGGCATCACGGCCCGCACCACCTTTTCTCCCGCGGCCGGGATTGCCCGAGGGCTCAATACGGACGCCTTAAGGGAAGCTTCATGGAGGGAAAAGATTACTACAGTGAGCCAGTGTGACGCCACTGCCCCTATAATTACGTTCTGCGCGGCGGCGGCGTCGACGCGCCAAAAGTTTCTTTTCCGACGGGAGCGTAATGAGATACCGGGCGCTCCTGCCGAGGAACAGCTCGAAAAGGGGAAGACATGGGGGGAAAAGGGGACGTGGAGTGATATACCGGAGAAAAGAAAAAAGAAAACGGGGCAATGTCGGAAGGGGGGGGGGTGCCCTTTAAGCGTGCGTGATCGAACCGAGGGTCACGCCTCGAAGCAGCGGCACAGATTAGGCCAAAGGGCACCCCCTTTCCGCCCTTACCTCCTCCTCCTCCAGCCCATCCCTTGCCTATACGTGCTGCGTGCGTGGCTGTGAAGTTCCGCTCGCCAGAGATAGCGTGATGACGAAATTTATAGCGCCCAGGCTGACGTGAGCGGCCTGGCCGGGAAAGCTGGTGATGTAGCCCTGCTTTCGGAAGCCGTCTAGTTGCCGCTTGTTTTTTTTTTTTATTCGGCCCTGAATTTTATTTTCGCTCTATTTGGGCCGAACTCGGGATGTGTTCTTTTTTGGTAATCGCTCCTGTTTACGAAGAGTACGCGAACCGCTGGCTTCCCACCCTTCCCTGTGTAAACTCAAAAATAGGGAGCGAAAAAGAAAAACAGTGAAAGAAGGAGGAAGGAGGGTTGAGGCCTCGGGAACCCAGTTTCCCAATACTTATCCCGTTTTCGTGGTTCGCCGAGCCGATGGGCGGTCGGCCTGTCTTCTCAGCTATTCCCCTGTGTGAGCGCCGGGCACGTAGGAAAAGGAGCGGCCCCGTCCTGGCCCGCAGCTGCGGCCATGTTCCTTACTCGGGCGGGGGTGGGGGGGAGTTCCGGGCCCACCGTTATCAGCGGTGCACTTCGAAACTCGGCATGAGCGATGGAACGAGCGCAAAAGCAATTATTACTTCTATTTTTATTAGCTTAAGGCCCCCGACCAAAAGAAAGTGGGTTAGCCGGCAAGTTTCATCTGGTTCCGGTACATTCCGCGGATGGCACCTGAATTTTAAGCGGGGCGGTAGCGGGGCGCTCAACCGACGAAGAACGGAAAACTTCGAAAGACTTCGAAGGACTCGGAGATGTAGTTTCCGAACTTGTTAGACCAGTGCAAGCTCTCTTGGATACTGTTTATCTGCTGGTTATAAACTTTGAAGTTACTAGTTACAATGCACTAGCACTTGTCCGTGATCGTGAGGCTCTAGTAAGTGTGGACAAGTGACGCTGCTGCAGTAGGTGGCTGTGTGGTGAGAGAGAGAGGGAGAGAAAAAAAAACTTTATTTACACAGGAATTCGGGGCACGCCCCAGGGTCCCCGCACGACCCCACTGCACTCAAGTGTTTATGTTCCTACGGTCCATAACACTGGCAGCACGGCCGGTGGCGATGGTCTGCACGGCCGGGTCCTCCGAGCGCAGCAGGGTCTCCGAGTCCTCCCAGGTCTTGAGGTTCTCTAGGTCCCGCGGGGGAGGGTCCGCCGGGCAGAGGGAAAGGATGTGGAGGGAAGAAGCGAAGGGTTCTGGGCATAGGGCGCATGCGGGAGTGGGAAAGGATGGATGATAGTGGGCCAGGTTAAGGGGTGAGGGGAGAGTGTGTGTCTGTAGTCTGCGCCAGAGTGTTGCGTGTTTGTTATCTAGGAAGGGGTGGGGCGGGGGGTAGAGCTGGCGTGAGGCTCTGTATGCCTGGGTCAGCTCACTGAATGTGTGCATGCGCTCCTTCGTAAATCCCCGATCCGAGGCCACCTGAGCCCGGTTTAAAGAACCTCGGGCTAAAAGGTTGGCAGCCTCGTTTCCGGGATTCCCAGAGTGCGCAGGCACCCATATCAGCTGCACATGGCGGGGCGGGGGTGCATCGGGCGAGTCCAGTATTCCAAAAGCAGGGACATGACCTCGGCCTGGAGCAAAATTTAAAATCGCTGTTTTGGAGTCACTTAATATATACCGGGCTTCCGTGCGAGTGATAGCTAGTGCAATGGCGGCTTCCTCTGCAGGTGACAACCTCATCCTATGTGCTTCGAATAGCAGCCGCTACTTGTTGAATTCGTCATTAAGTTTTTGGAGAGTTTCCATTTATGGATAAGCGTGTTTTGATGTTCGTTGGGCTTTGGTATTCACTGCGCTTGCTTGAATTTTTTTTACCCAACAAACAAAAGGTAACTTCTTTAGATTATTGTGAATTAATCGGTGGTGTTGTCATTGAGGCGTAAACTCTGTGGAGGCTCCAACATAGAGACGGACATTCCTTTCTTTTTTAACAGAGGGGGCGCGTCTGCTTGTTGAAAGCCGAAGAAAGCGTTTATTGAACTCGTTCCAGCCGAATCAGGAACAACTCATGTTTTGTACGAGATCCGAATATTGCTTTTGACTCTAGGGAAACTTTTCTTTCATTTGTGGTCTCGCTGGGGCAAAAATTTTGAATATTGAAAAATTTTGAGGGACTTTTATGGAAGTATAGATGGTAATGGTCCATTCTTCTGATGTGTCACAAAATCTTCATTTTAACATGTTTCCATCGATCGTACCTAGCAGTTAAGACTGACATAGAAAACCAATGGGAAACGCTTTTGACGATAGCAACAACGTTAATAGCAAAAAAAAAAAAAAATCAAGACTGCCGTCGAGTGGTCTACGAATATATTGATTGTTATACTGAAATCTTCCATTATAAGAAAAAAATTGCGTTCATTAACTGTTTCCCCGCTAAAAAATTTTGTCCAGAATTATTGGGCATGTTTTATCTATCAATTTAGAGCAATCGTGTGGGGATTCTACACCTGTTCGTTGATAACAATCACACAGACGCCGAGAAAATTCAAGCAATGATAGCAGCCCCCGGTCACTGTTCACTTCACCTTGTTAAAGTACTGCTCGGCCGCCGCGGTGGCTCAGTGGTTATGGTGCTCGGCTGCTGACCCGAAAGACGCGGGTTCGATCCCGGCCGCGGCGGTAGGAGAGAGAGAGAGAGAGAGAAAACTTTTATTGCTCTTTCAAGAGATTCGCGGAGATGAAGACTTCTTGGTCGTCCTGCTTGGGCGCTGGCGACTTGAGTCTTCGAGCAAGGGTGGGCCCTCAGTCCAGGGCTCCACTGAGTCGTGCCGCTTCAACAGCGTGCTGTACCAAGGCCCTCTGGACCTCGAGCTCGCTGCTGGAGAGACAGCTCTCCCATTGCTCCTCACTCGGTGTTTGATAATTGTGGAATGCTATGTTTCTTTCGCACTCCCAGGTAATGTGATAGAGTGTAGGTGTACCGCCGCACCAGGGACAGTCTGATCTGAATTGCGTTGGTGACATTTTGCTGTATATGTACAGGTTAGGAAAAGTGTTCGTCTGTAGCCTACGCCATCCTACAGCCTCTTCCCTAGTCAGTGCTCTGTGTGGTGGTGGATACCTCAATCTAGTTCCCCTATAAAGTTGTAGGGTCTCTGCGTAGCCTCCCTCGCACGTGAGTAGCCGTAACTCCGGGGCGTCCGATAAGCCTGCTCGGTAAGTGGCGGTAGGAATTTCTTTGGAGGAGAAATTCTAGAGGCCCGTGTACTGTGCGATGTCAGTGCACGTTAAAGAACCCCAGGTGGTCGAAATTTCCGGAGCCCTCCACTACGGCGTCTCTCATAGCCTTAGTCGCTTTGGGACGTTAAACCCCATAAACCAAACCAAACCAAAAGTACTGCTTGCTGCGTATAGGTTCAGGCCGGCAGGTTGCAGTCAGCTCCTTTCCTTGCACACGTGACGCGGTCATCTTTCACAAGCCATTTTTCACCCTTCTTCGCTATCGTCTTATCTCCAGTTGTCTGCAGGCAGGAGTTGCGCGTAGTCAGTGACAGGCAAGCTTGCAGTTAGGCTGGACAGGTTTCTGGCTTACCGCAGGCCCAGAAGGGTGCCTTTTATCCCAGCCTGATAAAGACCTGTCACTCTTTGTTCCGGGATAAACGGCCTCTTTTGGGATGCCATTCGAACCAAGCCAATGCAGCCTTCGCCGAGATGTGATAACGTCGATTGCGAACAGGCTGGCGGTCTGACTAAAGTCGTTGCCGCTAGGTTTGGCGATCCGTAATTGAGTTTGGTTGGTTATCACTTTTGTTTTCTCTAACGCGACTAGACGACGCCGCAGGTATCTGAACATCCCTGATAGGATACGAGTATAAAAACATGAGGCCGGTTGTATGTGGCCCAGGCGGGGTTTAATGGAGTCGAGTGTTTCCTGAAAGACTCGGAGACAGGCTCGCGCTTACAAACAGGACAGCTGAAGCAGCTATTAGTATTCAGTCTTGTACTCTGCTTAAAGCGATAACCAGCTTTTCAAACTGTGACTGTTTTGCTCCTAGATTATCGAAACAACTGCATCTCATGAAACTAGAGTGTGCGGATGAGATCCGCACCGCGCAGCCTTTCTTCTTTTGCTACTCTGCGTAGGAAGCATGCTGCTTACCAGCTGCTTAATGCATTAGCGGGCTGTCATTTCTGCGTCCGTTTTGCCTTTAGTTTTCTTCTCGCCTTTAACGATGGACGTATTATATGGTGAGCACTGCTTAAGGCTACCATTGTCTTCACCCGAAATCACTGCCGCAATGCTTCCATAAACATAAAAAAATCGGGCGAACAGACAGAGAATAAAGTTGGGTGCGGTGCTGATCATTTTCTGTTCCTCCTCCCAAGGCATATATTTGCTGTTCCAGAATACGAACAGTGTTAAAGTGACGACCATGGGCGGAGAAGGAAATGCTTCGAATGTCACCGAAAATTTTTCAATATGAAGTTACCCGTTGTATTGAATGTACTGAAAAGGGCCTGGTCTATTAAGTACGGAGTGCCGTCCCTACAAAGAAGTTTGTCAAAGGTGTCTCCTGTCGTAAGAAAATAAAGAAGCTCTGAAAGCGTGTTTCCTTTAACACAATAAAAGCAAAGCATATAGTTACACGTCCAATGAAGTGAGCTCTATAGAGCTAAAAGGGCTGCTTATAGGCGGCCCTTTTGAGTCTTTTTTTTTTAAATTTCAGCCCTTTTTCCCTTCTCAAACAAGAAATGCTGGAAACTTTATTTTTTTTTATTTCTCCTTCTCGACCGTGTTCGTTAAACCCATCATACCTGGTGATTCTGTATCCATCCTGAGTGCCTTGTCATGTTGCCGTTGAGTGGCGGTCTTTCTCGCACACCTCTACAAAAGCGGGCCAACTGTAAGTGACAGGAGGAGTACACGCGGCGCGACTCGTTTCTTCATCCTCCCAAGCATAAGCGAACAAGAAGCCCACCATTTACGGACGCGCGGCGGTGGATCAAAAGATTGGGAGGGAGCTTCTTCGTTTCTCTACTTAGAGCCGTTACATCGTGGCCGGTTGTGCCTCGTTCGCGCACGAAACAGCCTGTCGCCGAGCCAAGTAAACACCGGGATATAAGAGGGCGGCCTCAGCCGGGGAAGGGAGCGGAAATTGAAAAGCTTGAGACGCGCGCGCGCTGAAAGGTACTTGCTGCATCGGAGGCACGAAACGATAGCCCGTCTCGTTTTGCTCATAGTTTGGGCGTAGTTTGCGAGCGCGTGTGGAAAAGTGCGCGGCTCGGTTTCCGTCTTATTAAGAGCACGGTAGTCGGTTGGGATCGAGACGGCGAAACAAGCCACCCAAGAAAAAAAAAAGGAGCATGAAAGGAAAGTGCCTGCCTAACTGCTTTGGGCTTGATAATGTGTGCTCATACGACTATTTACAGCCTTTGTCAAAACTCAAAAGTTTATCGCATAAAGATTCCTAATCTGACCCATGCTATGTGCCTTCGTTATACATCGCCATTGTTCCAATTAATTGTGCAAGGAACTCTCGACGTCAGCTTTTCCGATAGTGCGGGCGTCCGCGAACAACAAGCAAACTGCTTGGACTCTTTACTTTCGACAAAGGCTGTACAGAAGTATGCGTGATGCGCGTATGCGGAACAATGTTAGTTTCGGTAAAGTTACCGGAGCCAATCGCCGGAAATGTCTACAAGTAAGAAGGAACGTGCTTAAGCTTCACCCGCTGACGTCAATGCAAGGCGACTCCGTCGCCAGACGGCGCTGAAGTAGTTTTGCTCCCATGCGCACGCGTCCCGTAAACTTTTGCTGTCAGGTGTACAATACTTCATCCTGCTTCAACTGAGGCTTTTGGAATAGCGGAGATGTACTAGCCTAGATGTATTCAGGTTTTACCAGACGCCTCCTTGCGCACGCAAGGAGGCAGGGGCGGTTCCAGGTGGGGTTACTGCGCGTGCTAACAGCCTTCAATACTGCCTGAATAGAGCATTTCGTTCCTATACGCACCTGTTTTTGTATGCAAATGGTTTGCTGGACAATCTTGTAAGCCACTGCCTACGCGCGTCTTCTCCCTGTTTGCAGTGTCCAGCTGGGGTGTGCCGACTAAAACACTTTCCGAAGAATGACGCATGATCCTGTGAGGGAGCTTAACTATTGTTTCGTTTTGGGTTTGAAAAAAGTCGATCCGCTGACTCCACCGAACGTGTGCGTGTGTACACACGTGCGCGTTTAATTTAACTTATAGAAGCTGGGAGCTCGTGAGACAAGAGCGGGTTGTTTAGAACTGTGCCTTTTCTGTGTTACTTTGGTTCCTAAATAATCAGCAAAGCCACTTTCGCGCTAGTAATGAAAGAGAAAGTTGCTTGCGGTTTCTCCAGCCATTCTCAACTTTGCAGCACACACGCACACACACAAAGTGTCTTGCCAGTGGTTTAAAGAAAACTCTTCGGCGCTGTTAAAGTAAAAACAAAAAAAAGTGCTGTTGGTAGCCCATGCAGCAAAGAGCCGCATTTTGTCCTTCTGAGTGCACCGAATTAATTAAACTAATTACTTACATTTAAAGCTCTGGATGCAGGTGAAAGGTTTCAGTCAGGAAGCTGCAAAGCATCAGAGGAAACCTGAAATTGCGCGGCGTCTTCGCTTCTCCAATACTTCCAAAAGAAAGTCAGCGAAGCCGCAGATAACCGGTTCGCGGCCGCTTCCACCCGCTGATGAACTCGTTGAACAGCGTAAGCCAAAAGTAAGTGGAAGCTGCCGTATATAGAAAAGAAAAGTGAAGCAGTGCTTTTGCCAACTATTCAGAACAAGTGCCTCTTTTTTAATGAATTCGCGTTAACAAATCATGTAAAATTCAGGAATGTTTCATCCTGAAATTTGTCGATCAAGAAGAGGTCAACAGATTTTCTAACGCTGCCGCTTTTGTAGCTGTAGCATTATTGACAATATGTTTCTACGCGCTTTAAACAAAACGGTTTGAAATTGGAAATCTTCGGTGTTTATAGGACCTGCTTTTTAATTTCCCAAAGCAGCTATCTGAACGTTAATCGATATAATTGCGCGTACCGCTACCGCATTCCCCCCCCCCCCCCCCCGCTACGCTGTGGATTTGCCGTAAGGGGAACTTCCTGCTTGATAAGGGGCGTGAGCGTCGCAAGCGAAAACTTGAGCTTGCCTGGTGAAGGGGTGAGAATTAATCCGGGTGATAAATGAAAATTGCCCTTGAGGAACGGAAACGCACCCGCAGTAAAGGACGCGGGTTCAGTTCGGGCCCCGGAGGCCGCGTTTCTATGGAGGCGAAACGCGAAAGGCGCCCGTGGGTTCTGCGATGTCAGTGCACGTTAAAAATCCCCATGTGGTCGAAATTATTAATGCGAAACCGTAATATGGTCTATAAGGCGGAAAATCTGCCGTTTTTGTCCGCACCAGATGGTCTGAAATCAACCATAACCTCACGACGTCGTCGCCAGCGCCTAGATTATCAGGAAAGAAAAATATTTTTTAAACTAAAATTTCTCCCGAAGTGGGCGTCGAATACAGGCCGACGCGAACAGATCAGCTCCGCTGGCCACTTCATTAGAGCAGTACGCACAAGTAAGCTAAACTGGGCTAGTCGGAGCAATTGCATCTTCGAAAAACGTAGCGCGAAACACAAGACACAGGTAAGGTGAAGACAGGACACGAGCGCTTCTCACGACTAAATTTTTATTAGGAAGGATAACAGAATATATACCATAGATATGGAGGCGAACAGAAAGAAGGAAAAAACAAAATAACAACTCAAAAAACAAGAACAAGACGAGGAGATAAGAGGCCGGCGATGGAAGCATGTACATAGCATAGCAACATAAAACACGTGCACAGTTACTTGACAACCGATTGGAGGTAGACAATCTCACTTTTTGTTAAGGCGATCGATGCGTCACTAATACACTCCCCCCCCCCCCCCCCCCCCCTTTCGCGATATAGAACGCTTCAATAATCTCCCTTGTACGTTGATGATATGCTCTGTCAAGAACTACAGTCTTATCGAAAAGGGGGCGACATTTACAATCCCTGCAATGCTTCGGTAAATTTTCAAGAGCTGTTGGGGTTAAAGAATTTCTGTGTTCGAACAGCCGGACATTTAGACAGCGCCCGGTCTGCCCTACATAGAATTTTCCACACGAAAGAGGAATCTTGTAAATCACCTCTTTTTTACATGGCACAAACCTAGATTTGTGATTAACATGGCAACGATGATCACTTTTTAATCCCTCTGCTTTCGCTCTGACCACCGCACACAATCCAGATAACTTCACGGGAGCTGAGATTACTGTGCCCACCTCGTATCGATTGGCAACATTTCGTAACCCATGTGAAAAACGATGTACATAGTCAGTACGCAGTACGCAGTACGCCGTAGCAGTACGCCATCGCCGCAGCACAACACCCGACGCGCTAAACTGCAAGTCTTTCCCTCCGGGTTTTTTTATCATCGGGACTTCAACTTTCATTCACGCAGCACGAGTTGCCGCGTGCATGCTTTCGCATTCCCAGCACATAAGTAGTCTGAAGTGCCCTGTGTGATTTTTCCGGAGCAATGTACTGCGGCACCTATTTCTCTCTCTTCTTTGATTCCCATCTTCCTTAACTCACGGCGTGGTTGAGGTCTCCACCTAGAAGTGAGACAGTTACTGCGCCATTTCCTTTCTTCAAACTCCAATAAATCACTAATCCTCACAGCGGAGTTCAGGTGCCCAACTAGAAGTAATGCAGGTACTGCACCTTTCCTTTCCCCAAAACAATTCTTTTTTTTTTTCATTTTCAGCACACAGGCGTCATCTGCGTTTTGCGTCCGTCGAAACATGGCCGCCGTGGCCGAGATTCGATCACCTGTCCAAAGGTTCGGCCGGCGAATACCATAACCACTAAGACTACGTGTGATGTAATTACTACTCGAGATCGATAGCTCTTAACGTCGCGAGGAGGTAGAACAGGTTACGTGAAGTGGCTAGGCGAGTGGATTCCTGCAGTGGTCTCACCCAGCAATGCGAAATATGCTCACTGGGGGTTATACATCACGCATTTACACATAGAAGATAAGCACGATGCCAACACAAGCTAGCCCGGCAGTCGCCACCACACCCATTTGAAAATACGCATGCGAATCCTTAAAGTTTTTGTGCTTGCTTGGTTTGTAGAGAACTCCTACAGAATCGGAAATTCTCGTGTGGTATACTTGAGCACGAAGGCGGCAGCCAGGACACACACTATCCTTTCACGTCATGTCCTTACTGCAGGGCGTACGTAGCTCACAGAGCTTTGCGCAGAGGCGGCAGCAAAGCCAGATACGTGGTGTAATCCCATAAGCGCGCATCTGCCTAGTGAGGTGGACGACCCCGCTGTCCTCCTCGAGATAACCATAAATCTGCCTCCGACGTCGCTGATATTATGGGCGCCTGTCACTGCTACTGGGGCGACATCTTGGCAGCGGGGGGCTTATCCTTTGGGTAAGCGGCGGCCATTATGTACGGCTATAGCGTGGCGCCCGCAAGCTCTGTGAGGCACATAAGCAGGACAAGAAGCGCCAACAAACGCAAGGACGCCGCACACACAACCGAGAGAGTGAAGAGGCTTTCTCTCACGCTCTCGCTATCTCTGTCTGTCCCTCTCATGCGCACACACACGTCATACGGCTGTCACTGCTGTCGCGTGGGAAGGTACGAAAATGATGAGGTTGTGGGTGGATGACCTGCGCGGCGTATAACAAGCGCGTGTATACAGCCGTAGGAGATGATAAGAAACTAGCCCAGAACTGCAAGCGTGCCTCGGCTGGCCTCGGCTACTTCCAAAGGGTTGTTCTTTCTTCTAAACATTGTTTTCTGTCGCCTCTTATCAATGTATAGGCTTCTTGCTGAGGACATAGGACGCCGATGGGGTTCTTTAGAGCTGCCGGCGAAGAGATGGCGATGTATGTTATAGGGTACGACCGGAGAGAAAAAGAACGGGGAAGTGGGGGGAAGGAGCACCTCAGCAACAACTCTGCAAACAGCCTTCGCTCCTCTTTCGGCCGCTGGTGATGAGGAAAGCTGGGCGGCTACTTGTTTGTGTGCCTGTGTTGCAATCCCCTCCGAGTCGCCGCCGTCGGCTGTTGACAGAGATCGGTGGACAAATTGCGCTGCTCCCTCCGGTATCAGGTCAGCGGAGGAGACGAGGCGGACTCATATCCTCCGGTCGCGTCTCCTGCCGGCTACGGCGAAACGCACACGCAAACAGTGTGTGCGCACATAGATGTCGCGTGGTTGGCCAAGCAACGAACACCACCTTTTGTAACTTAGGTTTACGTTTCGGCATTTGCATTGTGTATAGCGGAACGGCACGAGAGGAGGACACGTGCTTTGTTGTCGTGGGGGCAGTCGTCTTTGACGCGGCGGACTACGCAGGGTATCGTGGATTTGCCGTGAAAATCCGGGGCATGCTTGCTTTACTCGAAATGGGTTCTGGTATCCCTTTGCAAACATACACTTTGCAATCTCGTGAGCGAAAAGATGAGCGTGGTGGACGTTCCGTTCTGGACGGGTGCATTCAGACATGGGGATTCTATTTTGGCACCCACATTGTGCGCGCGAAACCGATTCGCATTCACATTTCGAAACAACGTCGGTTTCAACGTGCTTATGACCCCTGCTTTCGCTTCCCGACGTACCCTTGCATATAGCGGCGCTGATGACGAGTGATACAAAAGCCCCTGATTCGTGAAGCAGGAAATTCACAATACTGAGCGCAAAATGGCGACACCGGGGTGGGGCTCCGGGAAGCAGCGGCTAACTGCAGGGAGAAAGAAAGGACGGTTTTTCGCTTGGACAAACGAGCGGGACCGAGATGCCATTTCAACCTTCCGTTCATCAGCCGTGATTGGCAGAGTTTAGCACGTAGTTGTTTTGGAGCTGTCGCCTAGATGCGTCGGACTACAGGCCACGCTTCCGGGAAAGCCATTGCAAGCTGCTGATTGCTGCGAGCGCAGCTCGCCGATTCGGCGAAGGGACACAAGGCAGCTAAGGAGGGACGACGCATGTTTGAACAGCGTAGTGACAGACAGTGCAGAGCTTCTGCTTTGCTTGGATTGGTTTAAAGTCCTGGAAAGTGTGGCTGGACACGAGGAAGAACACTCTTCGCTTTTTCATCTGTGCTTTTCACGAAACAAACTGACTTCGTAACTTAGATTTAATAAATCTTCTTTAACCCACCCGAGCTTCCACGGACCCAGGACCATCGACCACAGGCCCTGAAGCCATAGACCATGAAACCGTGGACCATGAAACCGTGAACTATAAAACCGTGGACCATGAAACCGTGCACTATAAAACCGTGGACCATGAAACCGTCGACCATGAAACGGTGAACCCTGAAACCAAGCACTTTGACACCATGGACCCGGGACTATCTGTTGCCTATGAATCCAGCAGCTGTTTTGTATTTCGTAAAATATAGTATGAACGAATGAATGAAGGAATGAATGCGGAAGACTCTTGACAAGTTTCCATTCAAGCCCGGATTTGAATGAACCGACAAGCTGAGACAAGCGCTGCAGAGAGGGATCCAATCACCAGGATCAGTTGTTTTACGACGAAAGTCGATGAAGCCTTCATCAAGCATGTCCGGTTGTTTCGTAGCGAGCCAATTTTTCATGCCTGCCAAGAGGAACCGCATTCTTTGTGCGGATGAACACACCGCACGTAAGGCCTCTAAGCCGCATTGCATTTAACTCCAGACGTCCATGGGGACCTCGTTCTGCAGACGCAGCTCCAGCGCTTCATTCAGCCCCGTCTCCCTAGAAGTGATAACCGATGCTAGGATTTGTACTTTGTTTGAATGAAGTCCTCGCAACAATACTGCGTATTAGGTATTTCCTTTTCGCATTGGACGGCATGGTTTACGAGCAAGAGCATGGACACTGCACGGGAACACTGCGCAGAACAGTGCGTTGATCCATGGACCACCCTTGACTCGTGCATAATGGGCTTGCACGGGAAGGCGGTGAGCACCTCTGTTTTCGGCGCTCTGTTATCGGGTAGGAAAAGAAAATTACGCTCCACTTTGAGCAGCAAGTGTTCGTCATTGGTCTCACTTTAATGGAGCGCTTCGTACCGCATATCTATTTCGCCCCGAGGCTTGATAAGCGTATACTGGCTCCTTGAACTCTGTCCATAAACCTGAATAGAACTCGAACGGTCGGCGTGAGGAGGAAAAAGACAGGATTAAGTGAAAAGAAAAAATAACAAAGAAATACGCTGGTACATGATGAAGAGCGAGAGAATTAGAGCGGTAATTGCTGGGCATATCGAATTTTCCTTCCCTAATGTCCATCTCGCGCTGCGGGTGTGCAGGGATCCTATTTTTCGACGGAGGCCAAGCCAGTCGGGACGAAGAGCAGCCGTGGGATTTCGCTTCCTCGCTAGGAGGCGTTCGCGCCGCCGTGAGCGCGGTCGAAACGAACGCGCGAGCGAACGAACGCGTCGGGTATAAAAATATCCGGGTCATCCAGTTCGCATTAGCGACGAGGTGTAAATGCATGAGCGATGGCCTCAAGACGCAGATTCGAACGCAGGGGTGAGAGAGGAAAAAAAATTATATTAAGAGGGAAGAAAAAAATTATAAAGGCAGGGTGGAAGGGGGCGCAGATAGCGTTCTCGGATGAAACTCGCAAATCAATCCTCACTTGCTCATTTTTTTTATTTGTTTTGCTCGTAACGCTGCCGGGACAAGTATCAGGATCTTTTGTTTCGGTTCGTCCATTTCCTTTTTTCCTTGCCTCAACTGTTACTTTTATTGTTTTTTTTCTTCTCTGGCTCCTTCGAAGCCGGAACTTAGAGCCGCGAACGAAACACCGCTGTGCAGCTTAAGCGTCTGCAGAAACGACACCGCTGGGGAAAGAAAGGATGAATAGGGAAAAATGCGAGTTGGAAAGGGGGAGCTCCCTAGAGCTTTCCTCTCATTTTTTTTTCGGAAGCCGGTTTCAGTCGCCGCCACGGACGTACCGTTTTCTTCTTGGAAACGGTGCCGTTCTTCCTGGCCCTCCCGAATGCTCAGAAAGGATTCGGGGAGAAAAATCACGAAAAAGAGACGAGCCCGATTTTAAAGAGAAAAGAGAGAGGGGGTTGGAGAGAGAGAGAGAGAGAGAGAGGGAGGTACTCCGCAGGGAGTGTATTGTTACGCATGCGCGGTTTTTCATTCACCCTCCGCGCACCGTTCCCGTGCCTTCCTTCCCACGGGCAGCGCGCAATCTCGCCTTAAACGACCTCATCAACAAATGGTACTGCGCTTAAGCTGATCATTAGAGGAAGCGGCTGGAGCGGGGGGGGGGGGGATAGGGAAGGGCTATATGCGCTAAGGCTCGGCTGTGCGCTAAGGTTGTGTATGGCCTGCACTGCTGTGACATGGGGCGGACCCACTCCTGCCCCTTCTCATGCTTTCTTCCCCTCTCCCCATCCGGCAGTTCCTCGTTCCTTTCGGTTTCCTCCTCCTTGGAGGCCGTCCTACGGTGTATAGTGCTCGTGCGTGTTTTTCCATTTTCCCCTTTTTCGCGATCCTCGTATTTTTTTTTTTTTCGGGAGGCGCCGTTTTCCCAGTGCTCCCGCTGTGAGAGAATGCGATTACGGGAATCGCAACGCCATTCGTCTGCAGAAATAATACGCGCGCCCCAAGCTCACAGGCGACTGGGGAGGAAAAAAAGGGAATATGCGAAGAGAAGGAATGGGGGGGAACGGAACGTGCAGCGTTCTTTCCCACCCCCTTCTTTCCTCGCGAGAGTTTCGTAAGCGCATTCAGAACGACCTGTCTTAGCGGGAGATGCGCCCGACGCGCAAAATGAAGTTACGGCGTGCTTTTTTTAATTTTGTTTTTCTGCCTTTGTTTATAGCTTTGGCTGCGCGTCAAAGCCGAGATTGTTGGGTTGCTGCCGAAAGGATTTGCAGTGCGAATGGCGAGAGTGCTAAAGTAAAAATAGAAGTAAAAAAATTATGGTCGTCTTAGAAAACTGGGGGAGTGAGAAAAAAATGTCAAATAATTTTCATTCGCTTTAAATCCGTATGTAAGGCTCGTGGGTAAGAACATTAGGCTGTCTCGGAAGAGTACTATTTTTTGTTTCTTTTATTGCGTCGGCATTAGATTGTTCATCATCGCAAAAAAATGTCCGGTGTTGGCGCGTGAAGCCTCGATGGAGAGAGGCAACGTGGAGAGGGGAGTATAAGAGGAAAGTAGAAGAGAGTGAGAGGCGAGGGAGACACCGCAGTCGCCAGTCAGAGTCCAGACGTGCCCTTATAAAAATTTCTATAGACAGTCCATAGACTGTCTATAGACTTCAGTCTATGAAGTCTATAGACTGTCTATAGACAAATCCTTTAGACTGGTCTATAGACAGTCTATAGATTTATGGCCATACACTTTTAGTAGACTTTTGTCTATAGACAGTCTATAGACAAATGTCTACTGAAAGTCTATAGGTCTATAGGAAGTCTATAGACACATGTCTATAGACAGTCTATAGACGATCTATAGACTTATGGTTATAGATTTCCTATAGAGCTGTCTATAGACCGTCTATAGACACTTGTCTATAGACGGACAATAGACGACCTATAGACTTATGGCCATAGACATCCTGTAGATTACTGTCTATAGACAGTCTACAGACAAAAGTCTACTGGTCCAGTAGACATATGTCTATAGACTGTCTATAGACATTCCATAGGTGTGTGAGACGTTTGTCTATAGACAGTCTGTAGACCTCTGTCTACTAAACTATTGGTAGACCATTATCTATAGACTGTCCACAATCATTGAAAAAGGTCACCAGACAGAGTTCACACATGAAACAATCAATATACTTACAAATTTAGTTTATTTCCAAGCTATCCAGGCTGGGAATATGCAATACATGCACCATAAGAATGCACCACAGTAACTTAAAAGTTGAAAGTAATAGTCCGGCTAGTTTCCTCAGAAGCATTCTTGTGGCCTGTTGTCTGCAGTAAATCATCCGGGCATGTTCACCTGTACAGCACAAAGGAAAAAAATAATATAAGAGGAACTGAAAAAAAAAAAATCCCATTCCATCTCGACACATGTGCTTTACAATGCAAGGTACATCCTGGCTATGCCATTCTAGAAAGGCAATCTTGATCTTTTGGTTTGGTTTTATGGGGTTCAAAGACCCAAGGCGACAAAGGCTACGAGACGCTGAAGTTAAAAGCTGGGAAATAATTTCGGTCACCTGTGCATAGTACACAGGCCTTTAGCATTTTGCCTCTATTAAAATGCGACCGCCTAGGCCGGAATCGAACCTGCATCTTTCAGGTCGCCATACGAACATGATAGCCACTGAGCTATCACGCCTGCTCAATCATTTCAGTAAATACACGACAGATTATAAGTGTCGTCATAAAACATTGCAACAAAGACTCCTAATCCCTGGACACTCTACTCTGAATCCAGTACTGATATTGATTTCTGTATGGCAATACTGTTACAGCCAATACTGATCTCTTTATGGCAATCCTTTTACAATATTTGTAAGAGAAGACTTCGAACAATTGTGCCACATATCTGCATTGACTCGCAAGGAGCTGTTAAGAATGTCACCTCCATAAAATACAGATTCAGTGCACCTTACAGAGGGATCCAAAAAGGAGAATATTGCAGCATTTATTCTTATAACCGCTATAGAAGAAGCGCTTCAGAATACCCTGCGTGAATTAAGCCTGGTACACCCGGCCAAATTTTTAACTGGCTCGGGTGTTGCATCGCTAAATGCACCTTGTAAAAAAGGTGCCTTTCGGCTACACTGCTGCCGTATTCATGCTGTAATTTAACGAGTGAAATCTCATTTCGTGGTTCCTTTTTGTTCATATAATGTTTGAGTGCTGTACTTGCGTGTTTAGATCAAAGTTATCAGTACCATTCGTCTGCCACTACGAACAGCTGAAACAAGCGGCATACGCAGCAATGGATCTGGTCCATATGGCCTTATCCTCTGGGTAAAGTACCACTCCTTTCATGGCGGACAAATCGTTTACCCAGATTAGTGCAAATGCGCTACCAGAACCATTGCTGCGTATTCCGCTTGTTTCGGCTCTTCGTAGCGGCAGAGGATGAATATTTCTGATAACTTTGATCTAAACATGCAACTACTCCACTCAAACATTATATTAACAAACAGAAACTATGAAATGCCATCTCACGCGTCAAATTACACAATGAATATGCCAGCAGTGTAGCCAAAAGGCACCTTTTTACAAGGTGCATTTAGCGATGCAACACACCTAAGCCAGTTAAAGATTTGGCCGAGTGTATGTAAGCCGATACTCAAACGGGCACAAGCTATACAAAACCAGCAGGCAGAAGCAACCAGTTCACCACAGATTTGCGCCTATAACTTGAAGCACAAAGACGGAACAGCCTACTCGTACATCTGCGCGCGCTCTTAGAAACAAGCGGGTTGCAGCGCTTCCATGCCGCGCTCATTATTCAGAAAACTAATACAGCACAGAGGCTGCAGCTGCGCCGTTTCAAAAGCAGTGGCGAGGTTGAAACAGCAAATTACTGTCACGACAAAATACCGCCTGAAATTCACTTAGTTTTTCCTTCAAGTGCAGCTCCAACAGCGCAGTAAAGAGGTGTGTTTCTTGCATGGAGGCAGCCTAACCCAACGCTGTTAGAAAAATCAGCGAAAGCATTGAACGTGCTCAAAGTAGGAAGTATTTCAATGAAACAATTAACGCCTTCAACAGGCGCAGCTATAATAACACGAGAGCTTAATTTAATTTTAGGCGCAAATAAGCGGCGAGTCACATGGGCGCTTTCGTAACGTAGCAGTCTGAAATCAGAAACACATACTTTGCCTCTCGCGCAAATGGTATTCAAGAAATCTGTGCACGCGTGAGCGGGATTCATGAACGAACCACTCGGAACGAAATGTAAGCCACCTCTTGTCGAGCCGACCTTTACCCAGCTTTCAAAATGAAGTGCCCGCTAGCCAGCGGCGGCCGGCCAACGGCTCTGATGACAGGCACGGACGAATCCATACGTGTGCAACGAAGGGGAGATGGGATGGAGCTCGTGGGTTCTTCGCGGTGTTAGAGCACGCCGGCCATTCGCGCCGGCAACGAATTTTATTCACCCATCACACTACAAGCATTCCTCCAGCGCCGCTTGAATACAACTTTGACAAACGTCTCGCGCTCCAGTCTATACCGTTACAAGACACCTTTGCTGAAACGTCGGCGTCCACGACGCGCACCGAGCGAGCGTCCATACGTAGCAAGCAATGCACACCTCAAAAAGAACAGCACTCCATGGTCCAGACAGGCGATAACACAAAGATAAGAAAATAAATGTTATCCACCACTGAACGAGACTGTATGTAAGTACGTTTTCGGAGGTGCAAAGTAAATTGAGCTCACACGGCGCTAACTAACACACAGTTCCATTTCGGCCGTTATTCACAGGCTAAACGACATTCTGGCCGCGCATCTATCTTGAAACACGAAAAATCTAGTAGACAGCTCGCGAGGAGCGGCTTATCATCAAGGGCATCGCACAGACTGCCTTTCCGCGCGTTAGTAAAGACAGCGGGACAGAGATAAGCGGCATTAGTCGAGAACCCGATGGCTTCCGCCTTAGAAACGAAGATAGGACGTTTGTAACTGCGCACATAATCTGTTCTGCACACACAGCTCTGCTTAGAGTGGTTTAGGAGATCAAATTAATAAAATATAAACGTGTAGACTTACCGTAAGCGGACGATGAAGCTGAATTTTGAAGAAAACGTAATCCGCGAACAACACGCCAACGCCATTGATGCAGCCACGCACAGGGTCGTTTGCAGCCCGAATGATTTTCCGCCGTCTCGCGGTAAAATGGGTAAAACGTGAAACAGAAACCCATTTCACGGTCGTATCTTTATCGCTCGCACTCTTGCCGTGTGCAGCTTGATCTGGATATCCAAGACCACAGAAGGAAATTGGTTTATAAGCTTAAATTCTTCGCTTACCCTCTAAAAATCTTATTGTTTTCGTGAAAACAGAACCGAAATCTAACTTCTTGTCGGTATACGCGCCGCATCATCCACCGAATAGTATGTGGTACAATTCTCAAATAATAATTATAAGATTGCACAGCATAACGTCTTTTTTGCGTGTGTTCGTGTTTAGAAAACTGATATGCGCCACATCAGCGTGTCATCGGCTCCGAAGCAACAGGTCTAAGGGTAGGAACGAAAAAATACTGGCTTTGTGATTGTTGCGTCGCAGCACTTATTCACGTGAATACAAATTGCAAAGGTAGAAATGGCAGATGTTAATCGCACAGAGGACCAGGCTCTTTGAGATTAATTTACGATGTTTCTAAGGGATGGGCGCTTCCTTGAATTCTCACACCCGTATTTCCCCCTTTATTTTCAGGACGTTTAAAAGAGAAATGTAGAACCGTTGATGAAATGTTTCTGATTTCAGCGCGTTGGACAGTAACGATCGAAAGATGGAATGGAATTGTGTAGAGCGATTCCTTTAAGGGACAGCGTATTCGTTCGATGTAGTACAGTTTGTGGGCGCCCTTACTTCCTGAACGGCTGCCTTTCCTCGGCTTACTTGTTAGCATTAAACATCTAATTCTATTGACTATATACGTCATGGTATAACGAAAAGGAGCTTGTCAATGCTCCTGAAAACAATATACAGGAGGGTGTTGTAATGGCCTTACGCAATACTTTTTAATTTCCGTAATAACGAAGGAGTGGGGGACTCCCGACATAGTTGCGGTCACTAGATGCATCCCGTCAACATGCAGTGCAAAAAGAAATTGACATTGTTCTGGACTTAGCCGAAAGTCAGTGTATCGAACATAGATAAAATTACGATTGTTATAGACTGGTCTATAGGCAGTAGGCTATCTATAGTGTACAGTCTATAGACGAAAGGAAATTGAGGTAGTTGTAGACTGTAGTCTATAGAGAGTCTATAGACCGTCTATAGACGAAAGGAAATTGAAGCAGCTATAGACCGTAGTCTATAGAGAGTCTATAGACCGTCTATAGACGAAAAGAAATTGAGGCATCTATAGACCTTGGTGTATAGAGAGTCTATAGACCGTCTATAGACGAAAGGAAATTGAAGCAGTTATAGACTTTAGTCTATAGAGACTCTATAGACAAAAGAAAATTGAGGCAGCTATAGACCTTAGTCTATAGCGAGTCTATTGACCGTCTATAGACGAAAGGAAACTGAAGCAGTTATAGACTTTAGTCTATAGACAGTCTATAGACAAAAGGAAATTGAGGCAGCTATAGATCTTAGTCTATAGCGAGTCTATAGACCGTCTATAGATGAATGGAAATTGAAGCAATTATAGACTTTAGTCTATAGACAGTCTATAGACAAATGGAAATTGAGGCGGCTATAGACCTTAGGCTATAGCGAGTCTATAGACCGTCTATAGACGAAAGGAAATGGAGGTAGTTATAGACTTCAGTCTATAGAGAGTCTATAGACCGTCTATAGACAAAAGGAAATTGAACCAGCTATAGACTTTAGTCTATAAAGTGTCTATAGACCGTCTATAGACAAAAGGAAATTGAACCAGCTATAGACTTTAGTCTATAAAGTGTCTATAGACAGTCTATAGGCAAAAGGAAACTGAGGCAGCTATAGACCTTAGTCTATAGAGAGTCTATAGACCGTCTATAGACAAAAGGAAATTGAAGCAGCTATAGACTTTAGTCCATAGATTTTCTATAGACTGTCTATAGACAAAAGGAAAAGTCTATAGGATGGCTATAGAGTCTATAAAAAGTCTATAGAAAGTCTATAGACCATTTTTATAAGGGTGGGGAGAGTGGAGGGGTCGTCAGGGGTGTCACACTGTGATTGCTGGTCATCATTACGCCACTCGCTGGCACCGTCTGTACCGGTCTCTCTCTCTCTCTCACACACACGGACGCACGCACGTACGCACGCACAAGTACACACGTACTCTGCCGCGTGAATATAGCGTGTGTTGTCTGTGATTTTTTTTCTGACCGGCATATGCGTGTACTGTTGGCTAGTGTGCCGAAATGGTGATGTCTTCTTTGCCTACATGACCTAAGCCACATTTGGGGACTGTGCATGATTTCCCCGCTCACCACGCCGCAGATTGTCCCGGTGTATAGCGCTCCAAGACGCCAGGAGAAATATTTCTGATATATTTACCTACTATTGTAATAATTCAGTTCATTCCGGCAGTTACGGAAACGTATAGCTCTTCGCGCGTCGCCGTGTCTCCACCGCGTGCTTAAAAATGTAAAGCGGCATGGGCCAGATGCTGTGACCGGTGGAATGGAGCAGTGCCGACTGAATGAAGGGCGCAGCTAGCCTCCGAGACTAGGGAGAAAAGGACAGGCAGAACATTAACCTCATCCTTCTGTAATCCTTACGTGTCCTGCGCCCTTTTCGCGACCTGCAGTAAAGCCAGGGGTGAGTGACAGAAGGAAAGGCCTTGAGCCCTCCACCGTTACACCGAAGCAGCAAACGCTGAAATCGGAAACAAGCATCCACGTTGTCTCCTCCATCGTGCAGAAGAGTGTTAGGTTCACTGAGAGGTTTTTAATTCCTCTTTTCGCCATATCTTTCGAAATGCCTATTTTTATCCCTTTGTTTTCCACTGCTCGCGGCTTCACCGGCGACGGCTGTTCGCTAATACGCGGTGCGTTTAAAAGCAGCTAAACGTCGTTGCTGTGGCTATTTTTTCAAGTTAGTTTGCGTAAAAAAAAATTCACAGGCCTGATTAACTCGTGAAAAGGTTGTGGAAAGTGACATAACTTACAATCTTTTGCTTTGAGCGAAGGTCGTGCTTGGATACGCGTGGGATCACCTCCCGAGACATTCCTTGTTTTTCGCACAGATAAAGGCGTCCAGCATGTTTACTTATCCGATGGCATTCAGACCCTCTTACTGTATTGCAAACCACTGTGCCGTATGGGAGGCCTGTAACATGGACGAGACGAAGTGAACCGAGACGACTGATACGGTGGCGCCATCTGTCATCATTGCGGATACCTATCTGGACATGGAGAACCGGTTTCATGTGAAATGCCGGGCCGAATGTGCGAGAAGGAAGACATTAGTGACTTAGGCAACCACTTCTGTGAGGTTCTTTTGCGCACGGAGCTGACATATATTGAGGCAAATGAAGTTAGGTTGGGGTTCATACTCCATTATGGCACATGACATCTTCCACGCTTCTTCCAGCATTTCCATTCCTAGTTTGGCCTACGTCAATGACTTCTGCATTGAGCTGGCAAACAATACATCTGATGAAAATTGCCCGTTGTGTCTAGTCTGTCGTTATTAGCAGCATGAGTATTGAGCTAGACCACCTTTACTTTTGGGGTGCAGCTGGAACGAAACGTTATTCTCTTCATCAAAATCAGGCTTGCAAATAAGATTTTGAGAATTCCTACCATTGTGTAAGACTTTCGCGCGGTGATTCATAGGCTGTGACAATGTGCTACTGAGTATGAAGTGCAATGTTCGACCCAACAGCTGTAGTGGCATTTCGGTGTAGGCTTTGACCACAGGTGGTCAAAGTTCTGAGCCTTCCATCAAGGCCTGCCTAATATACCGCAGTGCACCCTTGGCGCGTAGAAGTAATCATACTACATTGCTAAAGGTTAACTGATGCTTTTTCTTCACCTTCTAAGCAGGATAGGGGCACCCTTTATAGATTTGATATTTTCGTGCACTTTTAAAAGCAGATCCGTGGAGAGGACAGTAATTGAATTTTTATGCGCGCCAGTGCTACATCCGGGCTTTCAGAAAGGCTTTAGTGTGGTGTCCACATTCATTACGGTCTTCTGTAGATTTTCAATGTGCATCAAAGTCGCGGTATGCGGGCGCTCTTACCTTCAATCACAGCCAAAAAAAAAAAACAAGACAAAACAAAACCTGACCTCGCGTCCTCTTGCTCAGCACAGAAAGCCATGGCCACTGAATTGACGCAGTCGGTCCTTTGTTCAGTTTTTCCTTGTTAGTATTTCAGGACCGCATAAGTGCATTACAATGGGGGCAACCGCATGGCCGCCTGAATTGCCTTTTCGCAGGAGGAGCAGGAGCGAAATTGTGATTAGGTTCCTCGTTCTTTTGAAAGAAAATCCCAGGGAAGCGTAAAGAATTTTTAATTTTGATGGAATTCGTGTAGCTCGGCTGCAGAAATGCAACGGAAATAGCTTAGGTAGTGCCTCGTGCAGAATTATTAAATTCATATTTGTCGACATTGAACGCGTGAGCGGATACGTGGCTTATATGCGCTTATAAGTATACACGATGATTAATAAGAAATTTTGCTTGAAGTGAAGATATTTTCAAATCATATTGCCAGAACCATTGTGATGCTCATTTACAATCGCGTTTTTTTCGTTAAACCTAACTACTGTGGCTTAATTACGGCATCAACTACTAAACCTAATATTGAGAGATTGCTTATTCTGTAAAAAGTTTTCTAGAGCAGTACTAATGCTCTATCACACACGTCAATTATTCACAAAATACAACGTTTTTAAAGTCAATAACATTACGACTACCTTCTTTGCAAGCTGTTCAGAGAAGGAGCTAAATGTTACCGTGAACTTAATCAGAAAATAGCTAAACCAGAAATTAATCTAGAATTCTATTATACGAGTAATTTTGTTCTGTGATACTTTTAAGCAATTCAAACAACGTGCGATCTCCAAATGTTGCAAAACAAATTACCTCGGGTGTTGAACAGCTTATACGCTAGAAGAATACAACTTGAGAACATCGCGCTCAAGACATTTCGAGATATTTTAAAAATGCAGTGCGTCACTATTTTTTACATCTATGCTTTAAATTGTAATTTGTCTTTTCTTGTGAGTCATGGTGAAATGTAGTTGTTACTTAATTTGAAATTCGTTCTCACCATGTAGTGCGCCTGGTATTATGCGCGCACTGTACTTTCATATTTTTCTTTTGCTGTCTTGAACAGCCTTTCATATTTTTTTCTGTCTGCCAATCAAACAAACTGCCAATCAATGGGGCCTGCGATTCTGTCAAGCTGGTCTTTGGCAGCTCTTTCCGCATGCTTCATGGATAATGTAAAAGAGAATGTAGATAAAGTCCTATTGCATTGTCTTTTAACCGCAATGAATCGCCAGTCATTGTTCTGTTTTAAAATACAATTATTTTTGTGGATGTTGTGTATGTATGTTTTGTTATAAAGAGAGCATACCTTATTCATCCATGAGCTTCTGGAAACATCTGCCGTATGCACTGTACAGATTTATCAGAAAACGTGTTGTCGCTTTCTTTAGGTATTTCGTATGAATGCTCCGCTGTTTCAATTGTCACAGCTGCCCACGGTGCGTCAGTTGACGCCGAGTGAACCCGCACATGTTACACAACGCGCTCGGCGCGGGCTCCGCGAAACGGTGCGGGGAAGGCGCGGGCGTGGCTGTTATCACGGCTACAGTCATTTGCGGTTGTCAGCCTTTAGCCAGACGCAGCTGAATTGCGGAGGAAATTTGTTTATGGTTTATGGGGGGTGAACGTCCCAAAGCGACTCAGGCTCTCAGGGACAACGTAGTGAAGGGCTCCGGAAATTTCCACCACCCATGGGATTATTTAACGTGCACTGACATCGCACAGTACAGGGGCCGCTAGCATTTCTCTTTCGTCGAAACTCGATCGGGATCGAACCCGCGTCTCTCGGGTCGCAGCCGAGCGCCATAACCACTGAGCTACCGCGGCGGCGAGTGCGAAGAGTGAGTGATCTAGTGCAGTGAGAGTACAGTGAGCGGGTGATCAAGTGCAAATAATGAGTGAGTAATCGAGTTCAGAGAGTGAGTGAGTGAGTGAGTGAGTGAGTGAGTGATCGAGTGCAGAAAGCGCGGTCGAAATTCGATCGCCGCGGCCGGGAGCGAACCCGCGTCTTTCGGATCAGCAGCCGAGTTCCATGACCACTGAGCCACCGCGGCGGGGCAGTTGAGCAGGATGAGGCGGTGTAATTTCTTTAGCGCTCTGATGGCCCCTCTATTCATTTTACGAGGGTTAGATTTTTCTTTCTAAAAGAAGCGTCATCTTCATCAACACCGTTATCCACGTCCCCGCTGCCACTGCTACTGCTAGTGCCGCGGCTACTATTGCTACTGCAGTTACAACAGATGCTATTACCACTACGACGTCTACTACTACAACTGCTGCTGATGCTGGAGCTGCTTCTACTGTTGCTAAATCAACCACGGCTACTACTGCTAACGATGATGACATTAACCATATCCCGCTGCTAGATGTTGAACTAAACGGGAAAATATTGCAAAGGCGTAAACCGTATTGGCTGAAATCCACTACAAGCTCATCTACGCTGTTGCTGTCGTATCGAATCCTTATCTGCGTTCATCGACATTTTCCGTGCCCTTTGCCAGCACCGTGAGAGAGTGGTTTAATTACATTCTCCCTGCCTTTGTCGTTCCCCTCTGAGCGTGTGTAACACTACAGTGCCCTCAACTGAGTTGGCTTAGCACTGCGGAATCGAGACTGGCCGGTCCGATTGTGGGCTCGACCAGCTGTCTACGACTTTCTTGTTTTTGGTGCTTGTTGGTGGCCCGAGCAGCAACTGTTTGTGCACGTGGGAGGATATATCTCAGTGCGCTTGCCTGATATTTAATTGACGCACACGAAGAGCCCTTCTCGCTCAGGAGGCAAAATGGATAGCCAGCACAGAATGACTGCAGTGCACAGAAAAAGTAAAAGTGATTGTTTAGCCTGACAAGAGTAGTTTCCGACACAAGAACCGCTCACTCCAGTGAACTGAGAGCCGCTCACATCGTCGGAGTGTTGCCAATGAAAAGAAAAAAAGAAACGTTCTCGAGCCAGCGCAGAGCTAGCTTCTGCTCGTTATAGTAACTGCGCGTTATGGTGCGGCGGGAATGGCGTAGCAATCCCTGCGTTAATTTATTGTTAGTCTGCCGAAGCGGAGGTGTTTTGTCTTCGCTTGCTTCCGCCTCATCTTTCAGTGCACAGGCTGTAATTGGCAGTTACTCTTCGCAGAACACTCGAAATGTCATCCCACTTCGTTGCAGCTGGAACGATAAAGTCAGCCGCTGCCTTTTGGGCGACCCGCTGCCGGACGACTGGGATGTGTGTGTGTGTGTGTGTGTGGGGGGGGGGGGGCATTTCTATGCGTTAACTAATCACTGAAACTGAAACAGCAATATTATGCCGTACGAAAGACAGTGCTTCACTCTTGTATTTTTACGACCTTATGTGCATTTATTTTATTCCTATTCTTGTCACAATTTTCTTTGTCGGGTCAACTTTAAGCACGTCTATACCTAGTGCTAACAGCTCTGAAACTTTTATGCTTTTCATTTAATGTTTCTCGCTATAATCTTCGTCTTCCGTCGCGTGATTCAAATGGTTCAGGTTCAGCTGTAGGGGCGCAGAAAAGGGTGAGGTTTGGTGTGTTCTGAAGCCGTAGCGGTAACTTACTACACTAACCTATGTTGCCGCGCAGCTCCTTGAGGGAACGTTTCTGTGGATATCCACCTTTCTAAAAGGCAATTTTTTTGCCGTTAAGTAGACAGTAATACCGCAGTGTACATGACTTTGGCCCCGTCAGAGCCTTCTTCTCGTACAAAAAACGCCCAAGAACTAGCGAAAAAATTCGTTTTGTATGGTGGAGATGCGGGAATTTTGAGGCACGCTTTCAGTGCCGGTTTGGCGCCCAGCCTTCGCGTTATGTTTAATACGATACCGTTTAGGTTGTCTTCTTCCAAAAACTGCCCGGTTTCTCCTCGACGAAATTCCTTTATTGGTCGAAAGGGTCGTGTCGTCTCACCGCCAAATTTGAAAATCTGAGGAGTAGCATGTTCGAATACCTTCCATTCAATTATCATACGGCATTATACTGAACCAACCCAGGCTTCCACCTTAAGTCACCCCAAGTCCTCAGCAATGTAGGTTATATGCATCAAATAATCCCTACTAATCCACCTTTATTTTCTGGCGTGGGCCAACTTCAAATATTTCGGGGCTGCTTTTGAATATTTGAGGTCGGCCAATTTTTTACTGATATCGCATTTCCGCCTTTTAGGATGTAGTTAAGAAGGCTCATAGTTTTTGTTTGTTCCGCTTGGTAAGCGCATTAACCATAACCAGATTCCCTGTAGATCTATGCCGCCCGGAGTCCCAGCTTGTGGTTGAGTTTTTGGACTTTAAAGTCGCCGGACCAGTGAGGACGCTTCGCTCCCATGATGTACAATATACTCGTTGAAGCCAGTGGCCGTAAATGCATTTTTACTCACATTACTTGCCCGCCTCTTTTTTTTTTCGTCTCCAGACTTGCCGCGAATGTGGTTGGCTTAAGATTTCTGATTTTAGCGAGTAAAGCCACGTTTCAAAGCTGGTTCGCCGAGAAATTCGATCGTCCATATAGCATTAAAACCTTGTGCTACATTGCAGCAGCGCTTTCCTTCAATGAAATACTCACGCACATGCAAAAATGGAATCGTTATCGCTCTAATCGCAAAGTTCGCCCGCCGGTGCAGGGAGCTGCTTTAGGGTAGAAAACTGTGTTTCTTTTTGTTATCGGGACTGCCTGAAGACGCATCTTAATTGCGCTCGCGTGAACTTAGTTAATGTTCTTATACATACACTTGGCAGTAGCGTAGGCAAGAGGAAATCCAATAAGATAGAAACACACCCACGTCGAATGACTTGACGTTAAATCTGCATATTCAGAAGGCGAAACAGGCTGATCCTAACGCAGCAAGTAAATGAGAAAAACGCATCGACGTGTGTTGTGGAAGCGAATGATGGTAATGCATACTGTGGAAGCGAAGGCAACGCATATTCTTATGCATGCCAACTTTTAATAGCTGAAAAACAAATTTGTTCCGCTGGTGCGCGCAACCAAGGTCGTATTGTTTGCAGTCTTGGGTAGCAACTCCTAGTAGTTTTAAAAAGTCTACCTAATTCATTATTCAAAAATTCTAATTTTCATTTTAAGCCCAAGCGCGTTTCGTAAGCTTGTGAACGGGGAAACAGCGTGAAAGCAGTGTTATCTTTTTTTTTTTTAGAAGCGTACCTCCTTTGCGGTTTTTGATTTCCGGATTTTAAGGAAAGCCCTCGAAACAGGAAAAAAAAAGCACGTGATTATGTTTTTACAGTTCCGTATTGTCACGCTCCCAAACGAGTTTTCAACGAACTAAGCGTGCATGGTGACTGGGCCAAAGTGAGGGGCTGCCGCTCGCTCTGGTCGGCTGCAAAATGATAGAAAAAAATAATTATAACAGAAGGCTAACTTGATCTGCGTGTCTTCGCTGTTTTCCTTTCCTTTTTTATTTTTTTTTTCTGTGTGGTGACTGAACGAAGGCTTCGGCTTAATTGGCTTTCGGTGGCCTGCCTATCACTTACTGGAGACGACGGCTCGCTCTTTTAATGCTCCGGACGTAGGTGCTAACGCATTTACAGGGCAATGCTGACAGCGGCATCGGCCTCTCACTTCAACGTCGCTGGCCGATATAATATTGTCGCGCAAAAACGCACTCACGTGCTTTTTTGTGTTTCCTGGGCTTTCTTTATAAATTGGAAAAAAGGACCACGAAGGGGCCACGTTGGTATAATAAACAGCAGCTGCTTTTTCTTAAAGCCTCCCTATAACTTAACGAAAGACGCTTGGGCCTAAAATGAAAATTACACAAATTTGCAAACAATTTCTAGCCCAGTAATGAATTAGGTGGAAATTGAAACTTACTCGGAGTTGCACTTCCAGGTGACCAGCAAAGAGTCTTTGGTTTCACGCGTCTGTGGCGCACGACTTAATTTGTTTTTAAAGCTTTCCCAGTCGAAAAAAAAAGCGACAGAATTGTGTCCAAAATGCAACAAAATGTTTTGCCGTTTTGTCGTAACGACAGCTTTTTCTGTAGTATTGTAGTATTTTGCTGTAGCAAAGTTGTATTCTCTGCAGTTCTGCCGTTACGACAACGGACAGCACAACTGTACAGAAAATTTTGTTGTGATTGCACTTTTGTTACTAAATGTTCTTGGCCAAAAATACTGCAAAAAATGCTTTGTAATGGCAGAAAATTTTCTGTTTTATTTTTCATTTTTGTCGGCTTAAGTTACGTGGTGCGCCCTGTATGAAAACGAAGAGCCGAAGAAACCAGGCATATCGCCCCTGCCCGATTTCATTTAGCCAGCCTGCGGTCTGTAAAAATAGCCTACTTCATCAAAGAAGCTGCGAAGGACTGTGTATCTTCTGTCGTTGCCTGTCATATGCAGCATTTGCCGGTTGTAGATGTTCGCCCGATTTTTATGTTACCGCAAGATGTGCTCATAATTCTCATAACACACGGTGACCTTTAAGGGTGAGACGTAGTGAAACTATGCAAGTGCCGAGAACAAAATTGGCAGTGGCTTAGCTCGGCTATGCCAGGATATACGCAGCGAAAGCATACGACACAGCTGGCGAAGCCAGCGGAGGCGTGAGCAACGACGAGGCAAGCGGTGTGACGTCATACGAAACGGCGACTCCGCGGCGAGGCGCGCTGTGTGACGTCATGTACAGATGGCGCGGTGATCGCGCGGCGTCCGCCAGCTGCAGCGGTTGCTAGGCAACGGCTCAAGGTCGGTCTCTGTGCCTCCTCGGAGCACCGCCACAGCGAAATCGCAAGTTGGTGGCCAATGTAGCTCTCGCTACAAAACATCAGCGCCTACTTTTCCTCCGTCGTTCTTTCTTTCTTTCTTTCTTTCTTTCTTTCTTTCTTTCTTTCTTTCTTTCTTTCTTTCTTTCTTTCTTTCTTTCTTTCTTTCTTTCTTTCTTTCTTTCTTTCTTTCTTTCTTTCTTTCTTTCTTTCTTTATTTATTTATTTCTTTCTTTCTTTCTTTCTTTCTTGCTTTCTTTCTTTCCTTCTTGCTTTCTTTCTTTCCTTCTTTCTTTCCTTCTTTCTCTCTCTCTCTCTCTCTTTCTTTCCTTCTTTCTTTCAAAGTACGCATGTAATTACATAAAGAGACTCAAGGATCCTTAGCCACAGGCTAGTCGTGGATCCCAAAATGAATACAAATAAGTCTACTGACGATTCAGGAGAAAAACAAAACACGCACACATTTGTCGGTGTAGAAGGAAACAATTTGAATGCAAAATACAATACAAAATACAATACAAAATACAGACTGAAACACTATCATACGAGATACATATAACCAAAGAAAAAATAAATGTCACTCTACATTCAGATTGCCATGTTCAATAGATTAGTAGTATTATGCCACGCCACAGACGCATATAGTGTCGCTTCACTGAGACGCTCCTGTTTGAAGAAAAAAATTCTTCAATGCTCTAAATGTATTAGGTGAAGATATGACTGAGCATGGGATAGCATTCCAAATTTTGACACCAGAAAAACGGAGACATCGATGACGCCTACTCGTTATGCATTGCATGCGTTACTTTCAGTGATAACGAACAACTCTCATTAGATTCCCTTAACATAGTTCTATAGCGTTGGCGTTGTTCCATTTCCCGGACGCCTCCTGTGCTCGCCGTGGCATGGCCGAGGCAAAGGCGGGGACCACTGCGCGTGCGCTGGAGGCGTCCTGTAAAACTTTGTACGTCTACGCTTGTACGTCTCCTATATGCTAAAATACTCTGTTGTTACCGATTCCCGAATTTATCGGTCCCTAATCCGGGAACGCCGCTTAGATTGGGCCTTTTCATCAGCTGACACGAGAAACACCTCGCGCTTTTGAAGCCATGGTGCCTCCAGACTGTGCCAAAATGCCCTGCTGCCTGCGTTAGGCGTTTATGGTTTTCACGTTTACGCTCGTGCGTTCGTTTATAACGTAACTTGCGTTTCGGTCCCGCCGGCGTTTTCATTCGCACGAAGGCCCACGTATCCTGTCCCTGCGGCAGATTTTCATGGTTCCAGACTATAGTTAGCCCAGTTCCATTTAGGGAGGCAGGCTTGATCTAAAGAGCAGCTCTGTGTTCTACGCCGATCGTGTCCTATCTTTTAAGGTGATCTCAAAGAGAACCGCCTTGTTTCGACATTTCTGCGCTAAACAAAATCCGGTGGAGAATGAATCCCGTGTAGGCGATGACAGCCGTTCCGCAGCGCCTTGGTGGTAATTCCGGAATACGTATATGTTTTGGCCTTTTCCATCTTATCTGATTAATGGTGGCACAAAAGAGGGCTCAAGGGGCATTCGTGCGCTGTCGGCACCACCGAATTGGTTACGTCTTGATAAAAGAAGGTTGCCGGCATGAATAGAAGCCAGCGGGCTGGAGCTGATTGAGTGTCGTATTAGTTAAGGGCCAGTACGACTGTAACCGGAGTGGCCGTGTGACCTTCGCAGACGCAGTGGTCGGTCGCGTGCCTGTTTCCTGTGTCTACATATATATATATATATATATATATATATATATATATATATATCTTATATGCATATTTTCCATAAATCTCGGCAAGAGTGCAAACAAGCTTGGCCTTAAGATCCTTTGTTTTTTGGTCGCATCTTTAGGTGTCGGTCACTGCGTGGAATAAGCAGGTGCTAACTACAAACTGGTATATTTTTTTTGTTTGGACTTAACTGCAACTAAAATGTTTTCTTTGAACTGAAACTGTGGGAACGAGAAGCATTTTCTTTTTTCACACCATGGAATATAGACACCTCAGTTAGTGGCAATTAATTAAAAACTGATTTCACAGAGAATGCTTCCGAGCGGACTCCAAGGGAAGGCAAACATAGCAAAGGGCGGAAGACACATTGGGTACATCGCTATTG